>NC_071088.1:9642500-9956666 GCF_027358695.1 Spea bombifrons
TCGGCTACAGGAATGGGACATGCTCCGAACTGAGCATCGGCTGGTAAGTAAATCGTCTGCCAAACTCTCAAGGAAGCCGTCCTAACCGTACATTTATAGAATAGTAACATAGTAATTTAGGTTGGAAAGGGACACAAGTCCATCGAGTTCAGCCTTGCTCTTGATCCAGAAGAAGACAAACCCCGTTGAAGACATTTCCAATGGAGCCTCTAAATGATCGAGGCTCTCCAAAATGGCAATTTGATTTCTCACTGGATCCACTAATCCTGTTCTTATGATATTATCACCTGCAGCTTTGGGCATCTCTCAGTACTTCATAAATATCAAAGATTGGATCACACAGAGGAACATTAAAGCATGTATATACAAAGGGAGCTATAACTTAATCCCTTTACCTCTTCAGAAGTGAAATCGGTGGAATAGTTATTAAACACTTATTTTTACGCCCTGACAGATGTCGGTGAAGACCTCGTTGTCCAGAAATGAAATCCAAAAGCCCACGTGCGTTCTAGAACTCTGTCAACAGGGAAACAGAGCATCTGTGTCTTTTATGTGTAATGATAAACAGTCCACAATCTCGTGATCCCCCATTAACGTGTACAGGAGGTTGTGTGTCTAACTGACCTTTTGAAAGAAGTATAATAAAAATCAAAGCTCTGGAACAACGCAGTCTTTTATGTATTTTTTAAAGGTCTCTGAAGTTGGAGGAAAAAAAAATTAAATTAAGAACCAGCTGTGAGAGCCGGTCCGGTACAAGCGTCCTCTTGTTTTCGTATTTGCTCTCCGTACTCACAATAACCACTGTTCCACGGCAGAATCGTACTGGTCGTTTTCCCTGCAGTCCACTGTGAAATTAGCTGTGACTTTCTTTACTTTTATAGTATTTATAGTACATTTCTTTTTCATGTAGGAAAAGAAAAATACAGAAAAGGATAGGAATATGGTGTAGTATTTTCTTATATGATGCTTATCCCTTATTGATTTATAACCCCCCGCCCACTTTTTAGATGTAACAACTCTTTATTGTCCTTACTGTAAATCATCCCTTCGTTTGTCGTCTATGAAATCTTCTCTCCTCCAGTCTCAGAGGGTGACCTCTTGTTCCTTGTAAATTTCTGTTAATGAACTGGAGAGCTCTTTATATTGTCCCTGTACATATTTATACCACGTTATAATAACCCCTTAACATCCCGTTTTTCTAGCATATATAAATGCAACTTTTTTTTTTAAGTCTGTCTTCATAACTAAGATCATCCAATGCCCGTATTCATTTTGTAACCCTCCTTTGCGCCTTTTCTAGCTCCATAACGTGCTTTATTTGCCCCGCATATTTAAAGTGCGGTCTCACCCTTGACTTTTAAAGAGGCAAAATGATATCTTCCTCCCTTGAACGCATGCCCTGTTATATACATGCCACATCTAGTTGGCCTTTGCAGCCGCTCACTGGCATTGTGCACTGTTGCTAAGTCTGTCTACAATTATTCCTAAATCCTTCTCCTTAGTGTTTTTTTTTTCCAGGGAGATATTGTTTAAGGTATATGTTGCATTGTTGTTATTATTCCCATAATGCATAACTTTTCATTTGCCTGCCCAGTCCCCCGCTTTAAGTCCTTATGCGGAGGAAAGGCGTCGGACTGTACCCCGTTTGCCCCTAAGCCTATTCCTGACGATTTGTACAGTAACCTTTTTGTTTGGAACCGTATCAAATACCTTAGCAAAGTCCGCATAGATCTCATCTACTGCCGCTCCTAGATCTATATTTGTACTGACGTCTTCATAGAAGGCTACTAAGTTGCTTTGACAAGACCTGTTTTTCACAAAGGTTGTTCCCCAGAGGCGATAATATTGCAGACAGAGCAGCGGGGAAGGAGAGGGTAGGGAGACGTCAAGAGAGAGAATGGCAACTAATTTACCCCCCCCAAAACAAAACAAATGTGTCCCAATTCCGTTTGGTCCATGTTCACGAGTCTGCTGCGCATGTATATGGAGTAGCACATAAGCTCCGCTTGCAGGTTTATGAGACGATCTCTTGCTGTGGTCAGATCCTCACACCATAGAATTACAGCAGCTTTCCATTGTTCAATTTTTTTGTTGGACCCGATTCATTGTCTTTTTATGCTGGCTGTTCTTGGTTGTAAGGAAGCCTAAGGAAAGTTCTCATTCCGAAGAAGGGAATCTAAAAGGGGGAACGCTCGCCATAATTAGCATTACAAATATCACGGTAATTAGCTTTCGTAGTATGTGTGTGTGTTCTAGGTCTGATATCTCGTCCCAATCTACTAGATAAATAAAAGCGATTGTTGGGGCGGCCTTTAAAATATGATAAAGGAAAAGGGCATCCATACCTATTAGCTAGAATTTATTTTGTCCCCGGCTTGATGTCTCTCTTCCGTGTCACGTGACAATTATGGGCACCTAGCAAAAATATTAATGACTCAAAATTGTTGATTTCTGAAAAAAAAGGTTCAGCCATCCAGTAGAACTAAAAATGATACTTTTTAATGATGCTTTTAGTTAGACAAATGTTGGAGTAGAAGACACGGCCCTGGGCTAGCTCAGCCCAAGTGAAATGGTTAAGATCTCCCCCAACCCACGGCTTAGTGAATACGGCCATAATGATGTTATGTTTAATGAGGACTCCGGTTCGGGTTTCTCTTTAAGTCCAGAGGACTGCGATTTAAATATTCTGTAGAAACAATGAACTGGAAGATTTCTGCGTTGCTCTTATCCTTTAATAATTAAACGAGAAACGTGTCTGGCTGTGTTTAATTATATCGTGTTATGGGGGCATAGCCGGGGAAATCTAGGTCATGTGCACCCTGCACTTTTCAGTGCCCGATGGAGAGATGGTAAACACGCCGCGCATGAGTGCGATTGCATTCGGAACATCTTTTGTCCGTGTTCACGGCTGGTTATTGTTCTGCAGAACGTTGCAGAGGACATGCTCCCGGGGGGTGGAAACGTGACCCACGGTGCTTCGTCAACAGACCTAGAAAATGAGATTCCTGGACTCGTCCTGCCCGCTGCTAATAAAGACGTATCAGTGAGGTCATTTACATCTTTATTCCCTTTTAATTGTTAAAGGTATCGCCCCGCCGTTAACCATTGGATGGCCGGTTCATTGCAATCAGCTGGATTGTTAACGGTGGAGTTGATGGGACATTCATGGCTCCTCATTTGTGGAAAAAGCCACATGGCCGCTAAGCAGCGCAGTAGCCCGTCTAGCGTGCTGATAGTGGGGACGGGTTATTAGTGGACTCGTTCCTAAACCTTGCTGCTATGGGCCAATGCACTAATGCCCAGTGTGTGCGCATGCGCAGACCCATACGTATTAGGAGGGAGCCTTCAGGTGGTTTCCTTTTGTGATCCCCAGAAATAAATCTGGAATCGAATGCTAATTTGACAGTTACAGACACCGTATGCCGCAGGATTATAGTTTTATATTTGGAATATGCCTTGATTTTTTGCGTGAATAGAGACGAGCCCACGGGGGATGCTTCAGTAACTCAATGTCTTTGATGCTTGCGCTCAGGGACCCCCTTGAGGAAAGTTTGCTTGTTCTCCTCCTGTTTAAGGCTTTCTTAAATTTTATTTTATTCTTAAATATATATAAAAGTTGCAATAAGATGCAAATTGTCTGGATCTGCCATCCATGATGCCTTATGGAGTGTTTGAGGATTCCAGAATATAACGTAGCTATTGAGTCATTTTAGGCAGGAGGGTAACTTCTATGAAAGGGACAGCTTAATGTCGCTGACACCCCATTAAAGAAGCCAGTCAGCGGCAGGAAAGCGCTCCCATTGAAATCAATGTTTGCAGAGCCGGTGCAGGAGCTGACCGAAGGCGAGTATATTACCTGCAAAACAAAAAGCGGGAGGGCAGGGGCAAATATACAGAACGCCCCCCCCCCATGCATTTCTAAAAGCAACTGCACGCTGTTATCATACAGGGAATATGATGGCGGAAACCTCGCTTTAAAAGGTGATCAAACTCAGATTATCTTGAAAAATGTCTCTTGAATTTGATTTAACGTTTCACTGTTATTAACTCTTTCACTGCCAGGTAATACATGTACATTATGTGTCGATCTCTTAACAAATCGTCCTCTTGTACTGTGAACTATGATCATGCCCAACCGAAGCTGTCTTTACGTGACCGGCCTGCTTTTAAATGTCTTTTTGTTTTATTGCAGGTGATGTGAAAACCTTCTAATGGCGATCAGACAATGGGTACGTTTATTTTGACATTCTTGCTTTGCTTCGAAACATTCTATGTTTATTTGAAGAAGAAAAAAAAGATTTCGGGTTCTTTAAACCCGTCACAGCCAACATAATATACTCTGGGTCTTGTGGAACTACAACTCCTAGGATGCCCATCCAGCCATAGGCGCACTCATTTTCTATCGTGCTTTCGGGCATCGCCCTAGCTTTTCTGTGCATTAGACTTTGGGCCAACTTTAATTAAACACGACCTATTGAAATGAATTTTGTTTGCCGTACACATGGCGAAGGAGAGATGTTTATGTTCTGATCTGGATCACCCCGAGGAGCTTGGAATTAATTTTCTGATCAAAGAAAAGCTAAATGTAATGATTATTCATAGAGAGCGCTATGCAGGGGTGAGTTTTAGTTCAAGGATGGAAAAGCAGCAACAGAAATTGCTTTTCCGGGTATTCTGTACTTTTTGGAGTAGAAGTATAAGTTGAATGAATCTCTTGCCTGCGTAGGATTTTATTTTTTTTATGTCAGGTAACGCAGGTAATCCACTAATAAGGAACATTCTATTAAATTAACCCTTTCAGTGTAACAACCCAGACACTCAACAAATGCTGACTTTCTGAACAGTTACTTTGTACCTGGAAGAAGGGGTTTTCTCTGAAAATTGGATTAAGAAGCCTTTTAAATTTCTATGGAAACGACCCATGTGTGCCTCCTTTTGTGCCACGTGGCAATTAACCATTCCCTACAAAAACGTATAAAAGAGACAGTTTTCCATGATTACATAGTTATTTCTGGGAAGGGTTTCTAGTGATCCTGTTCCTGGTGTTGCATTCTAGTTAGAATAGGTGGAACGGGGCCTTTAAAGAAAGAGGGGGGAAAAAAAATCAATGTTTGTTTAAATTGTTGCTGTTAATCATTTTAAGTTCAGTTTTGGCCACTAGTCTTCATCCGTATAATTAACTTCTCATATATAACGAGTTCACCGTCTCCCCTCTAGGGGGCACAACTCATGATATTTAAAAATGGTTGGTTTGGATCAGGATTTAACTAGTCAACCGATCGCTTCCCTAATGATTAAGATGTATGTTTCCTATAAACCCAGACCTCAAACGAATACCGAGAGCTCCTTTTTTTATTTTTATTTGTTACGATTTACGGTTTTGTGCCACTTGGGTGATACAGAGTTTGCCGTTAGGTGCCTTTGGTGTTACTCTGTGCTGTAGAACCTCTCAAGTATCTGATCCCTCGGGAAACAATGTAATGTTTAAATTGCTGGCGGAGGAAGACGCACAGTATGTATCGTGCGGCTCGGTACTAAGTGACCTTCTGGATGTTACCAGTAAAGACCATGAGGTTCTGGGGCAGTAAGCGGTGCATGCGCCGTTAGCTTTGGGTTGAGATGAAATGCCTCAAGAATCTCGTCTAGTCTTAGGAGACGGGATAACGAGCCTTGCACAGAGCGGAGCCTTAAGTGGGATCTCCAGGCTTGGGAAAGTGTTCTTGTTACAGCTTGTCTCGTGGACCGAGGACCTGCGCTTTTACAGCGTATCACTTTATCCGTGATATAGACTCGGTGAGACAGCCCTTCTTGATACACAACTGATCATACTAATAACACCCCGCCAGGGGCTTTCAACAAATGCGTCTCTGATCTCCTGCCCTAGATAGCGTCACCTGTATATTTGCCGTTTTTCCTCCCCTCTTCTTTCCTCTATTTGGGTGTCTTTCTTCAGGTGACTGAAGCATCCATAGAAACTGACATCGGATAAGAACCCGTCGGCCCGTCTAGTCTGCCCATTTTCTTCTTATGTAAAGACTCAAACCTTAATCAGTCCTTGTCGTATATTCAGGATAGCTTTACACCGATCCCATGTATGTATAAATTCCCTTACTCTATTAACTTCTACCTCTTCTACTGGGAGGCTGTTCCACGTACCTAACAACCGTATACTGGAAGTTGGCAACTGCAGCACAGTTTACAACTAGGTAGCGAGGAAGACTTACATCAGTAGTTAATAAATGGAAATCAAATGGAAGATAGGCTTCTTAAATATTTGGATGTAAATGGTGTGCCTGATCAGAAACGGCACAGGCTCACTGCAGGAGATCATACTTATCTTTTGAGTGGGTAAAATAATAGACCTGGGATCAGCTGTTGATATACCCTATAGCAAGATTTCAGTAAGGCATTTGTCGCTGCCCCACCCCTGTAGTAGTTGAATGGATGAGTGACAGGAGGCAGAGGGTTGTAGTTAATGCGGTATAATCGGATGAAGGACTTGTTACTAGTGGGGTAACTCTGGCACCTGTACTTTTTAATATTTCCATTAGTGGTATTACAGGTGGTCTTAATGGGAAGGTATGTCTTTTGGAAGAATATACGAAGTTCTGCAACAAGTCAAATGGCCGATGATTGAAGTAAATTAGAAGTCATGAGTGTGGCAGCTGCAGTTTAATGTGGAGAAAGGTAAAAAAAAAAAAAAAAAAAAAAAGGCACTCGACATAAAACACCAAGGCAGAATATAGCATTCAGTGACGACGGAAGAGAGGGATTTGGAGTAATTTATTTCTGATGACGTAAAGGTAAGAAGACAAAGCAAGAAAGCTTTGGAAAAGGCAATCAGGGGGCTGGGTTGTATGGCGAGGGGCATTAATAACGGGAAGAGGGAGAAGGTTCTGCCGCTTTACAGATCTGTGGTCAGACCTCGCCTAGAGTATTGGGGACAGTTCTGGAGACCCCATCTCTAGAAGGATATTGATACATTGGAGAGAGTTCAGAGGAGGGCGACCAAAATGGTAAGTGGATGGCAGGATAAAAAATATCCAGAAAGACTAAGGGATCCTAATACGGCTTGGAGGGAGATGTAATAGAAACATTTAAATCCTTACAAAGTACTATCGCTATTCTGCCTGTCACCCTTATCCTTTGGCTTCTTGCTTCTAGCCATCTAGATGTGAAGTCAGCTCGGTGGCCATGACACCTGCTACTGTGTTGTGCTAATTGATCTTAATCCTTGCCTCGGCGGAGGACACCCGTTATGACTTTATATTTATATATGTTTCTTTTTCAAAGACTCTCTGTGTCTCCTCTTTGAAAGGGATCTTTATTATTTGCACAGAGCTTATAGAAGCAGTGTGACCCGCTATACGAGTGCCGGGTGTGAACTGTGAGCCCCCCTGTTTAACTAACATTTCATGAAACGCCTTCCAGGACCGTGGGGACCAGAGACTGAAAACCTGGGATTTATCCTTTGTGTTCCCTCCTTTCGCACTGACATTTATAGCCAATTTTATACAGCCGTGCGGAATGCAGCCATAAATAAAAAGCATTAAGCTACGTTGTAACACCTTTGGAGAACACACAGACTTTTCAGTCCTCCCTCCTGTACAGTGAGCCCTGTATATGTGGCTAACAAAGAACCACTCTCTATACGACCATCGACCGTTAAACCGGGGTATGTGAACGTTGGAAGCGATGGAAAATAAACCGCCTGCTACAGCCACAGAAGAAGTCTGTCGTCGTATGAGCAGTCACAACTGCACTCAAACGCTGAGGAAACGTAACTTAAAAATATAAATATATATATTATAAGCTTACGAGTCCGTCCGGTGGCTCTTCTCGGAGAAGATGATTGATCCGGAGACGGGCGCCTCGGCAGCCAAGCGGTGAATGGGACTTCATCGTGTTTATCACTCCACCGATGGGACTCTTACAATGTAAGCCGTGCTATGCGGGGGGCTGGGGTATCTTTCTAAGGCTGCTTAAGGGAAGAGGGATATTTTATTTGACTTACGATACGTAGAATAATTAATACTGCTTTATGTGATCTATTGTTCTTTTATTTATTTTTTTATAAAACCTTCAGAGGGGGTAATTTACTAAACTTGTTCCGCCTACTCGGATATTTCTGTCGAATGCCCTTCCCGGAACTATTTCTTTAATCGTGTAGGAGTTTAGTGTTTAATACAGTGCTGGAGTGCCTTCACACCGCAGTAATCGATAATAATTCACACATTTAGCAGACATGGGCTCGGCGTCTCAACAGAGAGCCTCTGATCCTCGTCTACTGGCACCCAAGAAAAGAAAAAAGACCCGCAGCGACACTGCTTACGGACTAATAAAGTTATTCAAACAGAACAATATGCGATACGGTTACCGGTCAGACCCATACTCGGGTTATTCGTAATCGGCGCTGCTGTATCTCATAAAGTTTTGTTTGAATAAACTTTATTTGCTTGTTAACGGCGTTGCTGTGTCTTTTGTGTTGCTGGCGTATTGTAGGGGATGCTTAATCGCCCCACAACGCCGGCGCTGATATGAATGAAACCGCACGGCTTCTTCAGAGCTTTTGTAGATTTTTTGAGATAAAACCTTCAATTGAAAGAACAAAATGACAGCTCTGCTTAGGTTTATCCGCTTAACTTGCTCCTGTGAAAAACAAATTCATACCGTATACAGTAATGTACGTCGCCATTGGCAACAGCCCAGTCATATATAATTTGTCCCAATAAACTTCCTTTTGTCACGTGATATTTGAGCAGAAAAAAGTCACCCAAAACGCCACACTGAATAGATTTTTTGGGGGGAATGCTAAAGAAGTCCCTTGGTGCATTGAGTTCCATTAGTCAGAGTGTCCAGCTGGGTGATTAAGACTGAGCCATTCCATTGTTTCCCACAGGCAGTAGGATAAGGAGTCGGGGTGCTTGGTAGCTTGGGCTCAGAAACTCCGGGCCGCGGGTGCAGTATGGTGGCCATACGCCCAACTCCTTGCCGCCTTCCCCTGCAAAAATGGGCAACTGACGTTGCGGGACCGTTGGCGATGTCGGCGGGGCCTCCTACCCACATCCTCTGCGTAGCCAGAGAGTTCCCAGGATGCCTTTTTTTTTACTCTGATGCTAGTAATGCAAACGTTTGGCGGGTGTAACCCTTTTAAAGACTTCGCGGTTTGGCTTTTTGTTCAGCGTGATGTGCTGCTGCTTTGCGTGTGGTGTACGGTGAACATGGGGTATGAGAGGAGTTGGAATCGCACTCAAGATGCCGGGCGTCCCATCTGTAGTTTGGGTCTCGCTTTAAAAAAAAATAAATAAAAAAAAAGTACAGTAAATGGGTAAATCCCTGCGCAGCCGTCTCGGTTCATCTCTTGTGGTAACATTTGCTTGGCTTCCCGTTTCCGTCATTGTATGGCGGTGACTGGTAGATGCTCAAACAATTTGTGGATTTTGGCTTCAGTTCCCTCCCTTAGCTTGATGCTCGGTGTAACTCTCTAAAAATGGGATTCAAATCACCCTAATAATCCGTATCTTTATATCCGTGTGGGATGGTAGGCTGGGGCCCTGCCAACTGGTTTATTTGTACTTAAATTAGCTGATTTCCTTATGATTTGCTTATTAACCCTTTTGAGTACTAGATACAAACGCCCATCATTCTAAAGGTACGAGACCAACTCAGCCGAGAGGGGAGACCACCGTGTCTTAACAACGCTCGCCAGTCTGGCATTTGGAGTTAAGTAATTATTTGGAGTTAAGTACCGGGAGTCGTGTATTCAGCTCTTGGAAATAGTTGTAAAGATAATAAGTTGGAAAATGTATTCCCAGCGTACATTATTCCAAGAGAACTCTCGCTGTAGCGCTCTAAACAGGGTATTGTGTGCGCCTTCAAGGCTTCTTGACGTATTTATCGAGTTGTTTAAATCCCAGCAGAAAGCCCCCGCAGGCTCCTTGAAGCCGTCACGGAATTTGTAATTAATTTATTTCTAATGAAACCGCCTCTCTAATTTCCAGCTGGCAGAATCACCAGCTAGTGTTTGTCTATTTTTGTTGCAAATGTGTTTGTTCATTACTTGTGTTTTATATTGTCCTGTTCACGTGGAACATGTACGGGCTCAAAATGCATTGTTTTCAATGGGTTTAGGGACCGCCCATTGTCCTTAAGGGGTTAAAGGTGCTGTGCCACTTTAATTTTACATACAAACAACACAAAACTAAGTTTTATCCGGAGTGATAAATTATTTTTCAAAAAGGGTTTGGGTATTGAGCATCACTAAGAATTATGATTTTAATTCTGCCTAAAATTTTTTTTCTTAAAAATTAAATAAAAAGTGAAGCATAGAAACCTAGAAAGTGACGGCAGATAAGAACCATTCGGTTTATCTAGTCTACCTAACCTCTGAATACTTTTCTTAATCACTGACCTTATTTTATATCTAGTTTTTAGCCTTATGCCTACCACATGCTTGCTTAAACGTCTTTGCTGTATTACTACCTACCACTTCTGCTAGAAGGCTATTCCAAGCATCCACTACCCTTTCGTTAACATCATGTTTTAAACTGTTGCCCCTCTAGCTTAAGACTGTCCTGTTACTCTTGTATTCTTTATTTCTTTATCATGTTGATTCCCTTAAAATATTTAAAAGTTTCTGTCCTGTCTCCGTCTATCACATCTTTCTTCCAAGTGGAACATATCCTTTAATAATCTACATAAATGGGTTTCCAGTACCGGCTTTACAGGTCACTCTCAAACTCGCTCCTATCCTAATGTGCAGTGGGTTTTTTTTTTTGTTTTTTTTTTACGGGGATTTATTTTATTAAATTACCTTTATTTCTGCTCACATTGTCATCATTGCTTGTATATGTAAACAGATCAGAAAGATCAGATCAGAAAGCTGTGAATTCTCACTAGACACACGTGTTCCATGTCCAAGGAATGAGTGCATGCGTTTTTTTTCCCATCCTGAAAAAGGACAAAAATCTCCCACCGCGTAGACCAAGCGTTATTGTGTGTGTGTAGATGTATGTGTGTATATATATATATGTGTATATATATATATGTGTATATGTGTGTATATATATATATGTGTGTATATGTGTGTATATATATATATGTGTGTATATGTGTGTATATATATATATGTATATATATATATATATATATATATAGTATTGTATATTACGTACCTCTCCTTTTCCCCCATGCCGTTCCTTCTTTGTAGAGATATTTCATTTTGGGGTTTTGTACCCACTAAATAAACTCTCCCGTTTAACCGGTTCGGTTTCGGCTGGGAATCGCCAGTGGTTTGATAGTCTGCGTCTTTAGAGGTAATAATCGTACTGCGCTGAGGCGCTGATCTTCTTTCTCTCTTTTTGTAATTTCATTTTATCAGATCTGGGGAGCACGTTGCCTGTGAGCCGGACCCCCCTTACCTAATGTAGTTAGTTTTGTCAGACCCCTTGAATGTATAGACTGTTTTTATTCTTGCCGTTATATAACTAAAAGTTAATCGCACTCGGTGCAGAATCATTGCTTAAATTATGTTTGGGGGAAAAAGTAATCATGTGACGCTTTAGGGTTAGAGGTCAAGTGTCTGTTACTGGGATTTAACTTTAGTTAATCCTCTTAGGTTGGGGGTCTTTAAGACTTTAAAAATGGAGTGTTATCTCTTAAAATGAAGTCTTTCATGTCGGCTTTAATCTAGGTTCCTTTGAATGTTAGATTTTTTTTTTTTTAAGAATAAAGAGCTAATTTAAAAAAAATAAATTAAAGGTATAGACAAGTCCCTGTATGATATTTCCTTATTTCTTTTGTGTGTTGGAAAAATCCAATAAAATATGAATATATAAAAAAAAATATATGTAGTAAAATCATGCACAAAATAGAAATGGGCCCTTGTCTCCTTAATGCCTAAAATATGCGTTACTCTATCCTGCGCTCTGCCGACCGGTGGTGTCACGGCAGAATATATATAGGACGGATTCCCTTTTCTGTATATTATTCTGGGGATCTTTTTGTTAAGCAAGGATCCATTGGTTTAAATGCTTGACTGGCGCTGAGCTAATGAGACTTCACTTATAGTCTTTATCCACATGAGTCCTTTTAGGATGCGGACATCCACGTGGATTAAATGCCAGTTGATGTAACGTTACTAAGTTTTATATTACTGATAGGGTAGTAGATAACTGGAACAACCTTCCAACGGCAGGGGTAGAGGCTAATACAATATGGGAGTTTAAACATGCAAGGCCTACAGCTATCCTGAATCTAACACGAAAATAATGGCTGTTTGAGTCTTTGCATAAAAAAGAGGAAGACCAAATGTGCCGAATGCTTCTTATCTGCTGTCAAATTCTGTTATTTTATTATATTTTCAACAGCCCCAAAAAATGCCCTTGATGAGTGCTAGCAGACACGTGTGCGGAATATACCTAATCTGTATTAATAAGACATTAGATGATTAATTAACGACATCTACTAGGTTCTACCCGGACTTGCTGCAGCAGATATTTCTTTTGCCTGCAGTTCTAGGTTTGGCCACTAGGAAGCACCGTGAGCAGCCAAAGTCACATTTCTGTGAACATTCCCCCCGGGGAAGATACTTTCACTGCCGGAACCGTGATTAGCGATGTAACCGCGCAGAAAGCAAAGCTGTAACACAGAGACCTCTGGGAAAAGTGTCTTATACAAAATTCAGCGATTTATGGTCACATAGGATTGTATGCCCTGCGTAAGTCTGCATTTATAATCTGTTAATCGTGTTCCGAAGTTATAACGTTATAAGTATCATACTGGTAGTGATAAATGGGGAAGGAAGATCCCCGATTTTACTAATGCATACACATAGTGTCAGAAGGTCCTTCCTTGTGACCCGATTCCCTGTGGCCTCTTCCCTGATTCCCCTCGTTTCTAGGAGCTCAGAATGTTTGCTCGGTGTGAATGTGTTGGTGTTCTGCAGCTCTAAAATTTACAACATTGTGTAGGAAAATGTGTTTTTTTTAAATGAACATTTCTTGTTATTTGTATAAATTGTTATCTGTAGACGTGGAAAGTCTTGGTAAAGCCCATTGTCGTAGCTGCCCACCCCAAAACAAAAAGCTACCCCCGTGTCCCTTACCATTATTGGGAGGGGAGCTAAAGAGGAGTCTTTGAATTGGCAAAAATGTTAAACTATTGGACGATTGCCCGGTTCGGAGGCTCAGGTTTCTGTATGAACCCCGTTTTCTGTGGCCATTAGTGGCCCTGAAGCAGAAGACATGAATGGAGAACTGGATATGGGAAGGTTTAGAATATAATTTAAGGGAGAATAAGCTGTGTGTTGGTTAAATCAGAAGCCTTGTGACATAGACGGTCGGGAACCAAGTATGGATGAGAGGTTTGGGGAGAGGAAGCGGATACCCGATTTATTAGTTTAATACAATTTATGTAGCGCATCCAGTTCCTGCCATCAAAGACCATAGAAACCATCTATTTATGGTGCTACTTAGAACCTGACTTGGAGGTGTGATGTCATTTAGTTAATCACAGGATAATCGCCCGGTGGTAATATGGGGGTCTTTTATTTCTGAGCTAGGATACCTTGCAGTATTTGTTTCTGTGCCGGACGCCATAAGGGATGTAAGGTCTAAAGATCACACGGTATATGTGACGTAGCCAATACGATAAAAGAAGGAAACATTTAACTAAATAGATCAACGTTCTGTTACCAGCATAGAGTTTTTTGCACAGCTGTAACGTAGACAGTGACAACAGAAAAATAATAATTGCTCTCCTGCAATCACTTTTTACTTATTTATTTTTGATAGCTTTATACATATCCCATTATGAGTTACTTTGTTTTACTTCTACTAAAAGTCTGTTTCAGGTATCTATACACACACACACACACACACACACACGGCTTTGTGTGTGCATAAATCCAGCAACCTCTTCAGAGTAGGTATAGCTTACATCTCACACGTGAAAACAAAACCTTTTAAACCCTATTCAGATGTACCGAGGACCACAAAGGACGGTGTTGGCCACATCCAGCCCTCGGGCCGTCCTGCGCAAAGTATGCGGTGTGTGCGTTTCCCCTTCCCGCTGCCGTGAAAAGCGTGACCAGGAAGATATGAGGAAGCCGTGAGAATGGCTGACGTGCTGCGGTCTGAGAGCCGGAATGATGCAGAACCGCATTCTTCTCATTGAACCCGAAAGGCCAGGTTGATCTTCTCCGGTGTTACTCGCTCTATTCAGGACGATTCTGTGGGTGATAGGATCCACGTCGGGTTCCAGACAATTCTAACTGAGGAAAAGTTTGGAAATGCAGCATTACTTGTGGGATTATTAATAGGGGATATGCAAGTTACTGAACGGTGATAAGTTGGGAATAACAGCAAAATATCGAAGCATTTGGTCCCCTATACAATCTACTTCCCTAATGCCAATAACATTTAAAGTGCCTACAGAGATGACATGTATAGTGGAAAGTTAAATTATATTTATATATTATCTATAATAAAAAACCCAATTGTAAAAGTCCCAGACTGTGTAAAAAGATCTCTATATAATAAGTTGAGGAATGTCAGATGATTATATCGTCTGGTGGGGTGAACGCCGGATCACGCCTGCCCTGTCGAATTTTGAATCTTTAGTTACTCAAAATGTTTTAACTTCAGGTGACGACCATAAATGCGACGAGCACGTTTCCTGTCGCTCCTTTTTCTGGCTACTGTAAGCCGGCTTTGTCTTTTTGAAACGCACCCTCCCCCTCCGTGAAAAGCGATACCTGTCTTCCCTGTTGCCAGAAGGAGAGGGAGGAGAGATATGCAATAGTTTCTATGATATCTGTTTACTTAGCTCCTAGGAAGTGAGCGAGAGCCATTCACGGAGAGCTTAGGAAAATCATAAAATCCCGGGAAAGAAGGTTTGCACAGAGTCGGCCAGCCTTCCGCATTTCCACGCTGGATTCACTTTCTGTGACCGCTGGCTGCCAGGGGCTTTCGCCCACAACGCACAAGGATGGCACAAGCCCCGTGCTGAAAGGTAGGGATGCACTTTGTGGTTCTCGGCCGTCGGACACAGTTGTGTTTTGAGGGAAAACAAACATTAGCATACAGTCAGAACTTTTTTTTACTGAAATTTAAATGGAACAGCCTTCAAGCAGAGATGGTAGATGCTAATACAGTGAAGGAATTTTAACATGCACGGGCTCCTGAGGACGAGACCAAGAACTGCTTAATGTCTGAGTCTCTATAATCTGTATAGGATATAAATGGACAGAATAGATGGGCCAAATGGTTTCTATAGAATAACAGGTCCTTAAGCGTCACACGGAAGGACCAGCCGCTGAGGCAGCGCAGAGACATTCTGCCTGTTCTCAGTTTAAAACTCCAGTAGTTTAGCTTTTACTGCAGTTTCCCCATTGTTCCCATTACAAGGAGCGGGAGAGCGTTTCTTCCGCAGAGGCACCGAGTGGGTTAAATCCGCGCTCATTTAGCTCGCCCTGGGGACTTCTCTTTTATTTTTGCGGTTACTTGTCTATGATGTAATACATATTATGGGGATGCTAAAGTTTATTAAACACTTTGGATGGCAGGTGGGTCGGCTTTGTTATTCTCAGCACAGTGGTGCTGAAAAGTTTAGTGGTAGTTTTGTTTTTGCCTTGGTGCGAGTCGCTCTAATTGTCTTGGGTCCAATTTGCCGATGTGCATGTAGTGTATAGACGCGCGACACTTTATTATCCTCCTGGATCCTCTGCTCTCTGCTGTACCGCAAGCACGTTTTCAAGTCAATGAAACATTTCCACTTGCTAATTCTATTGTTCACTACGGACAAAGACCGAGTAGGACTGAGCCGGCCCTGCCTCATGTATAGTTTAACTAGTGATATTTCTGGAATGACGAATGTTGAACGAGTCGGTTGCACCTTCGTAATGCATAGTCAGGACCGGAAGATGAAATATATCTTATATAAATATATCACATGCGGTAAAGAGAGTTCAGTAAACAGAACTCGCTACACTTTGGTCAGGTCCATTATCTCTAGCTAATTGAGGCATCACAGAGGAGCCCCTCAAAAACTAACCTTTGTTTTAAAAATTGCTTTTATTTGTAGTAACTATACACGCCAAGTGAAGATTTATTTTATTATGACATTTTATTTATAGAGCGCCAGCAAATGAAAATCAACCATAACATTCTCAGATATACGGTACTGTGCAATAGTTTCAGGCATGTGTGAAAAAATGCTGCAAAGTAAAACCGAAAAAAACAAAAAAAGCTTTAAAAAATACATGTTAATTGTTTGTTTTTTGTCATTTAACTAAATGCAGAGTGAGTGAACAGAAGAAAAATCTAAATCAAATCAATATTTGGTGTGATCGCCCTTAAAAAATGCATCCGTTCTTCTGGGTAAACTTTCACAATCAAGGATTTTTTAGACGTATAGTCAGGTGTATGATTAACAATTATACCAAACGGGTGCTAATGATCATACGTTCAGTATGTAGGTTGAAACGCCATTAACTGAAATAGAAACAGCTGTGGAATAAAACTGGGTGAGAAATGGCAAAACTTACAGGGTGAGGTTGTTGAAGACAGTTTAATGTCAAGAGACATGCATCATGACAAGACCCAGGGTAGCTATACCGCGTCAGCAAGGTCTCTCCCAGGCAGAACGTTCAAGGCAGGCAGGGGTTTCCAGATGTTCTGTCCAGGCTCCTTTGAAGAAACGGGCAACGTTGTGGACGGTAGACACAATGGTCGGCCTAGTAAACAATGCAGCAGATGAAAGACGCATCATGTTTACTTCCGGAGATGTCCAGCAGCGCCATCAGCTCAGCGTTCCCTGCTACTCCCATCTACTGTCCGGAGAAATCTGGTCAACGTGGAAGACCTGCGGCCAAAAAGCCATACGTCTGACGTTGAAACAAGGTCAAGTTACTCAACTGTTCAAGAAAACTCTGGAACCCGAGTGCAGGAAAATGGTAACAGGTGCTCCGGACTTATTAGCGAAAAGGTGTAGCGGAACACCGTTTTTTCGCCGACGGGATGGAGAGCTGTACAAAAATGAGTGTTTGCAGGTATTCATACTTTACAGCATTTTCCGCACCGGCATAAAACACTTGCACAATACTGATATATATATATATATATGTATGAGTTTGGACATGCTTTATAGTTAGGGTGACTTACATTTCATTTGTATAAGAATATAAAAAGTTACCTTCCGGGTTTCTGTTTTTGCAGTCCCTTTGCAGTGAGATTGTACTTTATTCGGTCTGGCAGCTGGGGGGTTAAGGACGCACAAACCAGTTTAACCAAATAGCTTTCTTAATTAGGATACACATGTTGACGTTGTATGCAATACCTCTGAGATATCGCTGCTGGTCCTTGCGGTGTTAATATGCGGTGTGGTGAAGGCAATGGGACTGCTGGGCTTAAAGGTGCTGTCCCACCTACTTTACTTCTGTAACAAATCCGGCGATAGAAACCGTTCCTAGTGCTGTTCGATAAAACCTCTTAGAAGACGTGGTTTAATGAGATTAGACGTGTGGAAAAGGTGCCAGATAACCCTTAGCATAATATGTAAGTTATGACGTCTCTCGTACTTGTCGGGTTAAATGTTGGAAAAACATTGTGGGTTTTAGGGTAAAAATTCAGGTCAGTTATTGGCTGTAGGTTTTTGTTTTTTTTGGATGCTGCCTCTAGTTACGGCTCCTCTCTGATCCCTGACGTGCGGCTACCGTGTAAGTCTTTTAAACGACCACTAATGTCTCCCCAATAAGACTAAGAACTCACCCTTAAATTCCGTAATTATACTCCATGGTTAAATGCAGACACAACGGCAGGACAGCGGGCAGAATCTCTAGATGTGTACTTGTGATGTCCTGTTTACCCATTGTACAGCACTGCGGAATATGATGGCGCTATATAAAACAATAATGAGTAGTAATAATAATCCTGCACAGGAGCTGAAATTCCTCCATACCAGCGGCTATAGGACACGGGCGATGCTGCCCCTGATAATGGCTCGCTGGTCATGGTGGAGAAATACATTGTTGGTCTCCTCAATAATATGCCCAACACCTATGGACTCCCTCTGGTTTTACCAGATTGTATCTAGACTGGGAGCGTTTTGTACAGGGACCTCACAATTGCGTCTGGAAGTGCGTTCCACGCATGCACACGGATATGAACACGCTTGTGGGGTTCACCGTCTCAGCGATAGTGCTGCGGATGAGGTGCTGGGAGCTGCGCAGAACATAGCTGGGGAACCCCAGGAGAAGGAGCCACCCCGCTGTGATATGCATTACGGTGCGTGTGATGGGTGCTGTGTCTTTAATGCTAAAGTGTGTTTTGTTTTTTTAAGTTTGTTTGACTCGTTTTTGCTGGAATTTGGTGAGTAAATATAAAGTTATGCCAAGTACTGGCTGCTTGTGATTGGAGTAGTTGTCCAAGAAGGATGAAGAAGAGCAGCTGGTCCTGGTCATTACTTTAAATACTTCTAATTTCGGGCAATTAAATGCTGTAGGTTTTTGTTTTTCTTTGTGAAAGAATGAAAAGTAATTCTCCTGCCACACGGCTGCTCGTCGCTGCCTGCAGGGAATAACGCGTTTTTCTGCAAAGCCATTAACTCTAAACTGACCGGGATAGTTAACTCTTCCCGTGCCAGCAGCAAAGCTGTCATTGCTCTGTCTAAATACGTGGATGCCGTATAGCAGGGCAGTCCAACACGTGGCCCTGTGTTGTGGCTGTGCTCCTGCCCCAGGCCCCACACTGAGGCAGTGCTGCTTTTTATTGCTTTCCCTCGCGCTCATGGCTTTTCCCGATCTAAAGGCAACCGAGCTTAGATGTGATGATGTATTCCAGCGCTCAGGAATTGTAGTTGAAAGGTACCGTCCAATTCTCAGGATCTGCATAATTATTCCTCCCCATTAAGTTATCTCTTCCCTAAGCTGCTGATTGGTGTTGAATGGTTCAGGCAGCTTTTTTAAAGGGTGTATGAGGAGAAAGGAGAGATCATCAGGGCAGGAAGCTGATTTATAAAGATATATTTTTAATATATATAATATATATATATATAATGCCCTTTTAATGAATTATATATATAATGTTAATATATATTATAAAATATTATGTAGATATAGTGAAATGTCTAATGTCTAATAGTGGGTCCCCAGGTAGGAGAAGCACCGTTATTACTCTTTGGAAGAGGCTCTGATACTTTATCCTCTGTATTAGATGTAGTTCCGTGGTATTGTCTGATACAGATGCCATGTAACCTTTTGTAGTTTATGACATAGCTGGCCTGGGAAAATGTGGCCTCTCAGCAACAACTAAAATAACAACCCCCCCCCCCCATAATGAAAATGTGACTGCCACCTGAGAGACGGGACACTTGGGACCTCCCATTGCTTACAACCATTTGGCACAGAAGGTACTTGGCTGTAAATGAGAGGAGAATGGGGGGGGGCGCATTCTTAGTTTTAAGAAGGTCCATCGATGGGTTTTTATGCTCTTGTCACCTCTGTCAGCGCATTCGTATGTAGGTCTTGTGGCCAAAATCAAAATTATTTTCTGGTGCAAAGTTTGTAAAGTGGTCTTATCGCCATAGCAACAAATGAAATTATTTGTTTAACGTTAAGATTCAATTAGCTGCTACGGTGAGAAGACTTTTTAAGCATAACACTAAATAAAGTTTAATTAAACTTACTGGGGCGTTTGATATTTTATGTGAATGTGAGGCTGAGCTGATTCTTATTAGAAACCCCCCCGGGAGAGTGTATGATACCGTCCCCAGCGCTTTATATTCTCGCTCACCGATACCTTTAATTATGTGATTATAGAAAATGTATGCAGGGGAAACTGGAAAAACATCTACCGAGTCCAGCTTTTGGTGCATCCAGCTGTAATTATACCGGTTTGATGTTCCGAACATTATAATTGCTGCTTTTTTTGATGCTGAAACGTTGTGGCTTTTATTAGTCTTTTCTTGTTTTCTCACCTTCTACATGATGTCATAGAATGCCGCCGTGTGTTTGTTAGGATATATACAGTATATCTACATGTGTTGGGGTTTTGGAGGAAGCGTTGTCACCGCCTTAGCAGCTTCGTTGAAACTACTGGTGTAACGGAGACCCCATTGTTGCTAATGGGGGTGAATGTTGTTGCCACCAAACCCTTCCCCCGCCGGGCCGTATACCAGCATACTCTGACTGACCGCAGGGCTCGGTCCTCAGCAAAGGTAGAGGTTAAAACACTGTTAGTGTGTGTGTCAGTACGTGGCATGTTAGTATTTAATGTGTATGCCAAGTTTTAGTATGTTTAGTGTGTGTTAGTATCTCACAGTGTGTTAGTATGTTGATGTGGGTGTGTGTGTTAGTTTGTGTCTTAGTATTGTTTGGGGGCTGAATTTGCCTAATTCATAGAACCTAACCAAATGTATTCACCCCAGTGTGTGTGTGTGTGATGTAATATATTAGTGAAGCGAAAAAGTATTTTCCCCCTTCCGTTTTTTTTTTTTCTCTCGTTGCATATTTATGACACTTAAATGTTTCAGACCATCAAACTAATTTTAATATTGGACAAGAATAACCCCAAAAATGCAGTTATTAAAAGATGATTTCATGTATAGAAGGAAAAAAATATATACATCTTATCCAACCCAACCTGGCCTTATGCGAATAAATAATTGCCCCCTTATTTACCAATTCAATCAACCAATTATATTTACTTTTCATCCTTTACATTTGAAAAACCTATGTTTTAGTAATTTTAAAAACAAAATGCTTGAGATCATCAGTTGAAGGCAAAAAAAAAACCGCAGAAATGATAAAATGTAGCTAGCCGTCTTCCATCGACTAACTTAAGATTTCCGTGAAAGTTTCTCTAGCAGCCATTCTCTGTTTTTTAGACGACTCAATTATAGATTTATAGCCCGAAACCATTTCTTGTCTCTATGGCAACCTTGAGCATGTCTTGCAATTATACTAATTTAAGAATTATAATTCTTGCGCAGGGATTATATATATACCTAGGAACCCAGGCACGAGTGATTTATTTTTCAATCTTATCCAAGATTCTAACTATTCCTGTAGCCAAGCAGTAGTGTAAAGTACTGACTAAACCTGTTATTTTTAATATAAGGAAGTCATAACCACTAACATTATTTAAGAACGAGCATTTTTCACTGCTAAAAATGTTGGCTTTGTAGACCCTTAGTCCCTTTTCCTGAACTAGCTCAGTCTTAAACTTTTAGAAGGCTCATTACAGACCATTGCTTTTTCTTCCATGAGCTATAAATTTGTCTTCAGACTCTCAATACCTCTTTAATGACCCACGTGAGTTCTCCGTAAATGTAAGCGACGTGCATAAGTCTGATGAGGTCTTGAGTGGCATGAATGAAAGCCTCGTACCGGTCTCAGAAACACAGCCAGGCACTGTTGACCTCTGAAAAAGTCACAATGTTTAACAGACCTGCAGTTCTTCAGAAGCACAGGGCTTATAGAACAGTAGGTCTTTGAGCAGACACTTTCAGACGGGTAATGCATGCATTTATATATATATATATATATATATATATATATATATATATATATATATATATATATATATATATAATATTTTAGTGCTCTACGCAATAAGATAATGACTATTAGTCACATTTTCATCTCCACTTCTCATATTTACATTGGCCATTGGTGTTCCTATCCTGAACAGATGAGATCTAACAATCGGCTGCATGTAGATGGAGCTCTCTGCACTATAGAATTCCAGCCCATTGTCACGTTCAGATGTGTGTAGCCATCTCTTTGTGGCGCTTGTTCCTCTTCCCTACCACTCTCTCTCTGCTTTAGGGTTCTGTTCAGGGGTTTCTGCGCTTCGCTATTTCGGATTCCACGACCCCTTCTATGCATACGACACACTCATTTAACGTTCTTCTGCTGACCTCCCACCCTCTCATTTTGCTCTCCTCACTTAGCTGTCCTTCTGAAATTGCGTTGTAGATGGCATCCCACTGCTTGAAGTTCAGTATTCCCCCATCTCCAGCGCTGAGAATTCCAAGTTAATTGCCTTTCTGTCATGAATTGAGGTGCTTATCTTTCGTCACCCGTTGCCACCCAGCGCCAGTCCCTTTTTTGCCTCTCCATACTCTCCAGAAGTAAATATTAACTTCTCATCCTTATCTACAGAGCCCTTAACAGCACGTCGGTACATTATACCTCTGCTCTCATCCGCAAATACTTGCCTAACTGCACGTTTTATCTTTTCCTCAAGATCATCGCCTTCTCCCACTCGCTTATTGAGGATTTTACCCGTGCTGTACCTGGAATTAAGAGAAGCCCACGACCTGCCCCTTTAATACCCTCAACCCCGCTCCTGAAGAAATCTTCCATTCTCCCCACCTTTGAGGTCTCCACGCCACTGACTTCTCCACACAGGGGCCAGCCTTCGGCCAAATAGCACCCGAGGCTAGAAGACACTTTGTCGTCCCAACATAAACACACCATCCCGTTTGTATACATTTAGAATGATAATGTAGGCATACGTGTTGTGTGCGCTTATTGTGGAGGTTTCTGTTGCACCCCTTTCAGGTACCGGACCAACTTCTACAAGTGGGTGTTGTCTGTAGTGACTACTTGTGGGCCCTCTTGGTCCATGTGGCCCCTACCCTCTCACCACATCACCCTAACTACAATCAAACTATCCTCACCCAAGCAGTCCCTATTCTTCCATCTCATGTAACCGTCGGGAATAAAAGTGTCCTTTATGTGCGTGTCTTTGCCTGTAATTCCTAGAGCGCATGGGAAAAGTAGCTTTTAGTTTTTAGACGTGTTCTTATTGACTTTAGTATGTTGACGTTATTATTTAATTTGCCTGCTTCCCGCGAGCTCTCAAAGATGCCTACGTTACAGACGATTAAATGCTGCTTCAGAGGTGTGAATAGTGACTTATTCTCAAGGCGTCTGTATGCAGCAATGTACATTCGAAAAGATGATTTTGTGCGAAAATTGCTTTACAATGAATGATCTCTTTATCGTCAGTGCGGTGGGATTTTAAGATTTTTTTTTTTTCTTTTTAGCTCTAATGGAAGTTTGGGTTCGCACTCATGTCTCATGGAACATGCGATGATTAAAAAAACAAAAAACAAAAACAAATTCTAATGAATGTTTCTACCACATCATTACATTACAATTAAAATAATGATTTGAAACCGTGCACTGAAAGTGATTTAAAAAAAAACAATAGGAAGTTTAACAAAGAAATGGGCTTAAAAAAAATATATGAAAATAGTAAAACTCTTAAGTAAATGAACGGGATGTAAAAGGTTGATAAATAACTTCATAGAATGTGTCCTTTTCCGGTAGGCTTTTTGTCGGCCGTTCTCTCGGGAGCCTTGCCTCTGGTTATTAAGGAACATGCCTCGGCGTGTTAAGATTTGCTTGGCTTTTTTTTATTTGTTTTATGGTACCGTTTATTTTTAATGTCTCAACTTTTCAACCTCATCCTAGCCGCTTTCGTGAGACATTTTTCCCCACCAAAACATTAAGTTTTGTAAACTATGTGGTTGAAAGTGGCCTCGTGTATAAGATGAGTTGTGGTTTTAACTCTCTTAAATTCACTTAATTTAATGGGTAAGGAGACTGGAGAAATCTCGCCGATTTAATTATACATTATACAGGGCCAACCAAGCTCTTCCTGGAGCAGAAGCTTATTGGGGTTGGACCCTTACAATATATAGGAGCTGAAACACAACTCTCCCTTTAGTGAATAGACATCCGTGTTGTAATCACGTTGTTTTGAGGGTACAGAGACCTTATATTGCTCACGTATTTTTAGCGCAAACCACCAGTTGCTCTCCTATATGAAGCTTATAAAATTCACAAATTCATACCCGGGACAGAGGAGGAGGAAGGATTAGGATGGTGGAGGGGAAAGATAATCCACAGCTTCCTACCTATTATTGTATGATTTATACGACCTCCTATTTTATCCGAATGGAGGCAGAGAGGCCAACCAGACCTCTACAAGCTGACGGTCTCCAGTATGCTCAATGTTCTTTACAATGGTGGAATGAATGGAAACACTGAAGATGCTGATGTTATTTTAACTGTATTTGACTTTACAACTTTAAAAAAATATGATATAAAAGTAATAAAAAATGTCTATTTTCTTGATTACAGATCCTGTTTTGTGTGCTCTGTGTGGCTTCACCTGACTTGTAAGTACAAATTCCTTTTTTTTTTTTTTTTTTTTTTTTACCACTGCAGAAGCTCATTTGTGTCCAGAAATTACTATAAACAGCGCTGTTCCACCTGCTCTGCGGAATGTATCGCTTTTATCAGCGTTGGAAACACAATTTCTAGTTCTGTTGAATGTGCAAAACCCTTTCCAAAATTGATTATTTCATCATGAACGATGTTGCCTCGTTATTGTTTGTTGTAGTGCTTATTTGTCCTGTGATGCAAAAACAAAGCGCAAAACTGAAAAAGGAAATGCCGAAGAGTTTCTATGGTCTTATTAAATGTTTTATAGAAAAAGAATAAAACACTTTTTTGTTGCTTTGACATGCTAAAGAGCCCAATAAAGCGAAGCAGCGCATTTAAGTAGATTCTGTTTATCGCAGTTTATTTTGAATTTACGAGAAGAGAAAAATACTAGGAACCTTCTTGTTTTGTGAAATATTCTAAAAATAGTACGTTTTGCGTACATTGCAGCAAAGTGATTGAAGCTGTCCATTGTGTTTGTGTCGTGTGGCTCGGGTTCAAGCTTACTCGGCCCCCGAAGCTAATTTCTTCTTCCCGGTCAGGATTTGATCATTAAAATGACGTAGTAGTGTCTTTAATTATGACATCATACTCGGCACCTTGGAATATTTTTAGACTTTCCCCAATTACGTTGAGCGATGCTCGTAGGTGGATGAACGTTACGCTGGGCGTTGGGTCCGGTGGGGCTGTTGTACTTTCTCGAGTGCTCCCGATTTACGTGACAAGCGACATTTCCCCAACATCTTTCGATGAAGTTTTAGTGTAATAGAATTCTAACAAATGTATTTTAAATGCCAATCTGAATACGATACAGAAACATTAGGCGTGGAGTAAATCTGATCTTCCCCGCTACTTTTATTAAAAAAAAAATTTTAATGTTCAGTTTTTTTGGGGTTTTTTTTTGTCACCCACCTCCTTCTGCTTTTAGAAATAATTGAAAAATCTAATTACATTTGCTTCGCAGATTTAAAGACCTTACGGATTTAATAGACCGTATTAACCGGCGTCTTGCTTTTACCTAAAATTCACATCCAACTACAATCCGTTTAAATAACTCTTGTTAAAGTAATAATAGGAAAGTCTGATACAGCAGAGAAGGCGCCGTAAAGTTTAGCCGTCCTGCACGGTTCCTTGAAGACTTCTTTTCGCTTCCAATAAGTAACTTTTGCCTTTATAGCTGTTGGCGTTTAATCTAAGATATGAAGTCACGCTGGTTTGCCTGCTGCAGGCAGAGGTAGGCGATATGACCCGGAAATGTTATGTTGCGGGAAAAAGCCCCTCTTTAGTTAAAAGGAGTGAGAATGGGGTACTCCAACGGCACACAATAACTCAATGCGGGGTCGTGCAGAGAATACAGCAGTTAATGTTCCTTGCGCATGTACAATTATGTTCTTTATTTACGTGCAAACAATGTAAACACGCCTGGCGTTTCACGGCGTGCAGTTTTGCATTCCTGTTATGTTTTTGTTGCTAAAAGAAATAGGTGAAGAATAAATGTATTCAGAATTTCCTCGTTCTTTTTCCTTTATAAGATAAAGGAACAGCTCGTTTCTTTCTTTTTTTTTTTTTTCCTCGTTTATACAGATTTTAGGGTAATTTATAACAAATGCCCCCTGTGAATTTCCTGCACAGCAGGTCTGACTTAAAGTTGTTCAGTAAGGCATTAAATGAACGGTTTACGGGATCTTTCCACCATTTATCAGGTGGTCGCGGTCCCCGCTTTAATTTTCAGTGCCGCTGGAGCAGAGAAGAGGAAATCAGGAAAAGGAGAAGGAAACTCCTTAAAAAAAACACTTTAGGGCTGCATTTGAGTATCTGTTTTTTTCTTAAGACCTGTCTTTCCGAACATGGAATGTAAAGATGTTGGCGATAGTGTTGTTTTTGTGATATAAAATTAGATTTGAATTGTTGCGTTACATATAAAGTCTTTCTACCTTTTTTTTTTTTTTTTTTGGACCAATGTTGTAAAAAAAAAAAAAAGTAAAATCAGATAAGTTTTGGGACTTCAGACAGAAGCCATGACTGTTACCGCTTTGTACCCGCCTGCCTTTCCTTCAGCCCTAATCCCGCATTTTGCTTCAGTTTACAGAGTTGTGTATGAAGTTTAAAACAAATGCAATATCTTCTTCTGTAGTTACCGTATTTGCTCGATTATAAGACGAGGTTTTTTCCAGAGCAAATGCTCGTCTTATAATCAGGGTCGTCTTATAATCAGACCTCAAATAGGTCTGATTATGAGACTAAGATCCAGATCCCCCGCAGCGATGCAGAGGACCTGGATCCTCCTGTGTTAACCCCCCCGCCCCCCCAACTTACCGGTGCTTCTGAGTCCCCGGTGCTTAGTCCGGGCTGCTTGTAGAGCGCTACACGATACAATCGCGTAGAGCTCTACACGCTTCCCGGACTAAGCACTGGGGACCCAGATGCAGGGGACCTGGATCCTCCTGTGTTAACCCCCGACCCAACTTACCGGTGCATCTGAGTCCCCGGTGCTTAGTCCGGGCTGCGTGTAGAGCTCTACGCGATACAATCGCGTAGAGCTCTACACGATACAATCGCGTAGAGCTCTACACGATACAATCGCGTAGAGCTCTACACGCTGCCCGGACTAAGCACTGGGGACTCAGAAGCACCGGTAAATTGGAGGGGGGCATAACACTGGAGGATGCAGGGGACCTGCATCCTCCTGTGTTATGCCCCCTCCAACTTACCGGTGCTTCTGAGTCCCCGGTGCTTAGTCCGGGCAGCGTGTAGAGCTCTACGCGATTCGCGTGGAGCTCTACATGCTGCCCGGACTAAGCACCTGGGGCAAAGATGCAGGGGACCTGGACCCTCCTGTGTTATGCACCCCCCCCAACTCAGAAGCACCGGTAAGTTTGGAGGAGGGAGGGGGAGTGTTAAATGGGGGGTGTAAGGCATTTCTGGAGGCAGAGTGCTCTGTGAAATGCCTTTTAACCCCTTTAATGCCACTCTGCCTCCTGAAATGCCTTAAACCTCCCTATATGCCACTCTTCCCCATAATATGCCTTTTAACCCTCTAAGTGCCAGAGTGGCATATAGGGTTAAAAGGCATATCATGGGGCACAGTGGCATATAGGGTTAAAAGGCATATTATGGGGCACTGTGGCATTTAGAGGGTTAAAAGGCATATCATGGGGCACAGTGGCATATAGGGGGTATAAGGCACTTCTGGGGCAGATGTGCATAACTGGGGGGCAGGTTGGAAAATAGAAGGAAATAAAACCAAAATATTTTTCTCAAGCATAGCTTTTATTAAAAAAAGTGTTTAAATGAATTAACATTTACCGGTAAAACTTTTTTCCTATAGGGTCGTCTTATATTCAGGCTTTTTCTTTTTTTCCTAAATTAATATTAAGATTTGGGGGGTCGTCTTATAATCAGGGTCGTCTTATAATCGAGCAAATACGGTACTTTTCAGCAGCTGGAAAGTCCTGGAATAGTTTGAGGAATTGGAAAAAAAAACTCTGAACACAAACGGGATACAACAAAACCGGTAGTTTCATCAAGTTCCTCGCGGTCGTACCTGGGAACCCTCAGGGTTTTTACGCCAATCCCAAGGGGCAAAATCTCAGGGTCTGATTCATTCATACGCTACACTGATCTGATGCCATCTAAGAATTCTCGTCAACTCTTGAGAATGTTATGGTCGACATCCCCCTTAGAATAATTGTTACTGAATTCCGGGTCGGCTCCCGGCTACGTGTTTATACGTATCATTGCGGATCGGTTCTTGGAAAAGACTCCTTTTCCGCAGCTCCTCTTCTGATCTTGCATCTTCTCGTTCTGATGTCTTCTTTCATCGCCATTGTCCTCTTTTCAAAAAGGTGAACCTTCCTGGACCATCGCCTCCCCCTTTGCGGAGGTGCGCCGTGAGGCCTAAATCACGGAAACAAGGACCAAGAAAGAAGACACTGAAAACCAGATAAAGACAGAAGAACCAGAAGATGCAAGAGCAGAAGTAGAGCTGCGGGAAAGGAGACGGGGCACAGAAACGCTTGGCGGAGAAAGTAGGGAGACATTAGCAGAGAACGCAGGAGAGCGGGTTTCAGTGTTCTAAAGAAAACAAGCAACTATGGAAGCTGCAGCAATGGGTGTCCCTCTCCTCTGTGACCTGCCAATTCTCCACTGATTGGCTGCTTGAAGTAAGAGTGTCACATCCGGGAGATGTTCGGCTGGACGCATCTCCTGTAAGGAATATGGCTGGCGGTATTATTTTCAGGATATTTGAAGTTAAAATCCCTGGTGTGACGCGCTGTTCTCTTTGGGCAGTAACGCAGACAGGAATGTTTTGTTAGTGGTCATGGAAATACCTGGGAACTTCTGGGCTCCGGCTACTTGCGGGACGTGGCCAGGACTGCTCACTGTCCTGAGTGGGTGGTCCCGTTTCCCCTTAAATGGCGGTGTTCCTGCTGACGGCAGCGGGTAACACCCCTATTTAAAAGGGAAATGGGCGGGGAGCGGGGCGTGTCTAGTCCCCCTTCTGTAACCCGGAGCATTCCTGTCTTGAACCGGAGAAGGGATGCTTCACCCACAAATATCTGGGTCAAACCCGTAGAGTTCCCAGGTATGGTCAGGGAGCATGTAGTCGAAAAGGCTGTAGGAAGCGGAGACGGGTTGCATCATCACCATCCTGATAGAGCCACAAGAACAACACCCAGAATCTTAATCTTATTTGTCTGCAAGTTGTGCACAAAAACAAACTATGTGAATTTGATTAAAGCCGATGTGGAAAAAAATGCTGTGGGTTGGGTGTGAGAAAATGTGCCTTCGAATTTAACTTAATTATTGTCCAAAAGCACAATGCCGTTGCAGACGGATGAGTAAGTCTGATTCAGTCCTGGGATATTTCATCACAAAGCTCTGTTATCCCTGTTAGCAAATAGTAATACCCCGTTCACTTGTGTAGATTTCGGGAAACTTTTTTTTTGTTTATCTGAAATACTGGAACTTGCGTTTTATTGTTTGGAATGTATGTGCATTTCATATTTTTTTTTCTTTAATATATTTTGCTAAATATATATTTTTCTAAAGAGGGCCGCCGACACTTTCCAATATCCATATATCTTATAGTGTGGTGATTTATTTATAAAGATGTTTAGTACGTATTTAAATTCTATGGAGATTTTTTTTTTTTAAATATACGGTTCTAGGCAATAATAAACAATGTCGATGTTTACAGATTTACAGTAAATATAAAATATATAAGTATTTAAAACCCACCAAATGTTTATACCACGGGCAGCAGCTTCTCAGGATCTGCGTGATTATAAATACCTGTTACAGTATCCCTCCTGTCTCGTTAAGTTCCTGATCGTTGTTAATTGGTTCAGGCAGCCTTTGGAATGGGTGGGGGTGAAGAGAAGCAATATATATGTAATACAAACCCAACCTATATATTTGTTCCGTGGACGCAACCATCTTACTTTCTTGTTCTCCATACTTGGATGATGATTCTTCCCCGTTACTTTCTCCGATTAAGTTGCTGCTGGCTTGTGATAGGGGTCGGTTCTTCCTGCCTTTGTAAGGGGCATTAGAGGTAATATTGGGAAGTTACCTGAAGCTAATTTTGCCACCTTTGGCCAAACGTCTCGGATTCAAGGTAAGAGTCCATTTTTAATGAGGTACAGGGTGTAGGTAGTCCTAAAAGTCTGAAAAGTGATGAGCTAAGCAGCTATAGTAACCAGTTGCCACTGGAACACAGGAGTGATGGGAGTGACAAAGGCCATTGGAACACAGGAGTGATGGGAGTGATAAAGGGCCATTGGAACAAAGGAGTGATGGGAGTGATAAAGGGCCATTGGAACAAAGGAGTGATGGCAGTGATTATAGGGGCTCTGTACGCCTATGAGGAGATTTAAAGTATTTGAATCCATGTTTCTGATCCATTTCATGCCATTTTAATGGATATAATTTGCTTTTCCTCCAAAAACAAGGACATTTCTAACTTTTTGATCGTTGGTGTAAATAAAGGTAATGTAATTATACGGTACGAGTCGGATAGGCTAATGGTGAATAGATAGAAAGCTCAAATGCTGAGCGAGGAGTGAACGTTCGGGCCGCACGCGTGATCAAGGCTGCCCTCTACCTAATGACAAAGTTGGCTTTTGGCTCAAGCCGCGTGTCGCGGATCGGATGGCGCGACGCTACAACCTGAAGTACGTAATAGGTTAAACTGTTAGAGAAGTGGAAAATCTAAGTGGTGATATCCCGAAATAGCCACACTGCTCCGATACAAAAAAGAGCACACTTTGTTCTGCTATTTTACACAAAAACAAGAACAATCTTGTGGTTGCTAGGTAACCGGCGGGATTAGATGATCCAGTTTCAGAGGTAGCGAAGCTGGTGGGATATCGCCACCCAGTATATCAACAGGCGTCAAAAGCGTGCGTTAGTACGTTATTTCTCCTTTATTGGTGCAATTAATACATTAGAAACGCAGAAACGGCACCTGGTGGTTTCTTATACACATCCGTTATTTGCCCCTTAGAGGGTATCATTTCCTTGTTCACGTGCGTATATCTTCTGGTCCTGGCTGCTGTAGTTTGGCAGGTAAACGCTCTTCATTGCTTCTACTTCTGGCACCAGCGGGAAGCTATTAGGTACCCCGTGCGCTCGACTGATTCCCAACTAATGTCCCTCCCCAGAGGACCCGTGCAGTATATATCCGATGGGGTACTTATCCCAACCCACGGGGTACAGCTATTTGGAAGTAAAAGCACACGAGAGGCTATGACAACTTTTATAGAGTTGCCTTTTAAGTAGAGCAAAAAACCAGCGGTCTTATTATTGCTTCTATATACTTTACTGTACTAACTGATTTAATAGCAATCCCATCCCAGGTAAAGTGGACGGTGATGGGGGGGGGGGATGGGTTGAGGTCTGGGTCGCCTCTCTGTTTAGGTGGCAATCTGCTATATAAATGATTCTAGTAATGCACTTTTTTGTTCCTCTGTGATTTTAAAGTCAGTAGGTAGTGTTTTAGTCTAATAGTCTGTGTAATCAAACAATAAGATGAAACCTGCGATGATTGTCATTCGCATTGTGCGGCTGTTTTTTGTGTTGTGAATATCGAGATCTGTTTAGTGTAAACCTAGAGAAACTGCAATATTTTGGAGAAAGCGGCTTCTGCTGTGTGGTTTTTGTTCTTTTCTGACACGGGCTGTGGCATGTGACCGGACCGTGTTCCAGAACATATTTTTAGCCAGAAGGTTACATTGTATGTTCTTTTGTGAAAGGTCACAATTGCTGCAGCGGACTCCGGGGGTCCGCCATGTGTCATAGCGACGTGAACCAATTTAATGCGTTATTATATAAATCAAATATATTTTCCATACAGTGTGAAAGCAAATCGGTGGCATGTGCTATTACAAGAAGACTCTGACTCTAAAAGGGGTTTGAAACCATCATGCTGTGTACGAGATTCATTACTTTTAATAGATTATAAAAGCCTTAAATTATGAACTAATATATAATTAAATCAGATTAATGCATAGGGTGGCCACATCGGCCTCTTTTTCAGAGATACATGGAAAGGTTTTGTGTTTGTGGTTAAACCTTAAAGGGACTCTGGACTTTATATGGACCTTAAAGCATATGATAGCTAAGTGGTCCTTTTAGATTCTCATGTGGATCTGCACGGGATCGGCGTATGGCTCCTGAATCTAAGACGAGACCAATGAACAGGGCCTGGTCTCACATCAGGGAAAACGGGCGACTAGATGGACCGAATGGGTCTGATCTGCCACACAATGCGATCCCCGCAATATTCAGTGTGTAATATATATATATATATATTTTTTTTTTTTGGGGGGGGGTTATCATGACCGTGTTAGGTCTGGTTATGAGTTGCTGCAGAGACAGTGGCGTGTTGATGTACACGCTGGCAGGGATGTGACACGCAGCATGTCCACGCCTGTCCCTGTACTTCTTCCTTTCTGAGAAAGACAATGACGCTCGTGGAATGCGCTCCGTGATTAATTCTCGCCCTGCTCGCCCGGTTAATTCCCGGAGCCGCGGCGTTTGCTGCTTGCTGTCTCTGCTGTGTCTGTCGCTGATGTCGTGGAGGAGTTCTGGGGCTAACGAGCCAATTCGAAGAGCCACTCATCAGGGCATCTTAGTATTGATTTCAATTGGGGGGGGTGAAACTGCGCCCTCTGCTGGGGATTGTGAGACACGGCGTCTGCAGGAACACTGAACCCCGTTGGGTGCAAAGATCGTTTCTCTTAGATACACGGATCAAAAAATCAGGAGCAACAAAGTGATAGAAGTAGAATAGACTCTGATGGTGCTTTTTATTATTAACCCCTTAAGGACAATGGGCGGTCCCTAAACCCATTGAAAACAATGCATTTTGAGCCCGTACATGTACGGGCTTTGTCATTAAGGGGTTAAATATATGATTTTATTTATAGAGCACCAACGATTTACGCGGATCCTCTGACTTTATTTGAAAGGTAAAGTGGGGGCCCGGCTTGCAAGCTTACAATCGGAGTGATTTTTTAAAAAGTTTTTTTAGTTTTGTTTTGTATATAATCTATAATATATTATTCTTCCGAGATTCATTGTGGTTATTGCTCCAAAATGAGAATTTCCAGCGAATGCCTTCGGAGTTTTAGTTTTAATAACATTTTAATAACACAGCATAGAACTGGATTGAGGAAGGCCGGGGAGGTGAGAATTGGAACAAACGGACCCCCCAGGAGGCACACGTGTTCTGCACGCTGTTATACGGAGCAGGACATGATCCCGCTTACTGGCCGCGTGGAAATGTCACACCTCAAAGAGGAACGCTACAGAAAGTGAGCTTATTAGCGTATCGATCGCCGCGGTGATGGGTGGAAATTATTCACCTGACGGGAACTTTAATTGTGTAATGTGGTTTTTTTTCCCCATGTGGACTCGGCTGGAGGGTTCAAGGTCGTTGCTTTTGTACATTTTTTGCAATGATCCAAAATTCATGATCGTCGGCTGCATTAATTTTACTTTTATCATCCCTGTGGATGTTTATCAGTAAATTCAGGAGCCATATGCCAATCCCATGCATGTTTACATTCCCTCACTGTATTAGCCTCTACCACTTCAGCAGGAAGGCTGTTCCACTTAGCTACCACCCTCCCAGCACAGTAAACTTGCTGCTATGATGAAGGTGCAACCCACTGGGATGACTTCTGCAAGAAGGGCCTGCGTAATGTGGGGTTAAATTGTAGCATTAGTCTCATGGCCTCATGCAGTGCTTACTAGGACCATTCTTACAGGAGAGGAGGTCTGGGGTTGGTCCTTGTACGGCTTATGCAGTTAATTTAATGCTTCAACTCACTGCAACCCATGGTTTAGTAGATAGATCCCTATATTGGCTCTGAAGTTCTTGATGTGACTTTAACCCTTTAGAAGCCCCATCCTTGGGTGTTTCATACATCACCCAGCAGATAAAGCTCCCACCAAGAGTCCGGTTACATACCACCGAAGTGATGTCATAAATATATTAGTGCTGCTGGGAGGTGGTAGTGGAATTAAGCGCCCCCTGCTGGATGGTTGTTGGAACAGCCATTGAGGTCTCACATGCCAAAGGCCAGTCCTGGTTTATTTATCTCAGAAATGGGGTGAGCCGTGTTCGCCGTTATCCCATCTGGTGAGACGTTATTGAGCGTAGCAGCCACATGAGGCGATTGTACCCCGCGGTTCACCGGCAGCTGCGTGTTTGCTTGCAGTTAATGACCCAGGACATGGCTGTAGCGTACATCTCGGGGAAAGTAAACTGGCAAATGGCAGATAAGACACTTGGTAAATAAATCTGCGTTGTCCTTATCTCAGGGCAATTACCTGCTTCAGAACGTGGCCCCTGTAAAGCGCCTGACAGAACGCGCCGTGCGGAGGAAATCGTTAAGAATCCAGGAAGCCTTTATTTGCCCGCTGAGTTTAGAAATGCGGAGGGGCAGTTACCTTTCTCGGTTCATTGTTGGTTTTGCCGTAACCCCGTATTCAGGTTTTGCCCCGCGCTGCACCCCTTCTGTGGAAATCCCTTCCCCGTCCCGTCAGACTTTCTACCTCGTACACGACTTTCAAAAGTGTACAACCCTTCCTCCTAACACTCTCAGCCATCATCCACTTCAAGCCAACTGAACGACCAACAACCTCAACTGATCATGCGGACCCGATCAGCTCATCCCATCCAAGCTGTTCTCTACTACGGTTTCACTTCCCCCTCCCTCAACCACAGATTAGATTGTAAGCTCACAAGGGCAGGGCCCTCTTCTTGTTTTGCGCCAGTTTGTTGTTGTTGTGATTTAAAATGATTCCACAGGCTGTAACAGCGCTACGGGTTAACCCGGGTTATATAATGTCCCAGGCCTGGCATACACACTTTCACTAAAAAGGGAATGCATAGAAAGCACAAGCAAGGAGCACAGAAAGGATCTCTTATGATGTATGCGCCAATCCTGCTAAATGTAATCAGCCTAACGGTATTATGCAACACTTCAATTAACACACAAATAAAGCCCCAAATCTCTAAATCCGAGCAGCACAATTGCCCCATCCCCCCAGCCACAGCCCTCCCTTGTCAATGAATTTCCTGTTCTAATATCCCCCCCCTTCATAACCAGTCCGGCTGGGGAGGGAAAGTAACAGTGCAGAGTAGTTTAAAAGCGATGTTCCAATCACTGGAAACATTACTTATTCCCTCCATCATAGCAATTAATTACTTTCTAACCTTATTGGGTTTCTAATAAATGTATATTTAAACTGCCGACAATTCTGCAAACACCTCATTAACATTATTTCCCAGCTGTTCATGTGATGTACATGTCATAATGCTCACAGTATATACAATACCGTTCAAACGTTTGGGGTCACTTCACTGTTTTCATGGAAAACCAGGACATTTCTGGCTGTGATATAATTTGCAAAAGGGTTTTCTAACCATCAATTATCCTTTTAAGCTTAAACTTGGATCAGCGACCACGACGTGCCATTGGAACACAGGAGTGATGGGAGTGATAAAGGGCCATTGGAACACAGGAGTGATGGGAGTGATAAAGGGCCATTGGAACACAGGAGTGATGGGAGTGATAAAGCGCCATTGGAACACAGGAGTGATGGGAGTGATAAAGGGCCAATGGAACACAGGAGTGATGGGAGTGATAAAGGGCCGTTGGAACACAGGAGTGATGGGAGTGATAAAGGGCCAATGGAACACAGGAGTGATGGGAGTGATAAAGAGCCATTGGAACACAGGAGTGATGGGAGTGATAAAGGGCCAATGGAACACAGGAGTGATGGGAGTGATAAAGGGCCGTTGGAACACAGGAGTGATGGGAGTGATAAAGGGCCGTTGGAACACAGGAGTGATGGGAGTGATAAAGGGCCGTTGGAACACAGGAGTGATGGGAGTGATAAAGGGCCTCTGTACAGCTATGAAGAGATTCCATAAAAAAATCATCCCTGTCTGCGCTGGATTTCTGATCCATTTCATGCTATTTTAATGCACACAATTTGCTTTTGTTTCACACACAAATTCCTAAGTGACCCCACACTGTACATATATAATTTTTGGGTGGATCTTTTCGCCCGGCTCTACGGCTTATTTCATGTAAGAAGCTATTGTAGAATTGGGGTGGGGGGAGTGACTGATCTATCTTGGGTTCATCTCGTAAAACAGCATAAACTTCAGAACTTGTTTTTTTACAATGTTAAGGTTAACGGCGTCTCCATAAACCCCTTATTGTCACAATTATCCCGTGCTTGTGGATGTAAGAGAGCTGAGGTCCTGGCTTGAGCCCTGATAATCCATGAGACGCAGCTCAGCGGCGATGATAAAAACCCCTGTAGGTGATTACTTCACTTTTCCGAGTGTTTATTTGATTGTATGTATAATGGAGTAGCCGTCCCGTTCAGCGGATCGCCGCCACATTCCATGGGCAGTCACGTTAAAGAGCGGACTCTTAGGCTAATGCGAGAAACTGAAAGTGGCAAACAGACCCCAGACAGACAACAGCGACCGATCCAGAGCCAAGGACGGAGATTCCTAACCCCATTAATTTTTGTTGTTGTTGCGACTCTGAAACCTGCATATAATATGCTATATAATATCATTTAAAAGCCACAGTAACAAAATATTTTATACCCACATATTAGTATTAGTAGTATTAGCATTAGTATTATTATGTGTAGTATTTTGTTTTATTTGTTTATTTTTTAGTACCTGGGCTGCTTTTTAAAATACAAATTAGTGACAAGTAGCTGAGGCATCCACAGGCAATTAGATCAAGTCGGTGGGAGGTCAACGCTATGAAAATAGGAAGCCCCCGGTTCACGCAAGCCTGGCTGTCCTGTGCGGGGCTAAAAACCAAAAGGAGAGTTAAACAGATAAAGGGAAAAAAAGAGAGGGGGGGGGACTGGGGGAAGCGCGTCGCTCGGTCTCATCTTCACACGAAACTTACTGATCCACCCACAGCCCCGCCAGCCAAGAAGCCTTGTGAGTTGTGAAAGGTTCTTCATTTGTGTGAAGAGTGCGTGGAAGTGAGGATCGGGAGAGCGTGCCGCGCAGGTCCAAACAATGGGTGAGCTTCCCTGTGTTGTCACGGTTTCTTTTTTTAAGTGCTGGTTTGTAAGAAGGCATTATTTTCCTCGGTAGGGGCAGATCCTTTTGTTTTTTTGTAGTTAGTTACCTGTCTGCGGTTAGGCTGTTTATTTGTTGTTTCCTTTTCCCCATAAACTACAGAAAAAAAGTTTCATTCCGCTCGTTATTTTCAGCCGATTCAATATTTTAAATATTGTTTCTCCCTTTTTATTTTTGCCTCGCGTGATATAATGTACGTTGTATTCACATATATCTTTATAGCTGGGGTTTAAAGGGATGAATCGATACAAAGTTTCTTAGTGCCGATCAGACGCTTAAAGTGTTAAAAGACGTTTGAATTATTACTGTTGGGTTAAATATCCCTGTAAATCAGATCCAGCTTCTATTATTTCAGTTATTGGAGGTCTTCATGATCCGCCAGTTATTCTTTAGGTGGTGATGTATTAACCCTGTGTGTGCTGCCGAATTGTTGAATGGCTTTGCGATGGTTATTGTTTAAACCACTAAAGTTCTATTGAGGTTTTAGAATACTTTGTGGGGATATAACTAGTTTCCTAATGAAAGGCTAGACGTGGGCAGGATACCTGTTAGCACGTCGTTTTATGTGAATAAATTGGACGCAGCGTTGGGTATCTGTGAATAAATTGCTTTGTATTGTCTGTTTTTTTGTAACGCTCTAAAAGACGAGGGGACTTCTAGAGTCCGCCTGCTCTGTAGAAATCATTCGGCACGTTTTAGAGATATTGGTGAACGCAGATCTCCGGGGAGGACCTCCATGCGCTCGCTGCTGCTGCTGCTTTAGGGTATTCGGTGTCCCTTGTAGTGTTCTTTTGGTGTTTCCTCCCCCACCCTTCGCTCCGTCCATGGCGAGCATCATCTGTTTTCCTCCTGACATCCAAAAATCTGGTTTGGATGCTGGAGGAAGTGTGTTGGCCTTCTGTTTGACGGCGTAACCTGGTGTTGAAGTTTAGTAACTCCATTAATATGAAAAAGATGCAACATGCTGCGCAGGTCCGAGTAACCCGTATTTTCTGTATAGTCCAATTTTTTTTTTCTCTGAGCCGATTGCACCGATCACGTGCCTTACGGGAATGCGGGGTCTCACCCTAACCCCGGCACTTAAAGGGCTGAATTTGTTGATGAGCAGACCTAGGGTCTCCAGACAGGGCCGGTGCTCCCCTTAGTCTGTAGGGGATGCTTTTGGTTGGGGTTCCTCTGTTTGAATGGCTGTGATGGAAGGCGTACACACAGACTTTAACTGCTTCGTGTGCATGCAAACAACGTGTCATGCCAATGTGAACATGGAAAGGTGAGACGAGTTAAAGCAACTGTTCGCCGTGCCATGTCTGCCCTTGTGAGATAACACAGCAATTTATCACCAAAGCCTCTCAATCAAAAGGCGATACTCAGACTGTATCAACCAGGATCAATGCTATCTTTAAACGCAAAGAATAGGATTCTCCCCCCCGGACGGGACATTCCGCATAACGAGGCTGCTTTCCGCTGCTCTGGAAACCAGACGAACAATACACGCTTCACGATCGCTCGGCTGTCTCCTCTGATGATGTCCTGACCTTCAAGGATGTGTGAAGAGCCTCAGATAGGGGATCGGGCTGAGGTTATGGGAGAATGACATGTTTGGACAATGCCAGGCAACGCCGTTTGATCATAGGAGAAACGATTTGCTCGGTCATATCTCGGGGGAGAGTCATTTCAGATAGCGTTTCATTATTAAATGCTTTGGGCTGCCAACCATGTTAACGTTCCGAGAGACGGACGTATGACGGATGCCGTGTTAAGCCCCAACATATGAAACGTAATCCGTGCTGTGGAATGTGCAGCAGGATGCCTTTGTCCTCTGGCAATCAAAGAGTTAAAAAAAAACCCCCTTATATTATGGCAAGAAGGAGTGTTCAGTGGAAAGTTTAACTCCTGCATGTCTGTTCTGTACCAAAAATTGTTTTTGAAAATTTTTTACAAAAATTATTTTGGCTGCCAGAGGAATTGTGCAACTGTATCGGCCAGCGAGGGGTTAAAAAAAAACAGACCAGACCGTGAGGTTTTCAAGAATATTCTTGTAAGCGAGCAGCAAACATGACTAATACGTCACATATGTAGGCATTAGATGTCATTGTTGCAGGAAACACTCAGCTGGCGTTTAAGGAGCTCACAAGTTCACGTAAAATATAAAGATTTTGTTGCTGTCATGAAACAGGATTTACCTTTTTTTTTTTTTTTTTTTTTTTTTAGGCGGGGGGGTGGTCGCTGAATAGTTCGGTCTTCTTCATGCATGTGAACGTACCCGGAAAGCTTTGTTGTGCGTTGTTTGTATGTATTTAACATGCAGATATAACCTCCTTTTACCTGGAGGCCAAGGAGTAGCTAACTAGGTGCATTAATAGGACGTTAATTCTGACATGGAGACAGTTCCTACTTTTTTTTACGAGTTTTAAAGTGTGTATATGTTTTCTGCCCGCAATCGCTTGGAAAGAAATTAGATACTTGCAGAAACCCCCCAAACTGTGCATTTAACGAGGTGGCGTTAAATCTGAGTGCCGGGAAGCGAGAAGTCATTCCGGGGGCCATGAGCCGAGCAGCCAGCTGTCTCTCGGAGTATCGCTTTCTAGTCTCCACTTGTGTCGGTGTTATCAGTGGTTCTGACCTGTGTCAGCGTGGAGTAAGCGATGGAATTTATGGATATGCTTCCGGCCCACGTATGAGAGAACACCTGAGAGGATCACTTTGTTCCTTCAAGCGGTGTCTGTGCCCGAGGAGCTCTTCAGAGAAGTCTTGGTGGGAAACATAGCTACTCGATGCGAGATTACGAGGCCGTACATGACTTTCTTTTATCGTTAGCGAGCAGTAATGGTACATTGAACACAATGATCATGTTTATTTCCTCGTTAAGCAGTGGAAATAATTGTATGACCTTCAGACTACGTGTTCTTGATGGATTCTATGGTCCAAGTGCGGGATCACAAGGGGTTAATTATTAAGTCCGGTATCGGTGATGTGAATTAATGTAATATAAGGGAGATTGTTTGCTGATGAGAGAACTTTACTTTAAGGAACCAACGTTTCTTAAAGCCGAAGACGGATTGTTCTTCAGAATCCTGTAGTCTCTGTATATTACTTTAAAGTTCTGGATCCCACTTACAATGAATCCATTTGTGGCCGGGCCATCCCCTGCTGGGCTAATTAGTCACATCTATGTCCATGTGAGCTTTCTGAATACATGTTCCTTATCCCCGAAGCTCCCCACAACAAATGAGACACATTTTTGTGTTTGTCAATCGTCGGGAGCCGTAGAAACCCCAACACAACACGTCAGAGAGTCTTTAGTGATTCTGGGTATTCTGGAAAAACTAGATGTGACTCACGTGAGATCTCACCTGAAAATGTTCCCAAACGACAGCGGAATATTTAAGCTAAACGCTCGTGACCCTCTGCTTTATCAGACCCCGTTTACTAATCATCTTTACCAAGTTAATATCCCGCTTCGGGGCACCAAACCTATAGCATATTTCTCCCTCTTGATTGACTGAAGACAGGTGAAGGGAAGCCCTGGTGCCGGTTCTTGGGCAGGTATAGACAGCCCTGCCTTATAGCATCTTAACAAACCCTGTGAGCAGGCAGGCAGGCGGTATCGGCAGCCTCGTACATGCCGGCACACGCATGGTGCGTGACCTCCGGTGTCTGAGCCCTCGGTGCTCACGAAAGCCATTGATCGACACTCCCGCTCTGCATTCAGAAATACAAAAGCCCTTTGGTTATCCGACATAATACTGAGCCGGATACGTCGGCGCGGCGAGGAAAAAGAAAATAATACACTTAGTTATAAACAAAAGTCTCCCGTTTAGGTTCTTAAACCATTTTTTTCCTGGATTAGCAGCTGGAAGAATATTGTATACAGTATTGGCTTTCAATTGTTGTTGAATTGTTTAGACTTCTAATGTTCTTAAGGCGTTGGAGGGTTACTTTCCCTGTAACTGGTTCCCATACACAACGGATTTATACGTAACCGCGGTGATTAAAGGAGAATATACCCCGTCCCGTTTCCCGATAGTTTAAGACATGTCGTTACCGATTTCCTCAGGTAAAGTAATCCCTTTCTGGGCTTCTATGTTTATCTTCTGTGGGTTTGCAGAATTTATTTTCCCCAAAGTGGTTACCGCAACCCTTTAGGCGACCCAGATCTTCCTAATGGCCTTAAATCTTTTCAGAGTCAGAGGAAGGGCCGCACCTTGCTGAGAAATGTGAGTGTCGGGCCTCTGGCAACCAAATTGTTAGGGGACCTTGAATACATCCCATTAAGATGCCTCATTCTTCCAGTTTAACCATATAATGGTTTATGCCTTAGGCCTGAGACTCCGGTATCCCAGGCAGCGTCCTGAATAAAGAATGCGTGTTGAAGCGTAAGTGTAAGTACTTTCATATCCATTCACCAGGGAGAAATACCTTTAGGAGAAGCTGCAGTAGAACACTTCCACCAAGGTCTCCTTAAAGAAGCCAGTCAGTGGCAGGAGATACAATCGGCGGGCCGAACACATCTCATGCAAGCCAAATAGCTGTTGGGTGGGGAGAAGGGCCACTCACCATGTGCAAGCGGGACCCCCTGAAAATGTAAGGGGGCCACTCAGCTGTCATATGCATTAAAGGTTCCGTGAACAGGTAAGTGAAGCACCGAACATTTCTTAGCTATTGCCGGTGTTGTGTTTTGTGTGTGGAAGCTGCCCACCTCCTATCTGCGCTAATACAGTCGGTGACATGGCGTGGGTGGAAAGAAATGTTGCTATTATGAGACGGAAACGAAACGCAAAACCGCCTCTTCTCCCTCGCAGAACGCCGGTAAACGTTTCCTAGAACCTCCGTTTTATTGTATTAGGTTTTTTTAAACACCTCTGTGCGTCCCGCGTGGATAAGGTAAGAGCTGGAGGGTTGGCTTCTCATGCGCGGGGCTCTGCTTAATATTCCTCGGTAGGTTTGTTATCGGCACAGTTACCGCTATTTTAGTTGAAGGGAAATCTGGATTTTGGGATTCTGGAATCCGTCGCCTAGTTTGCGGAATTAAACGCCGTGATGTCTCGGGGCCTGAGAAAAAACTTTTATAATGTGTAAAACTTGTGTCTGGGGCAGAAGTAGCTGCATTCATTTCATGCTACTTTGGGGGATTTTATGTTTTTAATCCATACGTATCTAGTATTTTTATGATTTTATTTGTTCCGGTTTGTTTCCTTCCTTTCTTACATCGTGGAAACTAATCCCGAGACGGGCGTCCTCCTCCAGCAGGGGACTGGTGAATCAGCCTCATAGGTCTTCATTCATGGTGGCTTTGGTCCATGTGATCTCTCCCATAAATAGGGCTTATAGGAACCTGCATGCATTTTGTTCTTTATGTTATGAGCATCATCTACCACTCTCAAAATAGACAGTTTCCACGTAATGACATCATGCCATATGTCGTATTTTTCCTGGAGCAGACACGTTTATCTTCAGCTTTATGAAGAGAGAACCGAGCGGTGTGGGTACCTATCAGACGGGTTAATACCCAACACCAGGACTATATGGGGAGTCGTACGTGAACGGAGTTTGGGTTAGTGTGAAAAAGAATCATTGTAGCAGCGTTATCACTTAGCTCAGCGACAGACAGCTGCTCGGCAGCCACGGCGGCTAATTAGAGCAGCTATTAAACTCAATCGCTTAATCGCCCATCTTCTGACGTAAAAAAAAAAGAGAGAAAAAAAAAAATATGTTGCTTGTGCAATCGTCATGTCTGGGGTCGCCATTCACACCACGATGTTAGTGCCACGCTGCAAATCGGGGTCATATTTTGGCTGTAAGGGATGCAGGTCGTGTGTCACGTGGACCTTGAAAACTATTTAATATGCCAAATATACATATAAAATAGTTTTCAAAAAGAGAAGAAAAGGTCCCAATTCCCGTTTTCTCCATATACATTATTGTGACTTTTTGGGCTGTGGAACCCCGTGATGCCCTCATACCCGGCAAACATTCTTTGAAATCCTAGAAAAGAGGGGCATCAGGGGAGGAATAAAGGATTTGGGTTAGCATACTTATGAGGCATTAATGATCAAAGTGTTTTTATTATTTATAGTTAGAGTACATTTCCATGCTTTTACGGGGAAGGTATGATTGTGTCTCTAGGAGGAGACCGGTTGCCCATTGAAACGCGCTCAGCAGTTATTTACGACCCCGTAAAGCCGCTAATTGTCTGTCGGCGGGTGGATGGATCCCTGTGAAGTCCTCCGAATAGTTGGAGAAGAGATGTGAATTTTCAGACAGGAAACAGAATGTAAAGGAGTAGGATGCCCGAGAACCAGGAGTGACAGACGAGGAAAGTTTACTTCTTACCTCAAACCCTTTTCTGTTATGTTAACGCTATTTGTTTAATGTAAACTAATGTTCAAAAGTTTGGGGTCACTTAGAATTGTCCTTGTTTTTGAAAGAAACACATTTTGTGGATTAAAATACCATGAAATCCAGCGCAGACGGGGTTAATGTTGTAAACTGCTGATTTTTAAGGGAATCTCTTCATAGGCGTACAGAGGCCCTTTATCACTCCCATCACTCCTGTGTCCCAATGGCACGTTGTGTTCACTGATCCAGGTTTAAGTTTGAAGGGCTAATGGAAAGTTAAGAAGCCCTTTTGCAAATTATATTACAGCCAAAAAAGCATTCCAACCCCCCCCCCATGAAAACAGCTCATTGACCCCTAGCTTTTGAACATTTCTTCTGGTTGACAGATAATGGCGCTTGCGATTCTGTAAGCACAAGTAGCTTGGTTTTATAAATAACCCTTCGATAATAGATAAATTCCAAGCTTAAAGGAAAAAATATTAATTCTTTTGGTATTTTTGTTCTTTTCGTGTGTTACCGTTGCGTAATTCTGAAGATCATTGTCTAGCTTGTCTAAAAATGAGTATTTTAGTTATTGTAACTCTGGGATCCGATTATCTGAATTTCACAATCATGAAACACGCAGAATAAAGAACGGTTCGGAGAATTCCGATGCGATTACACCGTTGCCTGTCTTCTGTGATTAAAATACTTCTGTTAATATCTTCCATCGGGTAGGGATGCGATACTTGTTCTTATAAACAGATCACGGTAAGGCAGCTCTGTCCGACGTGTCACGCTTGGGGCCGGGGATCAGTGACGTAGATATGGATGTGGGAATCAGGGACATTCTTGGGCTCATGCAGTTTGTGATTTTTAGCACTTTTAGTGGTTAATAAGTCCTTTCCCTGGAGGCATCGAAACATAGAATTTGATGGCAGATCAGACCCATTCCGCCATCTAGTCTGCCAATTGTTCCTGATTTAGAGACCCAAACCTTAATCGCTCGTTGATCTCGTCTTAGATTCTGGGTAGCTTTATGTCTATCCCATGCGTGTTTAAATCCTCTCACTGTATTAACCTCTACCACTTCTGATGGAAGGCTGTTCCATTTATCTACCACCCTTTCAGTTAAGTAAACTTCCTTGCATTACCTCCCTCTCCCTCCCATTATAAATGAAATGTCCCTGCTGTAGTATTTACTTTAGTAAATCTATTATATTCCTTCATTAGTCGGTTGGACCTCATCGCGTCTGTTTACAGCAGTGCAGGATATACGAGATAAGGTTTTATCTTTAGGAATGTGATCCAGCTTTAATGCAGGAATAAACGATGAGCACCGCAGACTATATGATGTAAAAGGCGTTTTAATGCAGAATCTGCAATATAGGCAGCAACAACATAATTTAGAAAAGTAGTTTAAAAAAGTGTTATTTCCCCTTTAAGAAACGCGCAGGAAGCCAGCAGTCGCCCTTTAAATGCACATTGGGCGACGCCGATCCTTGCTTTGTACAGAACAATGACCCGTCACTTCGCTCGTCTCCTTATTGCAACACACAGGGTGTCAATCACAGAGTCCTTACAGAACACCAACACCCCGGAGAGAAGGACCGCGCTGATTAACTCCAGCGTCACGCTCAGGATTGAGGTTTTACCAAATCTGCCCCTGCCATGTCGCCTTTTCTGGAACTCAGTGACCGACATGTCCCGAGGAAACGGCCCGTATGTTTCAACAGACAAAAAGGGTCAGGGAATGTAAAACGCAGGGAAGTGACAGGCGGCGGGTGTGTAGAACACGTCTTCTCACACGTGGTCTGAGTTACCATGTGACGGCCCAGCATTCAAACATTTAATGTAAGGACTTTATAGAACTTGACTTTATAGATTGAAATCCGCCTCTCCCGTCCCGCTCTGTTCCCGCGGGCAGACCACCTTAACCTCCCCATTTATAAAGCTTCTTCAGCATGTTTAATAAGGGGGGGGGTCTCTATTAAGCAAGCAGTATTTTAATATACGACATAAAGCTTATATAATATATATTATAACGCGGGTTCAGGTACATTTCTGTACATCTCGGAGAACAAAGTGTATGGGTAGGAGAAGCAGCTAACTGGTTAACCCAAACCCGTATTCTCAGCCAATATGTTAACACCCCCCCCCCCGGCGCTCTGTATGGAAGGAAGGTGGTCGCGGGGGGGGGGCACTTGGGTCAGGTCTAGGTCCATACATCTATTGATAGCACATCATATGCTAAAGCGTGGCATTGAGCAGGACTCGGTAATGTTGCGGGTCGGTGCCCGCGGCTCCGTTGCACCCGGATGAAGCCCCCTCTGCAGCGGTTGCTCGGCACCCCCGGGGAGGCGTTATTCCTGCCCTCCTATGATCAAGGAGATCCGCGGCCCGCTGTGTCTTCATCAGCAGATTTGGAGCAGCCCTTGCAGTCTTAGTCTGAAGACTGGCGTAACAGGTTGCGGGGCTGCTTGTCCCTGCAAGCCTTTCCATGGGTGTTCGGCAACACAGGTACAACGCACCGACCGGCCCTCGTTGTTAAACATGAAAGCTAAGTTTGCGCAATAAGACGGATCACAATGGCAGGCAGATCACACGTTAAGCTAGATCGGGGTGTGTGGCGGGATAAAGTAACCGGCGTCCTCCCGTGTCTTCCTCTATGCCAGCGTTTATTCAGAGGTGCTGGGACAGCGCATGCGGACCTTACTGGGATATAATGGGAGAAGCGGCAGGGAGGATCTGTAATGGGGATCTAGGCAGTGATGAGCTGAGCCCTACGTGCATGTGATGCATGGTCGGGTTGGCCTTGCATAGAGCATTGCCGGATCAGCCGGCCATAAGCATGCGCGACGCCGTGTACTTTGAGTGTACTGGTCTGTATCTGTCTTTAAAAGCAAGGGTGTTGAACGCGCACAGAATTTGTTCGATTGGATGTCTATTTTGAGCGTTGCACGCAAATTAATTCCCTGAAACGTAGGAGTTCCAGAACTGAAGCACCTGTTGATCTTGGATCGAGGCCAGGCCTGTCGCTTCGCACAAAATAAACCCATTTTCCACATTAGACTCTTGTGCGAAAAGAAAGGAAAACCGTTATTTTTCACGTTAGCGGATACTTTGTCCAGAACGTTGTCCCTGTCCGTGGGCAGAATGTCGGCCCTTTCCCTGTCTTTGTAGGGGTTTGTCTACAATATTTTAAGATATACTTGATCCAGATATCAAATGTTACCAAAAAAGTAATCTTTCCCGGTGACCTCCCCAGTAAAAATCAAGTAAGGCATGGCGGCCGCGGGCTACGAGCTCACAGAACCTCCAGTAACTTGCAGGAGACTCCATCTCTTCTCTCTCCAGCGAGATGCCTGTTAAGGTCCATGTCCTCTTCTCTCTTAGAGAACTTAAACTTTTTCCTGAGACATTACGACTCAAAGCATGCGCGCTCCTCTCTGCCCGTACAAGAGGTGATGTTTACGTTTTCAAGTATATTCTATGTTCTTCCAAAGAACGATCCTAGACGGCATCTCAGAGACTTCTTTGGAGCTGGGACGCTGGGCATGTATGTGTATCCCAATGAACGCTTTGATCCCTGCTTCAGGTTTGACGTGAAACGGTGGATCTGTCGTCAGCGTGATTCACGTAGCGCTATATAAATTACCTCCAAATGATATGGATGTCCCGGTGACTTGTTTAACTCATTACAAGCCAGAGAGGTGACTAGTGTTTAGCAAGACAATTTGCAGCACTCCTCCACAGCACTCAAAGGGTTACTAGTTATTGGGAAATATATAATGTATGTATTTCTGCTTCCTTATTTTAAGGTGAATCATTGCTTAATTATAACGTCCCCCTCCATTGCCAAATGATTGCTAGCGTAATCCTCCATTACTCACTAATAAAAGGAGCCGGTTACGATTTCCATTCGTATATACAGTTTTATAATCTAGAGACGCGTGCGGCTTCTTTATCTCTCTCTCGGTACACGGTGACCCCATGCTGCTACTGCTTGAAGATGTCTCTCCTTGAATTCAGGTGAGTTTGTTTTCAAGCTGATTGGTTAATGTATCTGCAATCCTTGTGCTGATAGGACGTGAGAACGAGAAGGAGGGGAATGAGAAAGCTTTTAAGCCTTGTTAGGTCAGCTTTGTAGTAAACACCCCGCTCATTGTATATGTGCAGCTGTCACATACGTGTGACCCTTATCATGTTGCGTGTTATGGATTGAAAGATCTGCCCGTAAAGTTTCCTTCTGCTCTACATGAGGGCACTTTCAATGCAACGGCCCTCGGGCAAAACTATCTATTAGGATCCTCCCATCGGTCTATTCTTGCGTATGTATGTATGAATATGTATGTATGACCTGCGGAGAACTATCCCACGCCTGGGGTTCAGTTAGTTCTGGTTTATGAGTTCTCATCTCACACGCATGGAAAGGGGATGGGGAAGCGGTGGTTCTCCGGTATGATGGCGGGAAGGTGATGGAGGGGATGGGGAAGCGGTGGTTCTCCGGTATGATGGCGGGAAGGTGATGGAGGGGATGGGGAAGCAGTGGTTCTCCGGTATGATGGCGGGAAGGTGATGGAGGGGATGGGGAAGCGGTGGTTCTCCGGTATGATGGCGGGAAGGTGATGGAGGGGATATAGGGAAGCGGTGGTTCTCCGGTATGATGGCGGGAAGGTGATGGAGGGGATGGGGAAGCGGTGGTTCTCCGGTATGATGGCGGGAAGGTGATGGAGGGGATATAGGGAAGCAGTGGTTCTCCGGTATGATGGCGGGAAGGTGATGGAGGGGATGGGGAAGCGGTGGTTCTCCGGTATGATGGCGGGAAGGTGATGGAGGGGATGGGGAAGCGGTGGTTCTCCGGTATGATGGCGGGAAGGTGATGGAGGGGATGGGGAAGCGGTGGTTCTCCGGTATGATGGCGGGAAGGTGATGGAGGGGATGGGGAAGCGGTGGTTCTCCGGTATGATGGCGGGAAGGTGATGGAGCGGATGGGGAAGCGGTGGTTCTCCGGTATGATGGCGGGAAGGTGATGGAGGGGATGGGGAAGCGGTGGTTCTCCGGTATGATGGCGGGAAGGTGATGGAGGGGATGGGGAAGCGGTGGTTCTCCGGTATGATGGCGGGAAGGTGATGGAGGGGATGGGGAAGCGGTGGTTCTCCGGTATGATGGCGGGAAGGTGATGGAGGGGATGGGGAAGCGGTGGTTCTCCGGTATGATGGCGGGAAGGTGATGGAGGGGATGGGGAAGCGGTGGTTCTCCGGTATGATGGCGGGAAGGTGATGGAGGGGATGGGGAAGCGGTGGTTCTCCGGTATGATGGCGGGAAGGTGATGGAGGGGATGGGGAAGCGGTGGTTCTCCGGTATGATGGCGGGAAGGTGATGGAGGGGATGGGGAAGCGGTGGTTCTCTGGTAGGATGCCGGAGTGTTCCTCAGTCTCATACACACTTTGAAAAATGATTGCTTTTGGTTGCGTAACTTCCCGAAGTCATGCAGAATTACACAGAGCTATAAAAATCTCTCGGTTGCTGTTGTGTTGGACCCCCTCGTTGTGTAATAGGATCCTGTTGTCATTGTCATCACCCACACACCTGTCATGCTAATGGGAACGCGCGCTCGATTCCCCCCCAAACCCGTGACTTAATCACTGCTATCGGCCTTTGCGTTGAATGTAATTCCTCCCCGTTGCACGCGGCAGAGATTGTGTGTTCTCCGCCAGCCTCCCACTCGTGTCCTTGTGATCGCCAGCTGCACGCTCCGTGGATCTCGGTCCTCTATTTCCGTCGTGTACGCGGTGGGCAAGATTTCAGTTATTAAGATTCGTTTGACAGAAAAATTAGCTAGCCCCGGGCTACTGGACAGAGGAAGGAGGCGCTGAACTTTCTAACAGGATAAACAGCAGGTGCGATGCTTCTGTTCCCTCGTCTCATTATCATTGGTAATTATAATAAATTACAGCGTTTAACGTTGCTTTTTTTGTGCCATAATCCTCGCTTTTTGGGAGGATTTTTTTCCCAACAGTTACGTAAACCCCGCGTTAACCTCTTCACTGTAACGAGAATAAAAGTGAAATGATTCATTAGTGAACACGTCACGCCTTTCAGGCTCATGCTTGTTTTTTGGGGCACTGCTTACACTGTGTGCCCAAACCTGTTCCTGGCTTTGATCGTTTAACCCTTTCTCCCTCCGTGTTACCCAACGCGTTTCACCTGATCTGCCAATCATGAGTAGATATCGGTGATCTCACACGCAGTGATTGTTGTGCATCCAAAGTCTTCACGACCTCGTAGGGTTTTGGAATCTGGCTTTAAAGGCTCGGTGCCATCGGATTGGTTTGGCAAATACCATCATCCAGATCAGTGGAAAATTAGAAAAGCTGACAGTCTTCGCATATTGGGGTAAAAAACCACATTATAAGAGATGAAAGATGAGGAACACTCGTAGGACTTCATAATGAAGGAGTGTCGATGGTCATCTTCTCTTCCATAGGAATTCTCTTTTGGCCGAGGAGAGTGGGGCAGCTAGGATTCTGTCCGAATAATAAGTACATAAAAAGTGGTTTTATTTAGTTTTTTACTTGGGACGGTGGAAGTTCCGTCGGTAAGAGGGGTAGCCGAGGTGTGAAGCATTGTAAGGAAGATAGGCAAAGGGCTATTGGGAATGGTGGAGGAGCAGTTTGTGACAGGGAGGAGAGGGGGTTGTAAAGTCATCAGATACGCCTCCCCCGAGACATGTATTTGGGATATGCCGGCAGGTCAGGAGGCTGGAGGCGAAGGCAGAGGCTGGGAATTCCATTAGGCGAGTGCGAGTCCCCGTGTGCGAGTGTTAGAGGTGGTAATTAGAGAGGCAGTGATCGTTTAAGGGGCAGTTTGGTTACAAGAGATGATTTACTATGAAAGTTACTGGCGAGAAGTTTGTTAGGAGCAAGATTGAGGACATTTCAGTGGAAACGGCGTCCGGGTGGGAAAGTAATTTGGAAGCCGCATGACGTGCGGACTGGATGTGGAGGGGCGGCGGACTGATTTGGGACCCGCTGATCTTCTTCTTTATTCAAGGTGAGAAATAATTAGTAAACTGTAATGATTTGTTGTATCAAAAACGAGGGATCTGAAGCAGATTCTGATACAGATCACCCTGGAGGGCAAAAGCGTAGAGTTTGAGTAATATCTGGATGCCAAGTCTTGATAAAATAAAACACGCCTAGTACTTACCATGTAAAGACTTACTTTAGAGCCCGCTATTCACTTTATTCTCATGTAGTTACTATGGTTGGAATTCCCTAAATGTATATAATCAGAGTATACCAGTGCGCTTTGGCTTCTGAGTAACGCTGGTTCACTTAACGGATCAGGTACCGGTGCCAATGTGATGTGGGGTCTTCATTAATCGATACGCGTTTGTATCGGTCATTTAGCTGGGATCAGATTTGATTTTCCGCATCCCTCTTCCGTCATATCTGTGGCTCTCCGTTGGCAGACCGAGCTGCGGCAGTTGCAGAGTTTTGCATATGGACCCTGACAGCCCACAATGTAAACACGGGATGAGTTATGCGCAAGACAGTCCTGGAAGCTGTAAAAAGGAACCCCCTCTATTGTCATTCAGCATATGCGTATTTCCTTTTTCCTCCCCGTGGTATTGTCCCGTCCTCTTCTGGCGGTGGGCGCAGAGTTGGAAGCGCTCTCTGGATCGGGATTGTGTATTTGGTGCTGGTTCCGTGTTCCAGAAGTAATCTATCTATCGCATGGGGAACCAGTGTGGTAAATGGTGCAGCGTGTCATGTTTTATTAACCCTTCGCATACAACACACAACATACATATAATTTAATGAAACCACTTCTATACGAGCACCCAAGAGCTTTGTGAAGTTGATGGCGGGGAGCGGACAGACCTTTCAGGGGCTCTGCTGTTCTCCGGAGCCTAAGCCTTTACCCGGGGGCATTGGCAGAAAAGTTAAATGTCAGAAGAAGCCAACAAACAGGCGGTTTTCATGCAACTCCCATGAATCTCGGCCAGTTTTATGGCTGTTCCCAAACTTATTGTTGGCGGCTGCTGATGAATTTCTGGAATAATTAAAGGTGCGATCTTATTATTATTATTTATTATTTTATAAAGCGATGTCATATTCTGCCTCGCTGTACAAGGGGTTTTTATATGATATAAATATTTTACGATTAAGATTATATCTATTTTTCTAAAAACATCCAGTTTATTTAGTTTCATTTGTTTCTTTTCAGTGAACCATACTGTATACCCCCCCCAAGACCCCTCATTACAGCCATTCTTCTAATGTGATATTGTTGCAGCTCCTTCCTTCCAAGCGAACCTTTTGAACTAAACTCCCGAGGTTTAATTCCTTTAACAGTCTTAAGTTAACAAAAACTGTAACTAATTCACGCCGGGTCTCGCGCTTTTGCCAATATGCGGAGCTTTTGTGGGATCAAAGATTTGTTGCTGAATGGTGTCCTGCTGGTCGGGAATTAAAAGCTAACCCCGTGTTATTTGATTGCTCACCTAATTACCGTATTCCAGCAAAGAAGAGGAATTTAACTCCTTCATCCCTCAAGGCTGTTCTTTTATTGTCTCCCCATCCATCAGCGTGTTTAGCATAACTGTACTTTCTGTATTCCGCCAACGAGTATTGACCAAGCAAATAAATACCAAGCGGATATTTAATTTTTATCAGTCAGCGGTTTTAAACCATCAAACCAAATTAAGAAGCCTCGTCTGCCCCGTGGCACCCGACTGCAGAGTCCCTGAGAAAATACGAGATTGGGCAAAATGTAACCGATTGATTAAAGCGATATTTCTAGATCTAGGTTGGGCATTGAAACAGTTATAGAAAGAAAGCAAAGTTAACGTTTTTAGCCATTTGCCTGGATACTGAACTCAATTTTCTGTTCATATCCCGCCTTTGGCCCCACAAATGATCTCCTAAAACCATAAGCAAATATCTCCCAATATTTCTAGAAAGTCTTGCTGCGATCTGCCAGGTTTGCGCATGTTTTAAAAAGCGTGCCGAGTGAGTTGGCCCTTGTCGGTGCTCCTTGCTAGGACAGGAAGGAGTTCAAAAATAATAGTCTGTTTTGGGTAGAGATCTACTGACCACGGCTCCTCGGCATCCCCTCTCTGATCCGGTCTCATATTAAACCAACTTGAAAGTGAGAATGAGAGGCAGTGTGCTGTCCCTTAATCTGGGTATGTGGGAACGCCGTCGTTATGCCGGGTGTGGCGGTCCTTTAATGAACGCGCTCCTGCGCTGCGCCGGCCAGTGGTTTACTTCTTGGTCTTTGGACGTTTATGAGCTGAAGGCTTACTCTTTGATTCTTAGAATAAGAAATTCTAAAACAATGTCTACCACGGCGTATCTCAGCCCAGGCTGACTAGACCTAGGCCTAAGCTGGCAGGTCCAGGTGTTTGCCATCTTGGGTGATCAGGGCTCCCCCAGTGGGCCGCTCGTCCATGATCTCCGCAAGCTGCCAATTTATAGTATGGCTCGGCACATCCTCGCTAGACTGCACTAAAGTTTTTAAGTCGTGGCGCGCTGGGGTATGATGTCCAATCCCGGCGCCCTGTGGTGTGGATGGCGGCTGTGGAGTCAGCTGCAGGGTGCGTTGGCCTGGGTCAGGCTTAGGACAGCACCAAAGGTAAACACACCGGCGCTCAGTACATAAATTACAAGTTATGTTAATTTTACGGCTTTGGGTTGTGCAAAATGTCCCCGACTTCACTTGCCCAGATGATCCAATCTGATTTTCGTTGGCTGGGTTTTAAATTAAGGTCGCTTTGCAAATCGTCGTCATTTGTCAGAAGACAAGCCGTCACCTTAAGCAAGTTCTTCTCTTATGAAAACTTGTCTGGGGTCCATAGTTTATTCTTGTCCGAGGAGCTTGGAATCTGTATGGAGCATCTAAAACTGGATGCAAGCTTGCGTTTTTTCCACGTTTTTGTTTTTTTTTACCAACGTTTCTTTTTCTCGCAGAAAAGACAGGCTTGGGATTGAGAAATAATGATCTCTCATACACCAAGATAGAGGAGAAGCGCCATGGTAAATGTCTCTGTCGGGGTGGCTCCACAGCTGATGTCTCTTCTGCCATGGATACCAGCATTCATCTCCTGCCGCTGTTTGCTCTGTCTGCCTGTCTGTCTTTGTCTCTCGGCATTAGCTCTTTGTTCCGAGGTGCTCGCCTCTCATGTCTCTCGTCTCTTCTTTTTCTCATTTTCTTCCAGCTGTGATTCATGTTTGTTCCTTGGCATCTCCTTGCTGAAGACCACATTCTTTGTCTCCTAAACTACTTCATCAGGAGTTCCACGACCACAACCCGGGTCACTGTGGACACAAAGCAAAGCTTATTATCACAGCAAATCATTTAAAACGCACAGCTTCGCCAAAAGGGGCAAACGGGAGAAAATATTCAAGTTTATACCACCAGATTCGAGAGATGACAAGTGTGTTTTCCCTGATTTCAATTCACATCATCTTCACACTTTTTATTCAGAGCCATAAAAACAATATTCATGTTTTTAAATTTTAAGCATAAAGAAAAAAGGATAATGCGCCAAGCAAAAAAAATATAATATTCCAGGAAAGGGTTTTGGGGATGTCTGGTATATTTTGGCACAAAAAGGTAATTTATCCAAATAGATTTTCTTTACATCGTTACTATTTACGTTAGGTATAGAGGGTCCGGCTCGCAGGCTTACAATCTAGAGGTGACGTTTTTATTATAGAAGTGACCAATTATATCGATTTTATTTTTGTAAATCTCCGCTATCCTAATTTCCTCTTGAAATAGATACATTTATCTATTGTGATGTAATCTGCCGTATTTAATCTACGTCGTTTCCCCCACTTTTTTGTTGAAAGGATCCCCCAGGTGCTGTTTCTTCATCCATTACTCTGGAAAGACTGAAACGTCCGAGAGTTTTCTGTGGTTTGCTAAAGCATTTCCGATTGTTAATAAACAGATTGCGCGTCGGGCCCTCGGGGGCTGGAATAGCTCCTGCGTACTTGGAGTAAATCCCGCAGATTATATGGAGGAACTGGCTGCGTGCTGGTTTGTTGTCTGCAGTGTACACAATATTTCGGTGTATGACAGTATGTGTGCCGTCATTGATCAAGCATACAATACATCAGATTTGTGCGTTAAAGTGTAGTTGTATTAATCCGCCAAAGTCAGCTATTAACTCCAAAAGAAAGCCGTGGGGGAGCAGCCATATTTAGCATTTCAATCAGACCTGGCTCCTGGTAGTTACGGTTGAATAGTTTCTTTAGTGATTCTGCTGCCAGCGGAACGAGTCGGTCTAACAATGGCCGGTTTAGAGGATTATTGGGCTTTGCTGAGTGCGAGTGGTCTAACTCCATGTTTTCCAACATTATATATGCCAAGCGATGAGCGGCAACGTAAGCTATAGACGGGGGGATCGGAAACCGTTCAATAAATTGATGTCATGCAGAGGAGCCAATGGTGTCAGGCTGGCCGCCGACGTACGGAAAACAGAGCACCTCATCAAAGACAAAGGCCAGTTTAATGGCACCGGTTCGGATGAAGCTGAGATACATCTGTATAATGCTCTAGCGGGAAATCGCCATGCGGCCATGTTCTGTTGGACCCATCATGTTGCGTTGTAACCATTTATGTCCACAACCAGCCATGACCCAACGAGTAACGGCAAAGGTGAAGTATTGCTCAATTCTGGCATTCTGTGATTAAAGGGCCAGGGTCACAATACGATCTCTTCAAGGTCAGCAGCTATATCTCCCCACGCACCCTTTTAAACTCATCGTCTATTTACCTCAATGTAGACTTCTCCTTTGGGATTTCCATTGATCGTTGGAAAAACCTAAAGTAATGATATTGAAAGACCCCATCACCCCCCCAACCCGCGTTTCTGCTGAGGTGCGTTAGAGTTGGGTTGATAGCAGGACGTGTCTGCCCCTCTCCTCCTCTCGCTGCGGCGACGCTCTGCTCGCGGGGTATAGGAGAGCTGTCAGAACAGTCTTCCCACCACCAGGCTATTTTTACTCGCGCAATCTGCTGTTGCGACGCAGAGCGGCATTCAGACATGCGCGTAGACTGTGGTCTGTCAGGGGGCCGCAGTCACCTACTTGGATGGGACATTAAGGACCTGGCTTTACTCTGACACCGTAACCCTGTCAGTGCTGGGCTGGGGCAGTTACTGGAGCTCCTATAACGATAATGCAGCCTTATCAATGTTATATGGTAGTTAATTTGTAGCGACCATAAATCGCTCTCTGAATGGATGTCCCCTTTCTAAATCCTCCAGTTCAGTAACAAATAAGCTGACGGCAGATCAGAAGCCTTTCAGCCATCTAGTCTGCCCATTTATCCTGATGTGAGGATTCAGACCTTAATCAGTCATTGGTCTCGTCTTAAATTCAAGAGCAATCTTCTACCCTTTCTGCTGGGAGACCGTTCCACTTATCTATGACCCTTTCAGTAAAACATATCTAAAACGATGATTATAATCAGAATGCTTTTTTTTTTATTTTTTTTTTTTATTTTTTTTTGCTTTATTCTGTATCAGTTGGCTTTTAAACCTTAATTACCGTACATAGCAGCAGAGACCTGGAGGTTATACCTTTCTCTGTAGACATAAGTTGTGTTCTGCGTTATGTTTGGTATAAGAATTTCTGGCTTGCAAAAAGCTTTTGTAAAATGAACTGAATGAAGTCTGCGTTGTACGAAAGTGCGAAGTTATGGTGGAGAAATGATTTTTTTGTGTGTGTATCTACTAAATCCAGAGGCAGCCTCTAATATAGTTTATTTTATTGTAATTCTTAATTTGGCCACAAAAATCCCCTGCGAGAGCTGAACTCATACAGTTGCTCTGCTTGCTGCCCCCGCTTTGTGGTTATGCTCGCCTTTGTAGAGCTCATCCTGCAGGTCAGTGTGTGTGTGTTTGTATGTCTGTGTGTTTGTATGTCTGTGTGTTTGTATGTCTGCGTGTTTGTATGTGTGTGTGTATGCACAGCTGCATGAAACCTGAGTAGGTAGGGAGCCCTTTGTCCGTCAAATCTAAAAGAAAAAAAAAAGAGACTTCCATGCGGTGACTTGTGGATGTAGCCCGTGCCTTTATGTGTTAATTCACCTTGTGTATAGTGTAAGCGTGTACCGGGGTTTCTCTGTGTGTCGAGTGGGATCTTATAACGCCCTTCAGATAACTATTTTAAGCTCTAGAGAGAGATACGCGCGAGTGGCGGGCTGCTCAATGAGACTGCCGGGTGAATTCATGTCCGAGACGACTGCTGAGCAGTAATAACCCCGTACGCTGCTTTGAATTAATATCGATTAACCCTTTCAGCTTGTGAGGGAGGCATTGCTCAGGCTCTCTCGGGGGTTAACACCAATCTGTGCGGCTCAGTCTTTCAGTATTATGGTTCGGTATTTGATAACGTGCATGCGTTGGCAGGCATTCATTTGCTCTCGTTATCACTAGATGATTGTTGTTACTGAATCTTTTGCGTTCGCTGTATTGTGTTCATTGACGTGTAATCTGTATATGTCGTTACTCACGCGTTTTTTTTTTGTTTCGTTTACAGTGTACCCCGCTCAGAGGAACCGAGAGATGAAGTACCAGGGAACACAGCTGTTTTATGCTGACTGATGCCAACCGCATTCTCCTTTTGCCACAGGTAAGAATTTAAGCTTCGGTTTGTAGCAAATCCTCTATGTATTAATGTTACCCGATCTCTGGAACGCGAAGGGTTAAGCCAGATCCCTTACCTGCCTGTCAATGTCAGACAGAAGCGAACGAGTAATAATTATTAATGTAGTATTTTTAGTTATCAAAATCATTGACGAGGAGGAAAAACATGGAAAATACATTTCTAGTTCTTTAAGTTTGATTATACCGTTTTGTGTTTGTGTCGGATATTTAAGTAAACGGATCTGTTCTTTTCAAACGTGTGATACCCTTCAAAGGTTTGGGGTCACTTAGAAATTACTAGTTTTTGAAGGAAAAGCAGTTTTTGTCCATTAGAATAGCATGAAATGGATCAGAAATTCAGCGCAGACGGGGTTAATGTTGTAAATGACTTGTAGCTGGAAACATTTTTTATTTTTAATGGAATCTCTTTATAGGCGTACAGAGACCCTTTATCACCCCCATTACTCCTTTATCACTCCCATTACTCCTTTATCACTCCCATCACTCCTGTGTTCCAATGGCACGTTGTGTTCGTCAATCCATGTTTCAGTTTAAAAGGATAATTGATTGTTAGAAACCCTTTTGTAATTGTTACAGCTGGAAATAGCCTTGTTTTCCTCAAACGGCTCAGTGAACCCAAACTTTTGAGCGGTAGCGTAGCTTTCTTTTGTGTTTATGAATTGATTACATATATAGGCATATAATTATATACCCCGTATCGATATATATTGTATACTTTTTCATTGAGGTCACAATCCAGTAGGACGCGTTCTTTAGCAGCTGCCCGTCTCTTTGTATCCAGCCGACCGATATGTTTGATCCCAGAAGTCTCGTTAATCTGTATAAATCATTTATAGCGAGATGGCCCGCATTTATTTATTCTGCCTTTAGCTTTGATTCTTTCATAAGGTATTTGCTTTAAAACGGGAGTTAAATGTAAAAAGAGATTGTTACACGGTGTGAAAAGTGGTTTTATCGCCATAGCAACCAAAGGGATCTTCCAGTCTGTAGGGTGAATAAGACCACGTTGTGGTAAATACCGGCGGATGCCTCTGTGTTATAAAGGGGGTCTGCAGGAGTGAGAATCATTTTCCTGACCCCTGCAGTTAGAAAGCGATAGTCAGACGGAGGGGGAATCCACCTGTCCTCCACCTCAACGTCTTTGCCAAGTTCTGTATAATTGTTCCTTTAGGTGCAGGCTGGAACATGATGGGGCGGAACAAGGCGGTGGAGATAGTTCTCTTTTTATATTGATGTGTTGATCCGATTTTATGGGCTGGGGAAACCACTTCTTACCCCAAATAGAAGAGAGCGAGTTTGCAGCTAAATATGCTTTTTATCCTAATGCCCCCGTTCTAAGGATGCAGATGCAGAGTCCATAAACATAAAAACTGAAACGCGTTTAGATGTCGTACAAAGTTTACAGAGTTTCTGATATAGAATTTAACTTCTTCTGCTATAATTGTTTTTAACCTTCTAGAACGTGGAACCATGGGAAACGCAGAAAGTCAAAATGTAGAGCAAGCTTTGTACGGCAAAGACCACCCCAGCTTGGGCCGCAAGCACACGTCGCGCTCGCTCCGCATCTCGAATAAGGCTTCCCGCCGGACCCGCCATGCCTCTTCTGGAAAGCCGGTGCACAGGAATTCCGAGGTCAGCAACAGATCGAGCAGCACGCCGAGCATCCCGCAGTCTTTAGCTGAAAATGGCATGGAGCCTTACTCCCAAGATGCCAACCTGGATGACATGGATGGCCACGGTTGGATGGATATGGGCCTGAGGCCCGTGTCGTATCACACAGATTCTTCAGTAACCCCCAGTTTAAATAGCAGCACCGTCCTAACGGCAGCCTCCGTGCAGAGCATTCAGGACTCAGAGGAGAGTAGACTCTACGGAGAGGACGTTGCTTATTACACGGAGGGCAATGGCCGGTCCCAGCTGTATCCATTAAACGGGCCACACCTCTTGGACACCGTGAGTTTCAAGAAAAAGAGATCTAAATCCGCCGACATATGGCGAGAGGATAGCTTGGAGTTCTCGCTCTCTGACCTGAGCCAAGAACACTTGACTAGCACGGAAGAAATCTTATGCTCCACCGAGGAGAAGGATTGTGAGGAAACCAGGAGGACCGAGGCAGGCGATTGCCCCAAGAAACTGGACTCCAGCCAACGTGCCAATTCTTTAACAGACTTGTACCCCCCGAAGAGCCAGCACGCGTCCGTCAATGGCAATCCCAGGAATAAGTTCATGATCTATTGTCGGAATCTAGTGTCTCACTCCCCGGAATCTGCAAAATACAAAATGGTGCCCGCGTCTACCGAGGAAGGCCCCTCATACAACAGTTATAACACCCTTCCGTGCAGAAAGTCCCACTGCCTCTCCGAAGGGGCCACAAACCTAAAGCTGAGCCACAGCAATAGCATGCATGGCAGACGGGCAAAGACGACTCAGGTAAGCCCTGCTCGTTATATTATATTATGTTATTTGCCCCAGGAGCCAAACTCTGTCTGCGGTGAAGGTTGGAGCTGAATTCTCAGCTCGTTCCTGATTGGTTAATCATTTAGCGACCTTTTATATCTTTTTTATCTTTGTAGCTTATATTAGGACTGGTATGCAAGACAAGAAGAAGGGATGGTTTAGATGCAATAGTCATTTCACGGCAGGCTTAGCTTTTTATTTAGTTATTAACAGAAAGTATAGAATATTTTTAAAAAAAATCATCCCGCAGGTGGTCTGTTTCCTCTCATAGTGTTAAAAGGGTTCTGTAATAAAACGTCTGCCTTAGTTTATTTTTGTGTTGAATGCAATGATTTAAAGAGTTTATGATCCTGGCCTTCGTCTCCATGAGAAATGTATAAATAATAAGATTGGATGGGCTGTAGTTGGGATCTCCGTATTAAAGAGAAACCTGGCTTTATTCCAAGATTTTCACTAATGCTGCATCTGCCAGGTTGGGATAGAAGTTTTTCTTCAACGAATTGATTAAAGTTTTATTTTTTTCTCCTTTCCTCTCCTTTTATTTTTTCTTTCTCCTTTTTTTTCTCCTTTCCTCCTCTTTTCCCCCTTTATTTTTTTACTTTGTTTTTACTGGAAATAACACGCAGCCAATCACAGCAATAATTTACATAGAAACATATCCTGATATATCAGGTGGATAGTCTTATCTCAATATTATTTATTATCATTATTTTTATTTTATTTATATAGCGCCAACAATTTCCGCCGCACATAAACATATTGGTGTAACGTTAATAAACCTGGGCACAGTTACAATGTACAAGAAGAAAAAAGGGCATCGCTGGACCCCACACCGGAGCCCACCACACTCTATAGTTTATATAATGCAACCCGCAAAGCGCCTTTTGTGTTTGTGAGATGTGTTGTATAAATGCTTCTTTTTGCTGTTACTGTTTCATGTTTTTGTTGCCGCTTGCTTGATAGTAACGTGGATTCTCCCCAGACATACCCCCCCTACCCCCCCACCCCGGCTAGATAAATAGAACAATATATGGTTCTCCTGAGCTCTGGAGCATAGAATGTGAGGGCATGCGCGATAAACTGTAATTGGTTATACTTCGTTTTTATACTTGTTCCCCTGGTTCCTGGGTCCCTGATGATTGTAACAGAAGACGGAAGCTGTTCTGCGTTAGTTGTCACCCGTTAGTTGTCCCCCCCCCGCAGCACATCTGTCGGGCCGGCATCCTGCAGACACCACAACAGCTGGGAGGTGTGAAGGAGTAAATATTTACTGACCGTAAGATATATGACCCTCTTCTGTTTGCCTGACTGCAGGGAGGGGGAGGCGTTTGGACTGCCAGTGACTCTGGAGCTGAATGGGTTAATGAAGTAAAATAGAGCCTTGCACCGTTAACCCTTCGAGGTTGATCCAAATTCTGTAGTTTTTTGTGTACCAGACAGGAATCTGAGCATGATGGGAGTTGTGGATTAAATATAGCTGTTTGTTCGGGTGGCATTTGTGATGTTTGAAATCCTTGGTACAGCTCTGATGTCTCACGGAGGAAGGAAGAGCGCCGAGTAGACTGACACATTAGCGCTTCCATCGCTTTCCCACAGTTCTTATCAGGCAGATTATGACATTAAATCGCGGGGCAGACTGCCAGCGCAGAGCCTTCCCGGGCGCCGACGCGATGCTCTGCGGTTCTCTGGATTAGTGGTTACTCGGAGCAGCGTGTCTGCATGTACGCCGGGAGTCATTTCCCGCTCCGGGCGTTTATGGCATTTTAATGACGCGGTGGGGTATGTGGCATGCATGGCGTAAAACCACGGCCTTTAATCCCGGCATTCGGTCAAGCTGCGGAGACGCATCGCTAAAGAGTTACAAATGTGGGCTTATCACTTTTACTTACACACTCTCTCTCTCTCTCTCTCTATATATATCTATCTATCTATATATATATGTCTCAGAAATAACTCATTCTGGAACTCAGGCAGCCAGGTAGTTCTCATATTGTAGAACTACAACTCTCATCATCCTCAGCCATCATGTGGAATGCCAGTGGCCGGTTAGATTAAGGTATTGCGCCGGTGGCTCCGATGTCACAGATTAGCCAGTGATAGTGTTCATTTTTGGGTGGAATCTGTGGCGCCTCTGATTAACCCCTTCAGCTCTGCGAATCTCGGTAAGGCCGGTCCCGTTCCTCGCAGGCTGCTCGTAGTGACTATTAGGCCGCTCCAGGTGCGTCCGGCGGCCGCTGTACGAGATCCTTCCTCCGGGATACGGTTTGTAGGTGAGAGCCGTGTCTGTCCCGGGGGAGCGGAGTAGAACCGGCACGCGGTTACCGAATATTCTTTGTAGTAAGTAGTGTTTTTTAGCATAGGCCTTGTTTTTTGCATTAATCCAGAGTAGCTGAACGCCTCGTTGTTGTTAGTCCTGGGATCGGCGGCTTGCGGCTGACTGAGCATGATGGGCTTCCAAAAAAGCCTGAATGTGCCGCCATAACGGGGGTCCCGACATTAAAAAGCGAACCCGGGCCTCCCGCGCAGCATGCTTCACACCTTCATCGGGGTTAACCAGTCGTGGTGCAAAGTCGTAAAAGTGGCTCACCGACCTGCCTTCAAGTAATCAGTCCACCTGTGGCCAAGTAGCGATTTTTAGATGTAGCTTTGTTTCTAAAGCTTGCAGAAAATACCCCAAAACAACTTTTATTAACTCTTTCCATCCAAGTTCTTGTAGTATACTTCCATTTTCTTCAACCTTGTTGCATTTTTGATTACAGAATACGATCATAAACTCAGAATATGACATCATACTTTACAGTGCCTTGAGTACTTTCAACATCTCATTATAAATACTTATATATATATATATATATTTTTTATTTTATTTTGAGCACTCTGGTAACAAAAAATGCAACATTTTAATGTAATGAGCAGTTAGCCATGGCTCGTGGGACTAGTCATTAATGGAGGTTTCTAGGGGCTTACGGCCGCGGCCCTGCACCTGGACGGGAATGTTGGCGCCCAACCAAGTCATTATCGCTCGTGGAAATTTGAGCTTGCATGACAGATCCTTTTTTTGGGGGGGGGGGTCTTAAACTGGAGATTCTCTGCCGCATTTTATTTTTAACTACCGGATAACAAACTTTAGTTTTGGCGCTATATAAAACAATAAATAACTGTATTACACCCTGATACATTGTGGAGCCGTCACCATGGAAACTAATAACTTTATAACTTATATAATAGAAAAACCGCTTCATGTGTAACCACAGCTATGGTTATAACCTGCTGATGATTAAAAACGTGAAGAAGCGCGTTGCTTAAAGTCTTCGTTCTTTTTTGTTTTGTTTTATTAGGATGTCAACACTGGTGGGGAAGGAAGTGAGTTTACAGATAGCGGCATTGAGGCGACGGCCACGGACACGGACATTATGTCCAGGAGATCAAACGCCACGACGTCCAGCTACTCTCCCGCCGCGAGCCGGGCCTTTATCGGGAGCGACAGCGGCAGCAGCTCCGGGGATGTCCTCCGCCAGGGGGTCTACGAGAACTTCCGCCGGGAGCTGGAGATGAGCAGCGCCAGCCGAGACCACTTGGAGGAGGCCAATTCAGCCCTGAGCGACGAGCAAAGCAGCGGCACCTTAAGCTCCCCGGGGCAGTCCGACATCCTCCTCACCGCCGCCCAGGGGACCGTGCGCAAAGCCGGGGCGCTGGCCGTCAAAAACTTCCTCGTCCATAAGAAGAACAAGAAAGTGGAGTCCGCCACCCGCAGAAAGTGGAAGCATTACTGGGTGTCTTTAAAAGGTGCGTTGTGCCCGACATTACAGAACGGCGCCCGCCTGCCGGGTGACGAGCCTTTCCAGGAACATATCGTTAAATAACATTCTCTCCATGTTATGGATTCTATAAGATAATTATTTGTACAATGTTCTAGTCAGACCTGTACAATACTGGGTAAAAGTGCAATACGCAGATTTCTAAGGAACAGCTAATGCATTAACATACAGTGCACATGTAAGTAAAGGGTAGTAGACACATGAAGTTGCCTTCCAGCAGAAGGCTAAATTGGAAATTCAAGGATGCCTGGAATGTGTGTAAAGCTGTCCTGAATAACAAATCCATAAAAAAGGAACAAGGAATCAAAGGGAACAGGCTAGCTGGACGTTATCCGCGTGCCGCTATGGTAATACAGGTCGTACCCGCGTAATTCTTCTAACCTGGCAGGATTATGGCCCTAGAGGACAGGTGCTCGGGATTGAGAGAGAGAGAGAACCGACCACACCTCCTGTTTTGTGTAAAATTAACAAAGAATGGGTATCCCATGTATTTACATGAACCCTAAATTAAAATAGGATTAGGCGTAGCTGTATGAGGTTGGTAGAGAAGGTGTTAAATTGTGGGTTTTTTAGAGATTTTGTCGCTTTCTACCATAGATATTCCTAAGAAGCGTTGGGGTTTAAAAATATTACGCGTTGGTTTAAATTTCCTCTGTTATTCCCCGGTGATGGCCGGGGGGGGGGGATTTGTAACCAGCTCCTGCGCCTCATTAACCGACACTTCCCTTTTTAGACTTCTGTATAAATCCTCCTTGCGCGTGTTTTGTGGCCGTAACACAACGTGCCAATTCTTATTCCTCCCCGTTCAGATTTGATCTGTAGATTGTTAGATGCACAGATCAAAGTATTTAATGTAGTCCGGCCAGCACTGTGGCCATTATGGTCCCCACCAGCTAGAGGGACCCTTTGGCTAATTTATTTTATCCTTATGGCCAAAGGCACGCGGTCCTAATCGCCTGCGCCCAGGGGGCAGACGCTCGCTTCTCCGTGTGACGCCCGTCCTTCTGCCGTTTACAGGTTGCACGCTGTTCTTCTACGAGAGCGACAGCCGATCTGGAATCGACAACAACAGTATCCCAAAACACGCCGTGTGGGTGGAAAACAGCATCGTCCAGGCCGTGCCCGAACACCCCAAGAAAGACTTTGTCTTCTGCCTCAGCAATTCCCTCGGAGACGCCTTCCTGTTCCAGGTTCGTCCTCTCTGCGTGTAAATGTACAGTGGGTGTTAATAATAACATATAATGATACATGTAGCTACAAAGCCCTACACATATAGACATTAAAGCACAAAAACTCTACAGGCTCCAGATCCAGACTGGTGCAAGCAGGGAGTGTGTGTGTGTGTGTGTGTGTATGTATGTATGTATATATAGAGGATCCTCAGAGGAGTAAGGTGTGTGTGTGTGTGTGTGTGTATGGAGGATACTCAGAGGAGTAAGGTGTGTGTGTGTGTGTATATGGAGGATACTCAGAGGAGTAAGGTGTGTGTGTGTGTATGGAGGATACTCAGAGGAGTAAGGTGTGTGTGTGTGTGTATATGTATGGAGGATCCTCAGAGGAGTAAGGTGTGTGTATGTATGTGTGTGTGTGCATGAAGGATCCTCAGAGGAGTAAGGTGTGTATGTGTGTGTGTGTGCATGAAGGATCCTCAGAGGAGTAAGGTGTGTGTATGTGTGTGTGTGTGCATGAAGGATCCTCAGAGGAGTAAGGTGTGTATGTGTGTGTGTGTGCATGAAGGATCCTCAGAGGAGTAAGGTGTGTGTATGTGTGTGTGTGTGCATGAAGGATCCTCAGAGGAGTAAGGTGAGTATAATCTTTCTTTTTTTTTCTTGAGCTACACAAAGTTAGCAAGAAAGAATAATGAAATCAATGATAAAAGGAGCTCAGTTTCCCTTTAAATTTGTGGGACCCGGTGAATGAGTCCGGTGTTTCCCCTCTTCGCAGAATCACTGATCCAAGTCAACAAAAGGTCCCCCGAGCAGCATTCCTGGCTCAGGAACCGAAGCAAAAACTCCCGTCCGTTCCCAGTGTGCAGATATTGTACAGCTATTAGCATTGTGTTACTTCCATGTGACGCTTTGCTCCAATTTCAGCTCCCAAAGGCCCCGTTCCCAACCCGTCCAAAACCAATCTAAACCCGAACTGACCACATAAAGAAAGACTCTGCCTACTGGCTTTTCGTTGGGGCCGAAATGCTTGTTGGGTTTGAGCGCGTCTGATCTGCTCCCCGGAGTGATATAAAAACCTTTCTTACTTTTTCACTTATATCTTGCAGATGGAATACTTGCTTTTCTTCAAGTTTCCCTTTAAAGTGACCGTAACGATATTTTAATCTTTCAACTCAGTGATTACGTTGGGGAAAGAAATGCCCCTGTCCTTCCTTCGCAGTGCATAGATCCTTTTGTAATTCTGGAAGGAAAAATGTTTTCGGGGGTACCAGGACTTTAACTCTTAATTATCTTAATTATCATCAATCTCTTTCTATTAGAGCAGCTTAAATCTAGAAACACAGATTATGTGCAAAAGTATAGATTTTGTTTCACATTTATGCTTGAAAATACATTGTTGTACCAAATTACCGAGATATTAAATAGAATTCCTAGTTCGCAAATCCAGATGTCGGGGGGCCGACCCACAATAATCCTTCTTGCCCCGGACGGGGTAGCACTTTGCTGGAAAAGCGAGTGCTGCGGAGGAAGAGAACGTTTCAGAGCGTTTAATTTAAACTTCTCGAAGGGCATTTAATAGGACAGATGGAACCCTTTCTCCTGGAAAACAGATGTGTGCATCAAATATAAGTGAACCGGTAATCCCAGAGGAAAGGCCCGTTATATTATAATAAAGCGGGGGGCGGCTGAGTTATGGCACTTATGGGTCAGTTTATGTTGCCGAGCTGTTTTTTCCAATAAAGTGGAACTTTGCAGTGAACAGTTAGAATGTTGGTTTATGTTAAAATAAATAGAAATGCTTTGTTCTTGAGTCATGCGCACGTTCCCTACGAGTCCTACGTATCAGCCGGCAGACGTAAAGTACTCGTAGCTCGGGGTATCGGAGTATCTGATTTGGGATCGTGCTTTGAATAATCGGACCGGTAAAATGTGTGTTTTGAAAGAATGGCTGGAGCTGAACTGGGAATAAATAGATTGCTCTGAAAGTCAGATGTAAGAAAACAATTTAGTGTTGCCATGGCAACTGTCAAAGCCAATCTCTTTACCGAAACAGTTGTTGCGTGACAAGCTTCCGCAGGCAAATAATCTTTCTGAGCTTTGCAGAATATATGAACGTACTGTTTGCGTGATGATTTGCTGTTTCGTAATGAGGGGTTATATAGTCGCGTGCAAATCGCGTGTAAGTGGGATAGAGCGTCATAGACCCGACGTGCGCTTCTTCTGCCGTGGTTTAGGGGATTGGTAAATACCCAGCTTGCAGTTACACATGCGCAGGCGTATGTTTATTACTGTGAACTGTACACATGCATCCTGTCTGTGTTAAAGGCATGCCTTCTCTATCCCTTTACAGCCTCAGATGCCCCTCCTTCTGCCCCTGTTGCCCCTCTTTTCTAGGAGCTCATTAGTGGGTAGTTCTGCTTTACAGCAAAATACATTTATACCTTAAAATAGGTGGATAGAATTCTAATATTCTTCTAACATTCTATATCGTTACATACATCAGTTGTATTAAAGCCCTGCCCCAGGCACACCCCTAACCACACCCCCTAACCCAGATTGCCTTTCATTGGCCGTTTTGAAATATCGGGAAGTATTTAAGCATTCAGTAACACTCGGTTCCCATTGGTATGCAAGGACGCTCCGCAAGATAGACTTCTTATGATCTTTTCAGATCAGCGCCATGATTGTTGAGTCCACTTTAAATACACACCATCCCTATCACCCTGTTATACACAGGAGGAATTAGTTTACAGATGAGATTAAGGCCTCTGGGCAGAATCAAACAATATCAGGAGCATGTTACGTAATCCAGATAATCCTGCGGACACCTTCAGGGCATTACAGATCCTCTAGATTGTTTAGGATAAATTGGCTCAGGAGAGCTGCTCTAAACTCTGCGGCTGTATACAGAACGTTACTGATGGTACTAAAACGAGGACTAGATGAGGGAAAAATAAATATCGCGTGAACGTTCAAAACAATGAAAGCCTGGAAGGTCTTAGAAGCCTTATTTTCCAAGCTGATAATCATAGTGGTTTGAAGATGTTGAGTTATGCAGGAACAGTTCCATTATTTCACGAATATAGCATGAAAAGCGCGTGTTGGAGTTGCACCATATCGAGTCAAGATTGGAAACAGAGAACCATCATCGTGGATGATGGGCGACCCCACCTTATATTTATTCAGTTTGTAAAAACACTCCTTGGAGACTTACACCAAGGAACACAATCCCATCGCCGGTGTTTGCGCATGACACTTGAGTTCCAGTAATTGACGTTTAAGGGCTCTTTAGTCTTGGAATGCTGCGTATGAGCCGCTCCGACAGCATTACATGAATTCCCAAACCTTCCAACAACTCAACGATTGATTAGGTCGGGCACGTTGTATATGCGTGTTAATCATGAGGTGGCCTCGTTTTGAGTTATTATTTAACCCTTGTACCTCACGCCATAAATGAGCTAATTACACCATTGTTCTTATACATGCAGACGAACAGCCAGACTGAGCTGGAGAACTGGATCACCGCCATTCACTCCGCCTGCGCCACCACGGTGGCGAGACAGCACCATAAAGAGGACACGGTGAAACTCTTAAAGTCTGAGATCAAGAAACTGGAACAGAAGATCGATATGGACGAGAAAATGAAGAAAATGGGTGAAATGCAGCTTTCGTCTGTCACCGACGCGAAGAAAAAGAAAACTATTTTGGATCAGGTAATGGCGGATCCTTGGGGTAGAGGGTGGCAGCTGGAACCCCTGGAACGGTAGAGAAGTATCTCTGTTCTGTAAAAACCTACAAAACAATTTGATGTTGTGTCTGATGCTTAATTTGTACTCCCCGTCACGGCTTTGAAGCGTGCGGTAGGTTAATACTAAATGTCTTTTTGTATGTAAGAAGCCCTCTCCTCCCAGACAGGAGTGCTGCGAAGCCTCTCTCGAACTGGGCGAGGACGGTTTAATTTAACTTCAAGACCGACTCATGTTCTTCTCTGTCAGAGATAACACAATAAATGTCACATCATCACAAACCAGTTATAAACGATGTCATCACTCATAAGGGAGAAGCTAAAACGCTAAATTTGTTTTTCACCAAAATGACCCATCATCAAGATCAAACTCCCTTAAATGTGTAATGGTTGGCTCTTCTGCCATGAGTGACTACACCCTTAAAATGAACAGAATGGCCTCCTAAGAATGTGCTGAATTTGCTTTAGAAGTTGCGTCTTCCGGGTTCGGTCTGGCTGTGTATTTACTGCTCTGCATGTAAATGGTTAGCGTGTGTAATAGGACGGCAAACGCAATTACCTATCAAGCCGGGTCCATGAAGGTGGTCCCCGTGGAATAAAGGTTAATTAATGCAATATTTGGCCTGCTATGCTTTCGAAGCTCGGATAGGGGAATGTAAATGTAGCCACGGTCTTAGATCCTGCGCATGTTTGAAATGTCTATGGCTTTACTCACATGGCGTTGGTTCTTTAATCATTCGGAAGTAATACTCACATGGATGTTTGTCTGCAGACACCGAGCAGGAGCCATCACTACGTTATCTGTGTTATTGCTTCCTTCAGCTCTCGTTCTTTTACCTTGTATTTAACCCCGTTTTTGTGTCCTTGCAGATCTTTGTCTGGGAGCAGAACCTCGAGCAGTTTCAGATGGACCTGTTCAGGTATCGCTGTTACCTGGCCAGTCTCCAAGGCGGGGAGCTACCCAACCCCAAACGACTTCTCGCCTTTGCAAGTCGACCAACTAAAGTTGCCATGGGCCGCTTGGGCATCTTCTCGGTCTCTTCTTTTCATGCTCTGGTAATGATTTCTGCTCTGCCGCGTCTGTCTTTACATCTAGTAATGCTAAGAAGGGTTGTTTCTCCACACGAACACTGAAAGCATCACTTTAACAATCAGTAATGTAAATGACTTATTTCTAACTTAATTATGCGAGCGTATTGAGACTAAGCGTCTCCATCCCACAATAGAATAGGTTTTAGGGCTGATGTATTGGGCCCCGGTTCTTGGTATATTCAGCTTTAGGACCTTTCCGATCATAAATGTGTTTGGTTTTTCATACTACAGGCTCCTGTCCAAGTCCGGTCCCGGCTGGCTGCTGGTCAGACTGGGTTAATGCCCAATGGTCCAGAGCCCGATAACGTCTCCCTCCCGCCATCATGTAATGTAATACTGTAGCACGCTGCCCCCTACTGGAAACAAGTGTCCACAATGTGTGTCTGTGAGACATGGCCCAATGTGCTTCAAATGCCAGCCCCATGTTCATACGAGTACATACATGTATGAGTACATACAACATGAGTATAAAACCCTTTTATTACTTATAGATCTCTCTAGTGAACGAACTCTAAGATTGGTGTTTTAATTAACGGGTAAGATAACTAGTTATGTTTTGTGCTGCGTTGGAGATGCAGGTATAAGACGTGCCGGAAGCTCGATGGTCTTCCCTTTAGTTTTGGGGAATCTTGCTAGTTCTGGGTTGTTACTCCGGATCACTCTTAGAAAGTTGTGTAAAAGCGAGAACCAAGCAAAATCAATTGACACAAACCGGTCTAGCTCTGCAGCTAAGCGAATATATTAGTATTTATTTAAGCATTCAGGGCATCACATTGGGACGTTTAAGGCACTTTTACCCCCTAGTAAATTGTGGATTTTGCCCTCGTTGCACCCGGTCCCTGTTAGTACAGCACACGCTATAGTCTGAGCAGGATGTGGCCCTCTGTTAGAGCCAGGTGGGTAACGAGGGGTTAAGTTCGGTGTTCTTGTGGCCTGGATTTTGTCAGATTGTCTAATTTCTTCTAGTAGTCACAGCGTTTGCCAGGAGAGGCAGGTGTCTCGGTTCACGGCAGTGAAATTGCCAGATTAACTCCCACAGGCAATCTGCCATCCGTTACACACACATGAAAGTCATTATCATAGAAGCCTTCACAGTGGCCGCGTCTAACTTTTTCCTCCCCATATCACGCAGACCTTTCAAGCAGCTAAAAAGGAAAGTGGGGTAACTCGCTGCTGGCAAATATGTAATCTGTCCTGAATGGGGTTTAATGTGTTTCTGATCAGTTCGAATGATTTCATTAAAAGTATCCCTGAAAACATTAAAAATATCCATTTCACATTGTTACAGGGTGATGGCTACACGGTCCGAGTCGGACGGGGGTGGGGGGGGCAGTAGACCTGGGTCCTGTGTTTGCTCGTCCGGTTACCGGCCCTCTCGGGTTTGTGATGTAGGGGCTGAGACGGTGCGCACCCAAACAAACCATTCTCCTGCTTGTCCGATTAGGTGGCGGCCCGCACCGGCGAGTCTGGCGTGAGGAGGCGAACGCAGGCAATGTCCAGATCCGCCAGCAAGAGGAGGAGCAGGTTCTCTTCCCTCTGGGGCCTGGACACGTCGTCAAAGAAAAAACAAGGGCGGCCCAGCATTAACCAGGTATTCGCATGTGAGGGGCCGAGACCTTTCTCTATGAGTCCTTGGAGAAGGTGCAACGAGCCAACACTGGGAGATGCCTGCTGTCTACATGTACTCGATTAAATATTAAATATTTATATATATATATATCTAATGTCAATGCAGAAAACCCTTTACATCCAGTACATTCTTCTAGAATTCTTTATAAGCTGCTCGTATTTATTGTGACTTATTGACACGTTCAGTTTATAGCGCCAGGGAAGCGGAGGCTCATAACATTTTTCCCTTGGCATTCTAGGAATCTAAATTACGTTTAAATTGATCCGCACTCGATTTAAAGCTTTTATTTTGTTAAACTAACTCATGTGTTTAACAGTAATAACACGCACGATGTTCTTCTTTGTAGGTCTTTAATGATGGTCCTGAGTCAGTCAAAAAGTCTCTGGAAGGGATATTTGATGAGTCCATGTCAGAAGACAAGGTAAAGACCTCGTTTAACCTTCCTGTGCTTTGATAACCTGATTAACCTATTATCGGTGTGTGTGGTTAGAGTAATCTAAAACAGGACAAAGTACTGAAATTCAAACACCAAAAGGTAGCCCTGAAAGGCAAATCGGGTGAAAAATCATCAATGGGGGCAACCCAGGGAAATGATCAAACCACACGGAGATGATGCGCTCACCAAATCTAAAAAAATAACTCTTACTAATAAATTCCATAATGCACCCCATATAGCTGAGGTAGTATGCATTCTCAATACCATCAAGAAAGTAAATATATATAGTTTTAATAAAAAAAACTCAGAATGAAGGGGCTGACCACCAAAAGCAAATAAAAAGAATCATGGGTGATAATAAATCAGAAAGCTAACTAAAAAGTTTCCACCGCAATCTAGTGACTTAATAAATAAATATGGAAGATGCGATTAATACACTATATATATATTGGAATATGCGGGTGGAAAGCTCTGCGCCCCTATGGATGGGTCGGTGTCGGATTCCCCCCCATCCCCCCCCCGCCGTCGGTGCTGTTATCAAAGCATAGAAACACTTTGTATATATATTATAATAATCTTTTATTTTTGTTCTGTCTGGACAGAAGGAGAAAGAGGTCGTACTGACCAGCGTCCACCCGCACAACCCCGACGCGGACATGTGGGTGCACGATTACCTGACTCCTTCCTGGGTCTGCTTGCCAAACGACCAGCCCGTTCTCATCGTAATTCATCCCGAGGACACCGCAAAGGATGCCTTAGAAATTATTTGCAAGGTAAAGCAATCCGCTTCTCGCTGAGCGCCGCGTCGGTTACGTTGTTAAGCGATTGCCGCGATTCAGCGGGTTTAATACCGATGCACGATATCTCTTCCCGTTGTAGACTCATCAGCTGGATTATTCGGCCCATTATCTCCGACTGAAATTCCTGACTGACAGCCAGATCCAACACTACGTTCCCAAACCGGAAGAGGAGATCTACGAGCTGGTACCTGCCCTGAGCTTTATTTATTGTGAAATAATGTGCCCTCTTCTTGTGTTCCTATAATCTGTTTTATGGACACGCACAAGGGCAAGAAGGTCAACGGAACCTCTATAGCGTTTATATGCCATGTGCTGACAATCTAGAAGGGAATTCTGACTATACTTTGTGATCACAAGATTGCAGGCAAACATATAGTTCAAGGGGGCTTGTTTTTTAATTTCGTCGCTCTGTTCTCTACATGGTGCCCTTCATTGATGTATTGTGGAGGTCACGGCCCTAGGCCCAGCCACCCCCAGACCTACCCAGGCAGTGAAAAACCAGTCCCTTTAAAACATCAAAACCCCAATAAATATTCTATCCAACCTTACAAAACACATGGATAATTCAAATCTTCCCAGCCCCTTCATCCAGGCAGCCTGCATACCATATACACACCCTTGTGTGTATATATATTTATATATTCTATTTTTTTCACCTACGTTTTATGTAACCCTTTTGCGTATTGTTTTATTTAACATTCTGAGCAGTTTATTTGTATGCTTCTTTTCAGCTTTATAAAGAAATTGAAATATGTCCAAAAAACATTAAGAAAATGAAACTGGAGAAGAGCGACCATTGCTTAGAAAACTTTGGTAAGGTTAATCGACGTTATTGTATTGTAAGCGATCGTCGCCATGCTGTGTGGCTGTTATAGAGATATCAAATTTGACGTTAGATTAGAACCACTCGGCCCTTTTAGTCATTAATCAGTCGTTGGTCTCGTCTTCCGGAGCCATTTGCCGATCCCATGCATTTACGTTCCTTTATTCCATTAACCTCAACCACATCCGTTACGCCTATTTACCACCCGCTCAGTTAAGTACAAATACAAACATTTTCATACGATGAATAGAAGTATTACCGGCCCCAACACTGACAATATAATCTCAACAGAGAACTGACAGCCAGGTATTGGCACGATGACAAAAATCAATATTGAGAAATCCATACAGAGAATCCGATCCGTCCGCTTCAAACACGGCGTGCGATTTCCCCAATTAAATGGAGTGACTCCGGCGCCATCTCATGGAAAGTGCATTCATTGCAGTGATCACCACAATTATTATTGGTTTTATATAGCGCCATCAAACTCCGTAGCGCTGTACAATGGGTAGAAAGGACATAATAAATAGTATATAACATAACAATTAGACTTACAGAGACAACAGGTGGGGAGGGCCCTGCTCGTACAAGCTTACAATCTAGAGGTTTCTTTCTCAGGTTCTCCGTTCACTCTACTTTCCTCCTGAGTTCAGGAGCGGGGTAGATAAAATATACCGAGACTCGGCTAGGGCAGATCCTTGCTGTAGTCTGAAGGGTTAACACTCTGGGAACATTTCCTGGCCATAGAATGGACTCTGAAGCAAAGCTGTGGCCTAGTGGCCACGAGATGAAGGTCCGTGTGATACCTGGTTAGCGTGTGGCAGACGGTTACTTTGCTTCAGGTGTCTTCTGTGTTTGTACAAAGGCTTTTTCTGGATTAGATCAGGCTGTAATAACGCCTTTTCTTGTGTGATGTAAAACGTAAGTCTGGGGCGTCGTGTTTTCTTTTCATTACAGCAGGCAAGTTTAGTCTTGTTGGGTCTTATTTTCTGGGTGCGTTTATAAGCTTGGTGGGTCTTAGTATTGTTTACAAATCACCAACACAGAAAGGCAGAGAGAACACCCATAAGGTTCCCACAACCTGGAAGCTTCATATTATTCAGCGTGCGACCCCACGCTTTAGGGCACGACGATCTTCACACCGCTTGCCATTCGGTGCCCGGCTGCCTCTGTCGGCGTGGAGTCCATGAGTAGCTTGGCCAAAGGCCACCACCGCCAGCAAGAGTGGGGCTGTAGGGAGGGTCGGTGACCATCCCGCAGTCTGGCTACACGTCCCATCATCCCGAATTCTCTCATCTTTTATTTCTTTGGTCCATGAGTGGATTGTTCTTCTGACCGCTGGACTATTGAGGTTCAGTGTGTTATTCGGTAAAGCGGTTATTGCTGTTTTGTTCTACGCTGTGCTCCTTGCCCATGTTTTATCAGCTTGGTTTGACTGCTTTTTTTCTGTTTCAGGCTTCTCGGTCTCTTTGGTTGAAGAAGAAGGTAGACTTCACCTTTATGTGAGCAGCGTGAAGAAATCCGGCTTGGCATTTAGGAAGGGTAGGTGTGATTTTTCTCCCCTCGTGGTTTATGGCCGACCCATTCATTAATCCATGGCTTTGCTTTCAGTGGTCCCGACACGTCAACGTTACGTTTATGCACATAAAGTAAAGGAATAGATACGTTGACATTATTTATATTTATATCATGAGAACAGCCGTCTTAACTTGCTGTTCTACGTATCTGTGTTACTGCTCTGTCCCTCTTTGGCGGCAGATGATCTGTTCAGGCCGTTTATTTATGAGGCTGGAGAGATTTTCAGGATAGAGAACTATTAGTATTCTCGTTCTGCCACCGTGTGCCACGGATCTTCTCCAAAACAATTACACAGCAAGCAAAACAGCACATTGTGGGTAGTTTATATTATGAGACCCTCTGGCTGTGCTGATATTGTGCGTCAGTGTTTTGGGGTCTTTATCGGATACTTTAGAAACGAGGACCCCTTGTGGTTTTTATCCTGGTTCGCGTGGCTTTTGCAATACTTTTAGACAATGGGCTGGAATACTTACTCAGTCTTCAGGCTTATATACGATACCCTTATACCTATCCGTAGACTATCTGAACATCTGCCACTTCTGCTTGGAGGCTGTTCCCCTTATATACCACCCTCTCAGTGAAGTAAAGCCCTCATTAAATGACATATGTTCCCGGACCCTCTAGTTTTAGATGAGACCATTGTTTTAACATTCTATAATTTCCTATTTTTAGTAAAAATAAGCTGTCCTTTGGTTAGGATTGGGACTCGCTGCTTATAGGAGAGACAGAAGGCCTGGCTGTTGGGGGCCGATGAATGGGTTTGCGTGGCTGAGCGGTTGATCGCTAGTCTAAGTGTTGGCAGAAGTGGCTGAATAATGCCCGCTGTTTAATGTAAACGGGGCAATTGTCTGGGGCAGATTTCTGAGATACTAAGCTGTATATCTATAAACACGGTGAGGTCCAGAGATCTTATTTTCATGAAAATGACATTAGAGAAAACTGTTATCTCCGTGACGTGTTCTGTACTAACGAAGCAAACTGTTCATCTTCAGGTCTCAAGGTGGGAGACGAGATCATGGAGATTAACAAAGCCACTGCCCGGGACATCAACTCTGCGATGCTGAAACACGTCCTCTCCAAGCCGTTTCTGTGCCTTACGCTCCGCACCAGCCCGGAGGGGCAAGAAGACGATGGCCTTTTAGAGGCTCTGCCACGACGCTCGGATGCGGATTACAATGACCTCCTTCTTCTCAACCCTGGTCGAGGTAAGAAGACTATAGCGTCGCCGCTGACGGTAACGGAGGATAAATACGGGACTTATTTAAAGATCCTTCGCTGTTCAAATGGCTTAACTGTGAGCTGAGCAAATATGGCTCGGTTCCTTCACGTTAGATTTGTGTAACTAAAACGGCTCGTTAGTGTTATATACGTTATGTAACGTACAACGTTGTGTCGATCTATGCATTTGAAAGAAAATTTGAAAGTACAAAGCTGTTTTTTACCCATATCTTTTATGGTGGGCACTAAAGTGTAGCTGTTAGGTTAATGTCAGCTGGAATGTAGCGAAGTTAAAATGGTTTTGGTGGATGGACATTGGGCCCTCGTTGTCCTTTTTATGACATTCTCCTGGACCATACTATTTCATCAAGCAACTGAACGAGTAGTGACTGAAGGTAAAAGATATACGGTACGTTCCACCGAGCCAAGCCAACCCCGTTACGCTCGGCCCCTATCCAGTCATTTGTGCCCAGTCCATCGTATCCTCATAGAGATGGCACAGAAGGGTCTGCGTTATTGAAGCTGGATGCTAGCGGAGGTCTTTGGTGATTCCAGGACAATATCTGCGTTTAATCCAGAGCTACTGGTCGCTGAATTCACGTTTGGTGTTGTTTCTGTGATCCTGTCCCTGTAAATCTTACAGCTCAAACTGCATGTAATGGCTTTTGCATACCTCCCAACGTCTACCCTCCGGTGAATCAGGACGCCAGGGGCGGAGCTTAGGAGGTAGTGTCAATCAAACTGGCAGCGCTACTGTGCATGCTCACAATTCTGCACATGTGCAGTATGCATTCTGCAGGGTCACAGAATCCTGCTGGACCTAAAAGCTGGATAGAGTGGCAAAATCGGGACTGTCTCGCACAATGCGGGACAGTTGGGAGGCATGTTCAATTAGTTGATTATACTATGGCAGTTTTTCCTTTAGAAACGTGCACCCCCCCCCCCAAAGCCTGTATGTCTGCTTACTACCACAATCTACACATCCTTCAAACATGTTAAAGCTTTGAATTACTGTATTCGTATTACTGATATCAGATGAAAAATGAGTTTCTGGAAATATTGTGCTTTGTTCAAAAACTCTGACTCCTTATGCTGCCTAGAGTAAACAATCGAATGACTCAGTCTTAATTACTCTGACTAAGGAATGTCTACGAAATGTCTAAGAAAAGACTTACGTAGGACTCCATTAGCATGCCTAATTTATGATGACAACCTTTTAGGACTCCAGATTAAAGCAAGTTGTCCCAGGAGGAGGCTATTGGCCATGTTACTGTAACATGGGGGGTGAGACATGGGGATGTGTATAAAGTTATTATGGGGTTCAGTGGTCCTGCTGATCGCACCGTTCCATTGGCTGCACCGGAATCGCGTTTAATGCGTAGCATCTAGCATGCGTCCGGTTCATTTCTGTGCATCTTGTCGATATGAATGTCACATTATCCTATAGTATTTTATTTAAATCATATGATTCGCTGATAATTTTTTACAGGATCTGTTGAACAGAATCATTCTGACTCGTACAAGGTCATATAGAACAGAAATATGTACTTGGATGTCATTACAATGTTACATTCATATCATAACTGATATCGGGATAAACAAGCCTCCGGGATATAGTCCCAGTTCCCGTCCTGTTTGCCAGTTAAATTCACCGTTGGCGTGTTCTTTGGCCTGTAAATTATCCCGTTGCGCACCCAGGTGGCACTGAACTACTTAATGTACTGGGGAAAATCGGAAATTGCGAGGAAGGTTGGCGATCGGCGTACAGAAAAGACAGAATTTCTCTATTTTTGTCGAGTAAACTGCCAGAATAATTGACTTTTCGAGCATTAAAGATTTTCGGGGAAGTTCCATGGAAAACAAATATTTTTCTCCTTGAGCATAAAACCCAGTGCTGTGCATAGTAATGTGGCTCCATTTCTCCTTAGGCTAATACAGCTATATTTCATTTTCTATATGTAGTTAAAGAATACTGGCTGAGAATCATGGGAAATGTAGTTTTTTAAAAGATGGAGTAGGGGTTCTCCTTCTGCTATCGAAATAAGCACCATTTTCACCTTATGTTTAAAACTATTTTGGCAGGTTCAGGGATAAACATTCCGTAGGGTTACATCTACCGGTATTTGGGAAAGTAAATAATTGCCCCATATAAATGCCTGGGAAAGGATGCAGTACCAGGACCGGACTGTAGGTGGCGTCAGGAACATTTTAAAACACAGCTCCAGAATGAATGTTTTCCTAGAAAATATGTTTCCGATGAAGATTTGTCCGTAAAAGTACACTGGAAACACGCAAAAGGTTAATGAGTGTAAAGAAAGTAGAATATTGGACCATGAATGTAACCAAAATGAAATGATAACCGTAATGGGCCAGATGAAAGAAATTATTTCTGTATTTTTTTTTTCTTGCACCAGTGCCTTATCTCCCCCCCCCCCCGTTTTGTAGCATACTGGGCATAATGGCTTTCAAGGGTTAAAGGTAAAAGGGCGGCTTCATGCGATGAAAGGTGGAATTTTGTTATTTATTACATTCATTATTCAGTACCCCAAATAAACCCATAAGGAGTAAAAATTAACATAAATGGTACATGCGTATCGAAAGTCAGATTATCTGTTAGTCATGGTAACGCCTCTGCTTTCAGAATCTCTAATCGTTTAGTTCAAGCGGCTGTAAATAATAGAGTTTTGGACAATGTCACCCTTACCATCAACAACTCTATGGATTATTATTATTAATCATCTCTAACTTTATTATTATTAGCACATTTTATTTATATGGCGCCAACAGTTTACTCAGCACCTCTTATGGTCCATACAGTCAGAGTTTAACCCCCAGTCACCCAGTTTAACCTCCAGTCTACGAACGTTTCCACAAATGAGCAATGCCTATGAAGTTGATGACTTGCGTTTACGTTTGTGATCATGATTGCCACGCAGGGTACATCGTTTATCTGTATGTTGGTGGATTACCGTGATGGACAATGCAGCATCCATACTGTGTATCCATTCTGGAGCATTTACCGGGAAGACCCCCATCTCCCTTTAGCCCTTTGCATGATGATATATTACATACGAGACCGTTATTGTAGGATATAGGGTTAATTTGTTGCTTTGGCGCAGGTGTTATTCTTTTCTTTGTTTTATTTTAGGATTTGCCGCAGTTTGCAGCGAGACGAGCAGCTGCAACGAGACGGCTCCGGAGGAGATAGAAGTTCAGTTGGAAACGTCTGACGAGAGCGACGCAATAAACAAAGTAGGTGTATAGTTAATTATTTATCTGTATATAGTCATTTCATACAACTCTTTCAATGGTCCATGTCAGAGTGTTGGCGGGGCTCAACCCTTTGTTTTCCTCCCCTGCGGGTGCCATATTGTTAGCAATGCACCTAGTGATGTGCACTAAGTAAGTAAAGCAGGTAAACGTAAATTTTAGCACAGTTGTCCTTTGCTTTCTGCCCCCCTGCCCCAGAGTAGCCTGAGCTGGAGTACGTAAAGCCAGAATGTTCTCAGACGCGTTTCGCTATTTTCGTGACATGTGGCAGGCATAAGACGTTTGATGTCATTTGCGATGTTGTGGTTATGACACACGCTGCGTCACTTGTGACATCATCACATGCTGCTCTCAGATCTCCAGGATGAGTCCCCGCATTACATGTCTGCCTGTTAATAAACAGCAGGTGGAATAGATTAATACGGATATAAAGGAAGCGAAACGAAAATATGGAAGGAAAGGATTGGACGAGTTACGATCTCATTAAATTAGAGGCAACGCACGTAGACGGGGTTTGAAGATAGATTGACGCGGTGCATGTGAGAGCCGGTTCCGGGCCAAGTTTTTTTCAGATGCGTTTCCGCTAATTGTTTAGCGATGCCTTTAAAATGTCCGGGATCCGGCTGTGTCTGTAGTGCCCTGGGGGTTGGGGAGCAGATCAGATGTTGACGCGCAAGCAGAAGGATATCGGGGTAACGCTTATGGGGCGCGTTTTTCTCCCACCGGCTGGGTAGACGCCTTCTCGTTTCCGTGTAAAGAACGGCGCAGATTGAGGGAGCGAGGGCTGTCTGAGAATGTGCGTGAGCCCAGCACTCGGCAGACCGTCTACCAAAACTGTCTAAAATTAGAAGAAAATGCTAAAAAGCTCGTCTGCCATCAGAAATAAACGTTTGTAAAATCTAAAGCTTGCATATTTGTTTCCTGCTTCGTTTCTTTTTTTTTTGCTTTGATGGTTTTAACACCTTCACACGATGCACGGTGTGAAACGACACCCTTTAAGTCTCCTCCTCGCTGGAAGCGGGCCAGATAAAATATCATCTCCAGTTTGTTCCCAGGCGCTGATATTTTCACGCAAGGTTCGATTACGTTATATAGTTAAATACGGCCGTGTAAGCGGCTGATTGCACGCGTTATTTAGCGCTTTGGGTGCTGTTCAGAATGCAGCGCTTTTCCCTTTTGGATCAGGGTTTAGCGGCCCATCTTTAGTTCTAACTGGAAGTTTATTGTCGTAAGGGGTTAACGAAACCGACTTTTTGTGTATGTATGATGATTTTATAGCAAATGCACATGAAAAGCAGGCGGTACGTGTTGGATCCCGTCATGTGCGGCTTACAGCCGTGAAAGTGAGTGCGATGTGCGAGTAACCGCTGGATAAAAGCGCTGTTTAATTAACTCTGACTGTTCGCCCCAATTAAGTTCCTCTCGGTTCGGCGACGCTGTAACCTCCTGCGATCATACGGAGGGCACCGCGTGCGCGGCTAATTACTCGTGATTTATACTTACCGGCTTGGGGATGAGCGCCGTTTAGCAGGTTTAATTACTAATGCGATGTGAAAATATGACACCGTATTAAATGCGATGGAACGGGGGGGTGGGGGTTCATTCTGCGCTTTCTATGCATCCAGCGGAACTAACCTTCTTTATTTAAGAGAGAGAACAGAGAGAGGAAAGGGGAACGAATCCAGTGTCATGATATATTAGTGGAACCGAAGCCAGGAAACGAGTCTGAAGGGGTAAAGAACAATAGGGGCAGATTTCCTATGTATGTGATGCGCGTCCATAAGATAAGTCGGTGAGTCTGGAGGAGAGACGTCTCTATAGAAGGCTATCGAGGGCCGGAGGAAGGAAAGGCTTACGTTGGTTTCCTGGTGTTTCGGAGCAGTAGAGGAGACGGGAGCGGCTTTATCTTCTTGTTACTGCGGCGGCTCAGCTATACGTTATGGAGAGACTCTATAGAGCGTGACTTTCTTCGTATAGTAGGTATGTAGGGTTTCTTTCCGGATGGATTGGGCAGCTGGTGATTGATAGAAGGGCTCTTTGCGCATGCATTGAATGTATAGCCTCTGTGCCGCGCTCTGATTACCCTCATTAAATGCCGCTCTGTTGGCTGGCGATGGGGGTTTCTTGGCTGCCGCGGTGTTGTGCTGAACGACTACTTAAGAAGGTCTCCGGTTCGTCCACATTCAGGGGAAATTGTGTTTAATTAGCGGTGCCATATGGCGGTGCTGCGTGTTCATTTCATCTGCATGTATGTGTGGGTTTTATGTATGTGATCACATAGAGAGCATTCGGTGTAATGTGAATTGTAATATTTTGGCGTTGTTTTTTTTTTTAGATTTTTAGGTAAAATCGCGTTTATTTTTATGTGCCTCTTAAATAAGATACATATGAAAAGACAGTTCCTAAAATCACTGCGGCCGGTGGTATCATGCGAAAAAACATCTTATAAAATGAACCGTTTTCAAATCTAAGTAAATTACTGAAAACAAAATAATCAAACTTTTAGCGCTCCTTAAAAAAAAAACCTTAAAAAAAGTCTGCAAAACTTTCTTTTGAACAATAATGACAATAATAACCCATTAACGTACCTCCCAACTTCTACCCTCAGCGAATCAGGACACTGGGGGCGGAGCTTGGGAGGTAGAGTGCACAATTCTGAAAAGCAGGGCAGAGGTAGTGTGTGCGTGTGTTTGTGTTTGTGTGTGTGTGTGTGTGTGGTGTTAGTGTGCTAGTGTGTGTATGTATGTGTAAGTGTATGGTGTTAGGGTGTGTGTGTGTGTAAGTGGGGTTAGGGTGTGTTTGTGTATGGTGTTAGTGTGTTTGTGTGTATGGTGTTAGTGTATATTAGTGTGTCTATAGTGTTGGTGTATATGTGTACGTATGTGTAAGTGGACGGTGTTAGTGTGTATGGTGTGTTCATGAATGTGTAAGTGTAGAGCTGCACCTGACCACCATCACTTGCACCCACGCTGATGTACCCTGAACCGCCAGAAAGGTTTCCCCCGCATTTCGTTGTACTCCCCGCTGGCGCTCTAAGGGTTACTGCGCCTTTGGCTGCAGAACCTTCGGCTGGGTTTCTCGCCAGTGTTCTCCCCAACGCAGATTGCAATTTGTCAACTGGCACCCCTGACTCGTTTCATTGTTTTCTACTGGCCAAAACGCTTACCAATTTGCCAAGCGTGGCAGATGCAGTAGCGGGACTTATGATGTACTAAGTACACGGCTAAAGCGTGCGTATTTACATACAGAACATGATTAAGCTCGGCGTTTAATATGTTCGGTTCGCGTTTGTTCATCCTCTCCGCTCTGTGCATTCAGTGCTTGGCTTAATTAAGTTAATCACACGTTGCCTTTTTAGTCTTCTGTGCGTTTTTAGCCCGTCCCAGCGCAGCAGTAAATGTAATGGCGTGTGCGCCGTCTCCGAGGGGGGCCGCTCCTTCTATAATGATCGCTGACAAGCATCTCCCCGCTGCCGGAGTTTAGAATTCAAGAAATTTGGGCTTTTTTTTTTCATGTTTCTTTCAAGAGAGAACAAGGGAAGCTCTATCAGGTCTCGATCTTAGAAGAAAAAAACACCGATGCTGGGAATTGTTAAAAGCCGGGGAGTGGAAACAATGTTCCTGCGTATCTAACCCCCAATCTGCGGATGGCTGCTGCAGGCACGTTCAGGTCTGTTCTCGCCCGCCGCACCTTCCTGGGGAGATCTCCGCCGGGGGGATAACCTTCTCCTTCCTCGCAAAACCGGAGTAGCATTAAATCTGAAACGAGTGAGGACGCCAGGAATACATTCTTGGAGAGGTAGAACGCGAGAGACGGGAGTAACAGTCTGACGGAGAAAGAGCTTTTCCTGGATCAGAGAGCTTGTGGATGGATCTCGGGGTTGGGACGGGGTTCTCATATGCTGTCTTGTAGGACTCTCATAACTGTTTGCATTGCTGTATAGATCAGTGTATATATGTATGTATGTATCTCTATATATATATATATATATATATATATATATATATATATATAGCAGAACTCTTGGTGACACACATTTAATTTAGAATGTGCGTGTGTCGGGGTCTCTATGCTGTGCTTTTAGAAATGTAAAGCATTCGTCGGGCTGCAGAGACCCCGGACGGCTGTTAAACGCGTTCTCTTTCCCGTCTTGTGAAATGTATCTCCGTGAAGACACCGCTCTGAAGCTTGGGTCGGCCGGCTTTACTTTCTTGGGGTCGTTTAGGTTTCGTTGCTTTAGTACGTGGATTTTTAAGATGTGCGTATCAATAACCCGACGGCTGATGTTTAGCAGATACAGAACGCTGGAAGGGTTTTTGCTGTTTTTGTTCCTTTATTTGCAGATCCGCTTCCATGGATTTACCCTTTGAGTGCCAGGGGAGACGGAAACGGTTGTTTTGTAAGGATCAGCTTCTTGGGTCTATTCTGGGGAGAGACTTGATATATTTAGGTGAAATTTATATTTTTAAGGTGTAACTAAAGCATGCATTATTGGGTTTCTCTTGTATTTGTGGTTCCTGGGACTTTCCACTGGTTGGTTTTACGGATTATTTTTTGGAACTAGTTGAAATAATGTTAAAGTATGTAATAAAAATCTCCTAATGGCGGAGTAATTGCCCTGTCGGATGGGGTAGGGTCCAGTATTAATAGCCCCCTCGGCTTTCTGTTCCCAATCCAGCTTTATCTCTGAGCCGTAGGTTCTGCGTGTCCCGACCGGCCTGAAAATGTCTCTTCGCAAGCAGAATAAATATTTGCCTGGGGAATCGCTGTGCGAGCGCAAGTGAAATCCTGAAATGCATTACTGGATGAATGAGAGAACTTTCTAAATGAGCGGCCCCCGACACTGTATTAACCCTTTAATAGCCGATTGTGAAGCGTCTATGTAGTGACTCGCCAAACTGACCTTTCATTATTTTAAGAGACACTGAAGTGAGTCACCTGTATTCAAGCAGGGATATCAGCCGTAACATATTGCTAGCAAAAGTACCAATTAGGAGTCCTATAAGATTGGAACAAAGGAAGGGGTCAGCTGTGTGACCCTGAGAATCCGCCCCTCTGACCTCTGCTTTTGCTGTAAAATGCTGGAAACATATATTTTTTTCATTTTGATGCGGGTAATATATGTATAAATATGGCAGGATTACTATATTTTTGGAGGCCTAGCTTGTTTACTTTGAAGAAAGCGCACCCCACGCACACAAAATGCAACGCATACACAGCAGCTGTTACCAAAGTCCCGACACCCCCAGCTAGACGCGATGATGCCTGGGGAGAAAATAATGATCCGGGGGTCCATACCGGCGCCTTACACGTGATGATACACTAGTCATAGAGGAGCAGAGCCAGGACCACCCTTTTGGGACACTTTAAGTAGTTTTTGGTAAAGGTAGTTTCATGGTGACAGTCAGGATAGGTTTTATTATTTCATGTATTCAGGTTTTACTCCCATTAACCCCGAGAAGCCGATCCAGCTGGGGTTGTGGTGATTAAAATGATTAGAACCTTTTTTATTAATGCTTTGTGGAGATGCCCCCGGGGGGTGTACAGAGCTCCAGGATATTGCACCGTAGTGTATGCATTGTGTTAACAACACGCATGATTCCTGAACATGCTCCTTGTTCATAAGTTCGACACACAACGTTTATTAACGATAAAAGCTTGGAAAATCCTTCAGGGCTGATCAAAAGTTAGCACTTCCGTTCTGGGAAACACAATTCCTATAACTCTAAGCCAGCATCCTTAAAGAGAAGGCGGTTGTCATGTAAGGGGGGGGATCGTACGATAGGTTTATCACCCGGATCCATTAAGGGGCCGCCTGCTGAGCTGCTATTTAAAACGTTTGACTCGAGCGACCTTGTAACCTTTGAATGAAAATGTCGTCCTGGTGAGCGTGACTGTTGTGTTTTTTTCCCCCCACGACGTCTTTATTTTCCAAATTGCAGCAATATTTCTTATTTTGTATTGCTGCTGAAAATGTCTGATGCTGGAAATAAAGTATCCATCATTCCGACAAATCGTTTTCTCCGCAGGAAGACTCTGATGCTTTGTCAATATACAGTGTTAGACTGAGTGGAGTGTCCACGGGCGTGTTAGTCTATGGAGGGAGTGTGTGTTAGTGTGTAGTGCGCAGTGTGGTGTGTTGGTGCACAGTGTGGTGTGTTGGTGTGTTAGTGCGCAGTGTGGTGTGTTGGTGCGCAGTGTGGTGTGTTGGTGCGCAGTGTGGTGTGTTGGTGTGCTATGTTCGAGGAGGTGCGCGGAGTGGCATGCAGGGAGCAGAGCCGTGAAGAAGCTGTACACAGAAGGGCAGGGCAATTATTTTGTATGCGGGGCTGAGCTGCCCCTGCATAAGAAATAATTGCTCTGCGCCCCACAGCTTCTTCACAGCTCCATCCTGCTGGGCTTTAAAAATCTTGCCATTTATGTAAAAGAATGTAAGATAATATTGCCAGGCAGGAGTGTTTGGGGTTGACCGGGGTCGCGTGACATTGAGTGACCCCACAGATGTCGGGGGGCTACGTTGAGGAATAGACTGAGATGGGGTAAGCTTGGCGTGTCCTGTGGAGTTTGCTGCTGCATAACTGTCTTATTTTACTTAAATTGCTTATTTTGAACTTCTTTTGTAGAGATCTTATGTTAATATTGAATGTAATATTTTAACTAGTGATATGCTGGGATTTAATGCTCTGGTGATGCCCCGAGCCTGGTGCCTACAGGGTTCATGGCAATGGCAGGTCCTTTGGGTCCAGTGGCAAGTCCTCCTGTGAATTTGGTGATATAATCTGCCTTGTAATAACTAGGCGGAGCTAGATTATGCTAATGTGGGTGGCGCTTTGGGACAGTGGGTGTGGTAAATAAGTAATTGACAGCTGTCCCTGGAAGTTTTTCCCCCAGACGTTGGTAAATATGCAGTTGGTGCTGATCTGTACGATGACTGATTTATTTTTTTTACCGCTTTAGGTTAGAGTATGTATGTATTTAGGCAGGAATTTCTCGGTGTGTGTAATTTTATTGTAGAAAAATATATATATTTTTTTATTTGTTACGTTATTTTTCATAAAATGTGTGCATTTAATAATAGAGTGGATTTATCGACAAACAGGACAGACAGATAAAATATGTCTGTAGCCCTCGGAACCAATTGAATCCCCAAAATTTCCCTCCTATGTTCACTGGGTTAAATTGGCATAAAGGTCAAGTTTTTTTGTTAAATGATTTTGACCACCGTGACGAGAAAAGAGGATTGCAAGTAGTTCTGGATTACTAGATTATTTCCATGGACCATTTCTTGTTCTCTCTTAAATCTGAAACATGGAGAGAGAATAAAAATAACCTCCCGGTAACCGTAGCCTCCAGTCTATGGGTATGCGCTTCGGGGGAAGGGAAGTAAATCCTTCACCCAATGAAGAACGCACGCCAGTCCTTGGGAAGGGCTTCTGATCGGGGGTTCACACCTGGGCACTTCTTCTTCTGGACTCGTAACATCTAGGTTTAAACGTGGGTGATCGGAGTCCAAGGTTCATCAGAGTTTAACTGCGAGGCGGGAGAGTCCTGGGGTTTTCACAGCAGAGTCCTGCTTGGTCCTCCCCGCTCGTCCTTATTCACAGACCCGAGACTTACTGTAATGGGGATCGTCTAATATCTTGGTCCAGCCCCAAACTTGCGTGATGCAATATGTCTGCCGCTTTACGGCAGACCTTGTTAGTCCCTCGCCATAGACTATAATTATTCAGATGGTCCCTATGGTAGATCAAGACTGAGGCATTCTAATTTAACTCTATTTGATTGAAGTTAGAAAAGTGCTGAAAGACCAACGTAAAGGTGTAGCTGCCATAAACACTTAATTTCCTTAACGTGGACCTTTTACTTTCCACAAACCTTAGTTTTTTTCAGTTCCTTAAACTAAATAATCCCACTTAACGATATTTACAGATGAAAATAACCAACATATACATTATAGGAGAAACCGTGGCACTTCAGCTTCGGGATTGTTAAAGCTGTGAGCGATGTACATATTTTAAGATTCTCCCACCGATTCATTAAGCTGTGAGCACCGGAAGAAATCTTTCTTTTCTCTAGGAATCCCCCCGACCGTTATTTACGTTCACGTGGGTTGCAATCTACAAAATGACTGACGGCTTCAAAGCGCGTTCCTTCATTAGCGTCTCCGGTGTTTTTTTCCCGAATACATATCTATATCCCCCGGCTGCTCTGTTCCCGAGAACGCCATTAACATCCAATGTTTTCAGTCTTTAAAAGCCAACACTCGCCAACGCACCTCGAATTGTTACTCTCGTGATTACTGTTTGTATAATATCAGAATCGAGAAAGAAAAGGGGAAGATTGGAGAGCCTTTTGTGAAGGAAGGTTCTTTGTTCGTTCTAAAAAAAATAAATAAATTATAATATATATATATTTATTAAAAGCCTATTTTTCTGTGGAGTGGCTCTTTTTGGATGAAATCTGTTGATGTGTTGTTGCGAGGTTCTGGAGAGGAGTTCTTGGATGCGGTTGCTAGGTTACCGGGTGCCTACACACAGGCTTCGTTTCCTCCGAAGACAGCAGGATGGAATGGCACGCATCTGACAAAGTTGAGAGCTCCTTACGAGCCCTCGTTCCCTTCTTGCATCGATCCTTTTCCTAGTTGAGACGTTGCGGCGAGGTAACGTGAAAACCCCGTCCTCCGGCTCGCGTCTCCGCACGTTTACCGGTCTCTTTGGGAAACGTGCGAGCCTCGTCCCGGATTTCTGTGTTTGGGATTTCTTTAGCCGTCTGCTGCTGGCATGTTGATGAGCGACGGGCACGTCGGAGCCGGCGGTTGTGTAACTCCCCTCTCGTTGCAGAGCACGGAGCAGGTAGCCGCGTTCTGTCGCAGCCTGCATGAGATGAATCCGTCCGATCCCTGCCCGACTCCTCCGGAATCCTCGGGACCCCAGCCGGCGACCATGAGGCAGCTCACCGACGCCGACAAACTGCGCAAGGTCATCTGCGAGCTGCTCGAGACGGAACGCACCTATGTCAAGGTAACGCTTGTCTTAAATTATTTTACTGAGAAGGTGGTAGATAAGTGTGACAGCCTCCCAGCAGCTTTGGTAAAGGCTAATGCAGCGAGGGAATTTATACTGAGGACGGATTATGGTCTGTGTCTTTACAGCAGGCAGACTAGATGGGCGAATGTTTTTTTTTTATCAGATTGTATGTTTCTATCACCGTCTGGATTTTTGTCGTCTTTTTACAAAAGGATTTATTGTTTTTAGGATTAAAAATGTAGAAATGATTCATTTGATTCTATAACGCTTTACTGTGGTGCAGAAGGGTTAATATTAAATAGTCATTAAAATTGGAGCCAATTAGTCCTGTCTCTTTGACATCGTATCTAATCTTTGCATCTGATTAGGATCTCAACTGTCTCATGGAGCGGTACCTGAAACCATTACAGAAGGAGACGTTTCTCACGGAGGACGAGGTATAGTATTGTGTGATTTTCATTTTCTTAACACGTTGGTTTTTAGTTAAATGTCTATTTTAGGAGAATTTCGCACAGCGCTTTCTATAAAAGGTCGTGTGAGATTTTGTTATTTTCGCACACGCGAAAAACACTTTTTTTTTTTTTTTACGTTACTGAGAGCAAATAAGGAGGGTTGTGTTTAGTTTAATGAAACAATCTTTGGCTTAACATCTGATTTTATAAGAGAAATAAAAGCTCGTGTAAAGCACGGGACGGCGCTGGTCGTTTCCACCGGGCGCCCGAGGTGTGAGGCGAGGAAGAAAATCCGGCAGATGTAATAAAAATTGCAAATTGTTCCCTTTATCCAACATTTGGACTATTATATTTTTGTTACGTGGCTTGTAAACCCGATTGATGTTTCTCCAGGCCTGGTAATCTTAGTGTTAACCCTTCAGGTGCCAAGCGGGGTCTCCGGTGCATTTCTCACCCCTTACTGTGCTCAGAAATAACATAAAAACAAAAAGCAACCACTTTTATCCGCTTATCTAGCATTTCTGTGGATTTAACGTCCAAGGCTAAGGATGAAACCAGCTTGTTTGTTCTTCTCTCTTCAGCTTGATGTCCTGTTTGGGAATTTAACAGAGATGGTGGAATTCCAGGTGGAGTTCCTGAAAACCCTCGAAGATGGAGTGAGGCTGGTGCCGGACCTGGAAAAACTGGAAAAAGTAGAGCAATTCAAGGTAATGAGGAAAAATGATGGGAGGTTTTTAGAGGTCTTATAGGTTTTTAGATATAGGAGATATAGCAATGCGCACTTCAACGGACACTCCAGCCGCCATATGCACTTTAATGGCTGAGTGTCCCCTTTAAATGGTCACTTAGTCCTCCTCGGAAACGAATGCAGGAAGTCTGTGGAATCCCCCGTATGCGTTCCGCTCTTTCCCCGCCCCTCGGCTCCCAGACTCGCAGGAAGTGTGCACCGATGTACGCTTCCCCTGCGCCCGTGCCTAAACCAGTTGGGAGAGAACAATGAAGTTCCTATCGACGTCCATTCAAGAAAGAAAAAGTTTATGTGCATTTATCATGGGGGGGGAAAGGTTTTTTCCTATTTCCTGTAACCTGTAAGCCAGCTGCTTGTGAATATTACCGGTAGTTTTTAAGAAGCAATATTTAATAGCCTCATTTTTATTGACTTGCAGAAAGTTTTGTTTTCGTTGGGAGGATCGTTCCTGTATTACGCCGACCGATTCAAACTCTACAGCGCTTTTTGTGCCAGCCACACGAAAGTCCCAAAAGTGCTGGTTAAAGGTACGGTAGCGCCGTCTCTCTCTCTGTCTCTCTCTCTCTCTCTCTCTCTCTCTGTCTCTCTCTCTCTCTCTCTCCCGTCTCTCTCTCTCTCCCGTCGCTCTCGCTCTCTCTCTCCCGTCGCTCTCTCTCTCTCTCTCTCTCTCTCGTCGCGCTCTCTCCCCCAGCGTTTTATTTATAATACATAATAAGTGTTTTACGGCTTGTATTCTGTACAGCTCCTTTTTTGTACCGGTTTGTACTGGGCTGCTATCCATGGGGTAGAGATATTAATGTTTTACTGACCAATTTCCCGCCATTTCATTTACACCTCCCGTTCGCTGTGGGCATTGTGTCCTCGGTGTAGGAGATTTCACATGCCGTTTATCCGTCATTTTTACTCCGTTGGCAGGAACGTGAGAATTGACTGCAGTCGGTCGCATTACATTTTTAAAGCCGTTCTTATTTTAGGCTCCTTTTTTATTGTGCTGTAAATGCCAGTAGAACGATTAGTAACAATTCCTGCATAATTACCTTTCAGATGGAGACATGGTGTGCTTCGGTACAACTTTGCACATTAATAAAACATTTCTTCATTATCTGCGCTTTATTCAGGCTTTTGGAAGTAGCAAAAATAAGCTTTTTTGCTCATACTTATATACTGTATAAGAAAGCTGTTCATGTTATAGTTTAAAGTGGATTTACTCCCCCCCTCCCCCAGCCCAAATAAGAAACAAACTAAGAAAACAGTATTTTAGATGAATAAGACAAAAACTAAGAATTAGCTATACGGGCTATATGGGATTCCCTAATTCTTGATATTTTGTTACACGCGCATCTGCCTTCCCTTAACTTTATTATTATTATTATTTTATTTTTTTTTGCCACCAATTACAATACGAGAGACGATAATGGTAAATCACTGGGGGCACAACTGATGTTAGGAATAAAACTTGTGTTTGGCAGAATCTACCCAAACGCCAGCTCATCCAGAGCAAAAATAAGCTGTGGAAAATACATATATTTTGGGAAACTTGGATACCCATAAAACAGGGTTTACTAATATTTCACCAAAATGCCTTTATAGCCCCAACAACGCGTACATATTTGTGATTAACAGAAACAGAATTTAAAAACACTTTAAAATGTAAATTCAATGGTTTTGGTTTTTTTAATAAAGCGTAACTTTTTTTATAAAATTATTTTAGACGTCATCTCTAGTTCCCTAAACAGACACAATTGTTGCTAAATGTAGGTTTATAGCACTTCTGTCACTCTTCCCAAATCTTACATTTCCTATCGGCTCCTATGGATTATCCCTTATTGTTAAGGCGCTGATTGTTGTTGATTGGTTCAGGGAGGGTAAGGGACTCAACACTGATGTGCCATGGATCTTAATAATCTTTCATGTTAAATTGCCTCTTTTAAGTTAAATATCTCTAAGGCAATAAGCGATTGAAAACAAAACCCACAAGTTACTGGAATGATGGGAAAAAAAGTAATGAATGGAGAAACATCCGTTCCTCTTTAAGGCCAAGTTTAGGTCTGACATCTTTGTTCTCCCCGGCTGGAGCAGCCTGGGGCAGGTGGTGCCAAATGTGAACCAACTAGCGAGACGTTTTTATTCCCGGATCAAAGGAATACTTTAAATGTCATTTTCTGAAACCGTTTTCCCACAATTCTAATAAGCCTAATAGCTTGTGAGGTGTAACGTCTGCAGCGGGGGACCTACTTCTGTCAGCGAAGGACTCCCAAGGGCTGATTCAAATGTTTCTCTTGCAGCCAAGACAGATCTCAGTTTCAAAGCGTTCCTTGATGCTCAGAACCCCAGGCAGCAACATTCGGCGACTCTGGAATCGTACCTGATTAAACCCATCCAGCGCATCCTGAAATACCCTCTGCTCCTGAAGGAGCTCTACTCTCTGACCGACGCGGAGAGCGAGGAGCACTACCACCTTGATGGTAAGATCCCGGCGGCCGCTGAAAACTTACGGACTAGCATTTTTCAGTCTTCATGATTCCTTGGCGATCCCCGATCATTGCTAATCTTCTGGCGCATGGGAGACAGAACTCATCGATCCGCCCGAGCTGCCTGCGTGCTCCTCCAGTACCCGTTTCACGAACCTCGCAGCTCTCCATCTATAGGGTTTACATATAGAATATATAAATAGCCTTGTGTCTGCTCTTTGCGCTCAGCAATCCAGTATTTACACGGCGCCTTATTTATTTTTAATTATTTATTGACTCATGCCAAGGTCATGGTTTCTTGTACTCTCTTAGCTTTTCATTTGCAATAAGATACAGATGCCGCCAGCCCATCATTCAGCCTTCAGAATGTTCATGTTTTATTAATGACTACTTAATATCTTCATACCCGCCAGACACGGATTATTATGCCTGGCGGTGAGTTGGAGGGAATCTTTCCCAGATTCAAGCGGGTATTAAAAAGATTTAAGTGTGTCGCTCGTTAACCATCAAGGAGCAGCACATCGCATAGAAATGCATTCAGCTGCACCCCTTCCAGAAAGGGTTAACTCGGTAGATGACGGCGATAAGTATGGTGGAGTAAAGAAGAATGGTAATAAAAGTATTTGTTATTTTTCCCTAGTGGCTATTAAGACAATGAACAAAGTAGCGAGTCACATTAATGAGATGCAGAAGATTCACGAGGAGTATGGAGCCGTGTTTGATCAGCTTATAGCCGAGCAGACCGGAGAGATAAAAGAGGTATAAATCCAAATATTGAGCTTTTTTCACTCGCTGATCCGCTGAGTTATAAAGCATGACAATGTGACCTGCGTCGGGCTTATCATTAAAATAAACCTCAAAGCCGAGAGATCGGCTCCCAAACATTTTACCGTTACGCTCCAATATCATATATATATATATATATATATATATATATATATATATATATATATATATATATATATATATACACACACACAACGCAGCTGTTTCCTAAGGTGTTTTATAGAAAAGACCATTTTTATTTCAGCACAGTCCACACGATCCACTAAAAAGCAAATTGCTTTTTTTGCGCCCTATTCCCCGGGGCCCGTTCTCGCTTTTAACAGTTTTTTTTTTTCTGTGATCTGGTAAAATTGGAGCAGTAAATTGGATTTTTTAGCATGTGCGTTTTCACATAAGGGCAGCGTGCTTATTGTCATAGGCATCCAAGCACGTACATTAACCCTTAGGCTGTCTGTGTGGGGTTTAACCCTTAAGATGACCAGAGAGCTGCCTTGCAGTGTAAAGTTGACCCCTTGGACAATGCCCTACTTTATTTATATATATTTTTTTAAATGCTGCTAGCTGATATATCTTTATCTGGCAATCTTATCGTGGACAAATTTACAGTTTGGGAGAAGTACTAAATGTTCTAGCTTTCCATCCTTTAAAGGTCATTATAAGATATATAAAAATGTAATCTTAGCGCCCATGGCTGCCGGTCACCAAGGGTTTGTCTAGACCAGTTTGCTGTTTCATTACTCGAAGGGTTAACCAAAATATCTTTGCAATCCCGCGGACCTGTTTTACTGCATTGCTATTGGCATTGACTTTAATTTGATTATTCCAAAAATTGCAATTATTGACTTTCTCGTGTTCCGTCAGGTGGCCGACTTGTCTATGGGAGATTTACTTTTGCACAACACAGTGGTCTGGCTTAACCCTCCAGCATCACTGGGGAAATGGAAGAAGGATCCTGAACTGGCAACGTTTGGTAACTTACTCATTCTCTATAAAAATTAAGATATATATGTATGTGTATATATATGTATATATATATATATGTGTATATATATCTATATATATATATATATATATATGTGTTTCTGTGCCGCAGATACCTCCTGCTGATGTATCATTGAATAGATTTAAACAAATATATGTGTATAGATATCGCTATTATATAGTAAATCATTGGCCTTGATGGACTTGTCTTTTATCAATGGACTTTACGTTGTTAAATAGCATTTATTTTCTTCTTTTGCTGAAATGTACATTTTGTATTTTTGCAACATTTTGGCTTTAACGTCTGGCACAAAGATCTTCTTGCAGTTAAAATATGTGGATTTTAAATGTTGAGAGACTGCGCGGCCCTCTATAGGTAACCATAGTGATGTTCTGGTGGTTTCAGGCGTGATATGTAGGGCTACGTGACGTGTTTAGCGGTGTTCTTACTCGCTGCCTTATAATTTTTGTCTTTTGATCATGCTGTTAAGTACAAAATAACAGGATAGCGCGAGTGCCGGTGATACGATAATGCCAACGGCGTGAGATTTGGCCTTTTAGCGTTACCGGCAGATGACTGGATTGCTTATTGTACCTGTTCCTTCCACCTGCCGGTCTCGGCATGCGATGCGTATCCCGATCCAAACGTATGCATTCTGCTGTTCTTTGGAATCAATTATAAAGATGGAGGTCCACATTTACATTTATGTTAAAATTGATTTAACCGGTAGCTACCAAAATATCTAAATTCATTTCTGTCTGATTTTTGCAGTTTTTAAGACGGCTGTAGTCTTGGTTTACAAGGACAGCTCCAAGCAGAAGAAGAAGCTGGTAAGCCCATGGTTTTATTCCTCCTATTTATATATATAATGTAACAGTAATTGTTTTTTATTATTACATTACACTTCCTTTTTGTAAATATGAAGTTACATTATTGGTGAGGATAATATAGACGGGCTCCGCTCGGTGGTTTGTAGAAACACACAAATCCTTCTCATTCTGTTTATGGTCCCAGAGGATCTGAATCAGAAAGAACCCTAACTGGACTGTTAGTATCTCACATCTGATTCTAAGCACGTGTGCGCTGTGTGTCACGAGCCGTAAATGTCACAATAAAGGTACAGGTGATGCTAAAAGCTTGTTACGTTTAGGCATCAATCGAATTGAAATTTCAACTTTACCGACTCGGCTATGCATCAGGAGGGTCCGGCCCCCGTGAGCTGTCGCTGTTAGAAAGGGTTTGTGGCATCATTTCTTATAGGAATAGGACAAAGAAAAGGAATTCCCCACCCATTAAACTATACATTGTGCTGTCCAGCGGAGCCGATGAGATAAGGCTCATCCGTGGTGTACTGCCATGATGCACAAACGAGTGAAACCCCATCTCTCCTGCAAATATTCACTTTAGTAAATGCCCCCCTTTGTATCCATGTGACGCTGATCTGTAGTGAACGTTATTGTAGGGTGGATCTCACCGAGCATCGATGTTTGAGGATCGCGACCCTTTTCGCTTCCGGCACATGATTCCGACTGAAGCTCTGCAGATTCGAGCCATGACGACATCGGGTAAAAATGCCCCTTTTGCCCTTTTATTTTTTATTTGTATTATTTTTATTTGTATTTATTTTTCCAGATTACCAGCTATACTGGTCAGCTTACCACTGTCTCTTTTACCCTGCTAGATGCTGAAACCAACTCGGTCTGTGAAATTGTTCATGTGAAATCTGAATCGGAGGGCAGACCGGAGAGAGTGTTTCATTTGTGCTGCAGGTAAGTGTATTTTCTGTAACAAGTACCCTGGACCACAATGCTTGGGGACGCATAGAAAATGAAATGATGGCGGCCCTGCAGGGCGGCGGGGTCTTTGTCCGTAACTACATTAATTACTGGAAAAAAATGTTTTTTTGGAATACACCTAACTATCCAAAATTCAAAAGAGTCTAAATCCCTCTAAATCCCATTAGAGCAGTCATCATGTCTTCCGGTTCGCTTTCTAGTTATTTCTGTCCTTTTGATAAGTTCTTCCTCCTCTAAGGTTCTGGACCTTTGTAAGGGTTAGTGAGGAAATTGAAGGTGAAATGTTATGTTAATTTTGCCACTAATGCCACTGATTCATGTTCTGTTGGTAGAACAGTCCCTTGCTTTTATACCACATATCTCCATAATAGTAATACTATCTAAAACCCCAAAAATGATAGTCTTAATACAATAAAAAGGCAAATTATTGTGATGCCCTCAATTCTCTTAACAAAGATTATCTCTGCCATAAAGCGGCTAACACTGTATTTATTGTATGTAGATGTTTAAATATCACATGACTGTCAACAATGATGGCCCCCAGACACCTTATTAATCACACATTTAATAATTAATAATTTATAATCAAATACAGCGCTACAGAATATGATGGTGCTATATATAAAAGTAATAATAATAGTATTTATTGGACACAAAAAATATTTGTCCGTAGGGCTTCCCCCCTTCATTTTTAAGCGTGAACCCGGGAAGTATTACATATATGCCGTTGCGTTGTACTGTTGCTAGGTGGGTGAAGCCCGTGTGAAGATGGTTTATTGCGTTATTTATGAAGCCGTGTCTTCTGTTATATGCTAGTTCCCCGGTGGGAAAGAAGGAGTTCCTTCGGGCGGTGCACTCGGTTCTACGCGACAAGCACAGAAGACAATTGCTTAAGACGGAAAGTTTACCCAGCTCCCAGCAGTACGTTCCTTTTGGAGGGAAGCGGCTGTGTGCGTTGAAGGGAGCCCGGCCGGCGATGAACAGAGCAGGTAACGCAACGCGAGCGACATCAAGGGGCTGTTTGTCCCGACGTTACAGAATGAGTCCCTTTCTCTGTTCTAACTTTGTCTCTCTCTCTGCAGTTTCTGCTCCCAGCCGATCTCTCGCAAGAAGACGCCGCTTGGTCAGAAACAGGTTCACCATAGATGCAGACAGTGTCTTCACAACCAGTCCCGACAAGGACTTCGAGCCAGAGACCGAACCCAAACCTCCGCAGCAGACGGGGAGCAGCGGCGACACGGATCGCTGGGTGGAGGAACAGTTCGATCTTGCGCAGTACGAAGAACAGGAGGACGTTAAAGAAACCGACATCCTCAGCAGCGATGACGAATATTGCGAGTCGATTAAGGGTGGCTCCATGGAGAAGGATCTGAGCGAGGAACTTGAGGCCACTTCTATCTCCGGCCACCCGGCTGGAAGCAAAGCTCACAACGCGATGAGTTCGCACGCGTCCCGAATGACTCAGCTGAAGAAACAAACGGCCTTTTCTGGGATGAACGGTAGCATTGAAAGCAACGCCGAGGAAGTCATATGGGTGAAACGTGAAGACTTTGTACCCACCAGAAAATTAAATACAGAAATCTGAAGAGATCACTTAGAAAATATTGAAAGGTCAAAATGAGTGACAGCCCCCCCCCCACATCATGCACTGTGGAAAGTGATCCTTTAGACTGCACACTTGCACACACGAAACGTTGGCAGCTACGTTGGCCCCCCCCGGGCCAAATCCGGGTTACAATATAATAAATGCAAATCCTGGTACACAAGGCCAAGAGCCCTTCTATCTGTAACGAGGAAAGGCTCCTACATTCTTTTATTTATTCTGAAACAATCAGGGTTGGAAAGAAAGGGTTAACGCGCGGCTGGAGAGTGAGTTTGTGGGATCCGGAACGGGTGGAATGCGATAGCACAAGGAGCGAAAGGGATTTCTGTCGTGAGTCGTCAGACTATAGTTCTTGCTGCTTTTTTTTATCGGTTATAAAATTGCCGTGTTGCGAAACCCTTTCTTCTCCTCAATGTTACAGTGACTTTTGTATTTTTAGGCGTGTTTGAGGGATGGTTTCGGGGTTATGTTGTAAAGCTATTTTTTTTCTTCTTTACCCTTTTTACTCTATTTGCCGGTTATTTTATATTTTTTTGTTTTGTTTTGCAAATCATTTAGTTTTTACATGAGAATTCTAATGATGCCAAACTCTTACCATAGACCCACGCGTAACACTTGAAACGAAATATATATCTTTTTTGTATTTATACGTTTTAAAATTCAGGGACACCGAGGGGGGAAATGGGGCATTTTACATTTATCCTACAAAATACAGATATATCTTGTCTTTCATAGGATACAGGACCACAGTAGTTTTATATGTAAATATATATATTTAATAAAGAGAGTCTCCGACGAGGATATACGCAGGTATAGAGGTAACATATCCTGTTTTTTTAAGCCATTCCTTTCTCATGGTTGTGATTCCCAACGCGTTGCAGACGGCCGCAGCTCGTTGTCCCTCGCACTCGATACATACAAGCGCAGGTTACGTTACCATCTTCCATTTTTTTCCCCCATTTGACCATTTTTTTTTTTCTTTGAAACTCCAGAGCAATGAAATGACATTGAGCGTTTTTTTTCTTGTTCTTCTACAATGAATCGGTTAAGATCGTACATGGATTTATATTTTAAAGTATTGTGCAAAATGTTTGCCTTGACATCTTCTTGTTGTGATCACTAGCTGGAAATTGCTGTTCAATCTTTTCTTCCCCAAGGAAACCTCTTCTTATATGGCGGTGAAGTCGTGAATTTGCCCGACCCTCTGGAACAGACGGGTTTAAAGGCCATTTATTTGATAAGCTATGGTTCCATTGTGATGTGTGAGAGTGAAGACCTCAAGTGTTAACCTTGCTCTTCATGGTAGCTTTTAATAACGCTGCATCTTATTTTGGTTGATGTGACGGTGAGTTTTTTGCGGTCCATATGCAATGCTTTTCGAACAGATCCTCTCCTTCGTAACTCTATTGTTATTTTATGCCATCTGCAGTTCACTTGTGTTTGGCCGGATTAATCGTCCCGGGCTTAATGGTCAGTTTGTGTACTGTATCAATCAGAGTATGGTCAATCGTGGAAAAACTGGAACGGCTGGTGCTTTTTAACTGCTTGAGAGGCGGAGGTGGCGCGCATCGCTTGTTGCGACGTCTTGTGCACCCCCTCTGGCTCTCAAAGAGTTAATTAAAGGCACCATCCTCTGTACATATTGTTATGACATGTCTATGTCAAATGTTCTTATATATTTCTTTTATAAGCTGAAAGAAGGTCTATTTTTATGTTTTTAGGTCAATGAATGAAAAGTTGTAAATGCCTGTCAAACAAACAATAAAAATCTGAAATAAAATAATCGTTTGTTAAGCACGTGATTACTACCGGACTTGTGCGTCTAACTGGGCCTTAAAGGGCGAAGGAAGGCTGCAGGAATAACCCTAAAAATATATGTATATGTATATGGTACACCATAAATATCACATGGCTGACAATGATGGATGCCTCCAGATCTGCAGATAACGGGAGATAAAACCAGGTTTTTGTCAATACTGACCTACATTACTGTATACAGTTTTTGCTTGCTTGACCTGTCTATCAGCCCACCCATCCCCTGTATTGCCCTGTGTAGAATACTGAAGATCACCAAGTATAGCTCTATATAGTATTATTACTATTGTTTTATATAGCACCATCAGATACCGCAGCGCTGTACAAAGGGTAGACAGCAAATAACAATTAGTATATAACAACAAGATGACCTACAGACAGAGGGCTGTATACGGTACAGTATAAATTCCTCCAAGTACAATTACAATTCTTTCTTACTGTCAAGGCCTGTTTATTTTTAGAGAGAGCACATCACGATGAAGTAACTTGTTTTATACATAATAAATGAAGGGGGATTGCCAAAATAAAACCCACAAGGACCTTCAGAGTACAACTGACTGCACCGATATTGTGGGGGAAGCTGTGTACTTGGCTTGTTGTCTGTTTTAGTATTCACCAAATGGATCGTTTGATAGGCGTGCTATGATTCATTTTAAATCTGTTAGAAGATTGCGTCATTCCAGCGTCAGAAGAAGCCAGAAGCGCTCAGGGCAGGCGAGTGATTATTTATTAAACATCTGCAACAAGAGGTGGAATTTAGAAGTAGTATCTAAATAAAAGCCTAGATACTAATATCTAAGCTAAATACATGGATGGAATCCACATACAGCATCGCGCCGGATGGTGTTGAGACCCATAAGTTTATTCACAGGTGATTTTGAAGTTACAAATTAGATGGGAAAACCACATGCTATTAATCATGGCTTCCCAGGGGCAACCTCACCTCCTCGCAAGAGGGGATCTGACCGCGGCAGCTGCCGTCCTTTCCGCTGAGGGCTGGGGTAGGTTGTCGTACCGCGGCACCATGGAGCTTAACGACTGCCTTGCCTACCATGTAAGGGACCACAAAGTGGTTTCTTCACTGGCAGAGTTTGGGACAGTTGTCTTTCAGCTCCTTGACTTTGCTATACATTATAAAGAGCCAATCCCAGTGAGCTGCTGCTGCAGGAATAATGTATGTAATTTCATAATGTGTAGTCGAGTGAGAGTTAAAACCACAACCCTCCTACCTACTCTCATCATAAGACATCATGAATCGCATCAAAGCAGCAATTCTGGGGTACGTTTCATTAAAACGGTTCAGAACGTGTTTCGTTCTCTCACGTTGGATACCCCTGGGGATGAAACGCACATCCCAAGCGCTTAATGATCTTGGCCTTTTGGAACAAACCTCTGGACTGTGTCACTATAAATGTGTTATGGAGCATCACATACAAGCAACGTAGGGGTGAATCTTTTTGGATTAGAGCCTCGGTACTTTAAAAAATTAAAGGTGAATAAGAAATAATGTTTTCATAGAAAGTTTTTTCATAAAAGTAAAAAAAAAAGTTTTTTTTAAAGAACCTGAAAAGTGCCCTGTCCTGTTTTTTTATTACTTTATGGACCGGTATATGGGGGCATGAAATAAAAACCCAGAATGAAAAGGTCTTTTGAAAGAAACAGACAATAATAGCATCCCTATAGTGGGAATGATCCTTGAGATGGAGGGGGCATAGTGTGGGAATGAGGGAGCGCTTGGAACCCCCCTGATGGTGGTTTTGATAACCGTTTGTATAAATGCCAATCGCAGCAGAATCATCTTTTCCATGGAAAATAGGGGTCTCGTAGAATGCATTTATAATATCTATGTGAAGACCTGTCAGTCGCATACTTCATTGATACATTGTATTGGAACAAACGTTCTGTACCTTTATAGGTTTCCTCTAGGGGTGTAATTGATTGAACCTCGTTTTCAGCAACCGGCTTGGTTATTTACTAAAGAGTTCCAAGGTTCTTGTTGGCTGCCACACTTGGCATCTGCATGCTGGACCTCATCGCTGCGGATTCACCTGAATACCCAATAAACCGTGTGTTTGGAGAAGTCTATCTGCCCTGAGCGTCACCCACGTCAATTAGCGAACACGGCCCTTTCTGTGACTTGCAAAGGTTGCACGTGTGATTCTCCCCCTCTTTTTCCTCCTCTTTTATTGTTGCTTCTCTTCTCACACATATAATTGTGGGAGCTGAAGTGAGCTGAAGTGACTAGACACCATGGAGCTGTTTAAATGCAGCTCTTTTCACTTTTAATGGATATCTCTCGGGGAGTTCAGCCTAGCACCTATAGTTTATGTGATGTGCCGTATAATTTACCTATCACTGAAACAATAAAGCCAGCTTCTCTGTGAGGGTAATGAGCTCAACGTATACAAAGGACTGTGAAATGAGATCTATTACATAAACCATTCTGCGCATTCGCCTCGTCTGTGTATCCTGCTGAATTAATTACATTTACCCTCTCGATAATACGGACGTGGTGCCCTGAAATATGGAAGAGCTGGACGGGTTTCCTGTTTAGAACATAATACTTTAAAAATCTTATTACAAGATCAACGACTGATTAAGGTCTTAGTCTTAAATCAGGAAAAAGGGCAGACTAGATGTTTTGGTCCATTCATTTCTCGGCTCAGATGATTTAGACTTTTTTCAGACTCTCTCTCTCTCGATGTCTCCCTACCTTCTCTGCCAACTGCTTCTGTGTGGCTTTCCAAAGCTGCCCTTCTTGTCTTCCCTCTTCTTGTTCTTTGCTTTTTCTGGGTTCTTTCTTCTGTCTTGGTCCAGTTCTCCCCATCATCTGCTACGCTATCCAGGACTCCTGAAGTGCTTCCGCGGGGGTGGGGCTTCTGTGCACACCCTCTCCCTCTATTGGAGGAATGGGGGAGTGGTGCCCGCTGTGGCTCTGCCCTGTTGTGGAAGTTCTTCAGGAGTCCAGGTTAGTGAGTGGATAGGGGGAAGAAGCGGACCAAGAGAGAAAAAATGTTGAACAAGAAGAAATGCAAACAAAAGTTTGGAGTTCACTGCTTCATTTTTATTTGTTTTGTTGGGGGTCCCTCTTTGTTTTCACATATTCCCATGAATTAATTAAAATTGGCAAATGTCATTACAAAATGTACATTTTTATGAATCCAAATACACAAGTCTACTAGATTAGCCAAATGGTTCTTATCTGCTGTTATTCTATTTAAAAGCCCCGATACGTATGGTAATCTAACTAAATAATGTATTATTTGGTAAATTAAATCTTTTTGATTTTGCTGTTGCCATATAATCTTAAGATCAAAAATACAAAAACAGAGATTTTATATAATGGTGATTCTGGTACAAAGTCTTATATCACCATAGCAACCAATGGAATGTCCCAATCAGCTGGGAAACTTTGTTGGTTGCTATGGCGACTATAACTATATATATCTAGATATATATGATCAGAGATGGGCCGCTTGTCCCCTCTGGATAGTGCATGCCACGGCCCCTGGGTCTCAGCCATATAAAATTCAGAACATGCTCTCACGTTTTTTAAGATGACATCATATTATGTTTTTAATAGATGACATGCAAGCCTTTTTCTCTTTTTCTTAATCACAATAATACTTCTTGTCCTACATTTCATTCAGTAAAAATATATCATTTAACTTGATTTCCATTTTATACGGTATATAAAGTAATAATCACCGTTGGATGCATCCCTGTCTTTGTTTATCCAGCTGGTGGTGCTAGAGTATAGTCTTCTCATAATAATGCCACATTTCAGCATATTTTATTAAAATATAGAGTAAATCTGTATAAACCCATACTAAAAAAGTAAGATGATTTATTATACTATACCTGTATTGTTAGCTTATGGTATGTATTCTATCTTTATAAATAGTTTTTATTTATGATATTCTAAAATAGTGAAACACTTATGTCTGTATTGTTTCTTTTTTACCTGGGAACAGGGCCGGACTGGGACTGAAAAGCAGCCCTGGAAAAATTTGGAGACCAGCCCCATATAGTTTATCTCACGGTGAAGCTCTTATACCCACACGCACCCCTTATACATACCCGAGTCACACTATGTGCCATTCTTTTTATCTCATTATTTGTATTAAAATGCCAGAAAGCAAAAGTGTTAAAAGGCCCTAATAAATGAAATACATTACACAGAATGGGATCAAAACATTTACTACTGCGAACATTTTTAGATGAAAGAGTTCCATTTTATTCAGTGGAACAAAACACTGATCACATTATTCTTCACCATATTCTGGTAAGAAACTTTTATTTCTTTATTAATTCATGTAGACTATTTTTTTCCATATTTAATAAAAGCTATGATTGAGACATGTAGGGGGTTAAAAGGCATATCATGGGACAGAGTGGCATATAGTGGGTATAAGGCATTCATGGAGGCAGAGTGGCATGAAGGGGGTTAAAAGGCATATCATGGGGCACTCTGCCTCCAGAAAAGCCTTATGCCCCCTATATGCCACTCTGCCTCCCTGATATGCTTTATACCCTCCTATATGCCACTCTGCCCCATAATATGCCTTTTAATCCCCTATATGCCACTCTGCCTCCAGAAATGCCTTTTACTCCCTATGTCACTCTGCCTCCAGAAATGCCTTATACCCCCCATATGCCACTCTGCCTCCCTGATATGCCTCAACCCTCCTATATGCCCCTCTGCCCCGTGATATGCCTTTTAACCCTCTTTTTGCCACTCCACCTCCAGATATGCCTTTTGACCCCCTATATGTCACTCTGCATCCAGAAATGCCTTATACCCTATATGCCACTCTGTCCCATGATATGCCTTCTAACCCCCTATATGCCACTCTGCCATATAGGGGTTTAAAAGGCATATCATGGGACAGAGTGGCATATAGGGGGGTATAAGGCATTTCTGGAGGCAGAGTGGCATAAAGGGGGTTAAAAGGCATATCATGGGGCACTCTGCCTACAGAAAAGCCTTATGCCCCCTATATGCCACTCTGCCTCCCCAATATGCTTTATACCCTCCTATATGCCCCTCTGCCCCATGACATCCCTTTTAACTCCCTTTATGCCACTCTGCCTCCAGATATGCCGTTGACCCCCTATATGTCACTCTGCATCCAGAAATGCCTTATACCCCTATATGCCACTCTGGCATATAGGGGGTTAAAAGGCATATCATGGGACAGAGTGGCATATAGGGGGGTATAAGGCATTTCTGGAGGCAGAGTGGCATAAAGGGGGTGAAAAGGCATATCATGGGGCACTCTGCCTCCAGAAAAGCCTTATACCCCCCTATATGCCACTCTGCCTCCCTGATATGCCTCAACCCTCCTATATGCCACTCTGTCCCATGATATGCCTTCTAACCCCCTATATGCCACTCTGCCATATAGGAGGTTAAAAGGCATATCATGGGACATTTTTGTTTACTTTATATGGCAAGCCGATCCAGCTTGCCATATTAAATAAAAAATAATATATGCCACTCTGTCCCATGATATGCCTTCTAACCCCCTATATGCCACTCTGCCATATAGGGGGTTAAAAGGCATATCATGGGACAGAGTGGCATATAGGGGGTATAAGGCATTTCTGGAGGCAGAGTGGCATGAAGGGGGTTAAAAGGCATATCATGGGGCACTCTGCCTACAGAAAAGCCTTATGCCCCCCTATATGCCACTCTGCCTCCCTGATATGCTTTATACCCTCCTATATGCTCCTCTGCCCCATGATATACCTTTTAACCCCCTTTATGCCACTCTGCCTCCAGATATGCCTTTTGACCTCCTATATGTCACTCTGCATCCAGAAATGCCTTATACCCCTATATGCAACTCTGGCATATAGGGGGTTAAAAGGCATATCATGGGACAGAGTGGCATATAGGGGGGTATAAGGCATTTCTGGAGGCAGAGTGGCATAAAGGGGGTGAAAAGGCATATCATGGGGCACTCTGCCTCCAGAAAAGCCTTATACCCCCCCCTATATGCCACTCTGCCTCCCTGATATGCCTCAACCCTCCTATATGCCACTCTGTCCCATGATATGCCTTCTAACCCCCTATATGCCACTCTGCCATATAGGAGGTTAAAAGGCATATCATGGGACATTTTTGTTTACTTTATATGGCAAGCCGATCCAGCTTGCCATATTAAATAAAAAATAATATATGCCACTCTGTCCCATGATATGCCTTCTAACCCCCTATATGCCACTCTGCCATATAGGGGGTTAAAAGGCATATCATGGGACAGAGTGGCATATAGGGGGTATAAGGCATTTCTGGAGGCAGAGTGGCATGAAGGGGGTTAAAAGGCATATCATGGGGCACTCTGCCTACAGAAAAGCCTTATGCCCCCCTATATGCCACTCTGCCTCCCTGATATGCTTTATACCCTCCTATATGCTCCTCTGCCCCATGATATACCTTTTAACCCCCTTTATGCCACTCTGCCTCCAGATATGCCTTTTGACCTCCTATATGTCACTCTGCATCCAGAAATGCCTTATACCCCTATATGCAACTCTGGCATATAGGGGGTTAAAAGGCATATCATGGGACAGAGTGGCATATAGGGGGGTATAAGGCATTTCTGAGGCAGAGTGGCATATAGGGGGACACACTTACATACACACACATGCCGATTTTTGTTCTTAAATACAAAAAACATACAGTACAAAAAATACATTATTTTACTCACCTTCTACTTCTCTTGACTTCCTGGTAGCTGCACACTGTTCTCCTCTATGCTGACAGCCAGGATGCCACTGACCTGACATCCGGTGCTGCAGCAGTCTGAGCGCGAGGGGGCGGAGCTTCCACCTCACGCTGCTCCCATCACTATGCAGCCATCAGGCTGCTGGGAATGTAATCTAAACGGCCGGTGCGTGCTGATGCCGCCGGCCGGAGCTACTTTAACACTTTTTTTTTATTTATATGGTAAGCTGGATCGGCTTGCCATATAAAGTAAAAAAAAAGTATTAAAGCAGAGGCGGCCGGCGGCATCAGCACGCACCGGCCGTTCAGATTACATTCCCAGCAATCTGATGGCCGCATAGTGATGGGAGCAGCGTGAGGGGTGAAAGGTCAGTGCGAGGGGGCGGAGCTTTCACCCCTCACACTGCTCCCATCACTAGGCGGCCATTGCACACGGCTGCTGGGTGCTGATGCCGGCCGGCCGCATCAGCACCCAGCGGCCGCTTTGATTAGATTTCGGGCAGCCTGGGGGGCAGCTCAGCGGCTGTCTTCATGGCCGCCCAGCCCCCGGACCTTCCGGCCCACCGGGAAATTTCCCGGTATCCCGGTGGGCCAGTCCGGCCCTGCCTGGGAACAGTTTTTTTTGTTTTAAGTAAATATAGACTTTTAAAATAGTGTTTGTTATAGTATACTGGTAAGCGTACACATGGGAAATATATTTAAATAATAATATTAATAATAATAATAATAATAATTAATAAAATATCTAGCTGGACTTATCCGTGCGCCATCTTTATCACAATAAATCTAAGAATGCCTGGGACCTGCATAGAGGTTTCATGAAGAATCAAATGGGCCGTTAGCGACAGAAAACGAAAGATTGTGGCAACCGCTCACTTGCGAGTCTCACTTAGGTGGGCAGCCTGTCCTGTGCTGGTACCTCTTGTACCTTTTGCATGTGTATATCTTGTATCTGATTTATTGTTACAGTATATATGTAATCCCAGCATATATCTTGTGTTCTTGTTTGGTGTGCGCGCTTATAATTTGATATGCTTTTGTTTAGTGCTTATTTAGCATAGCTCCCTACTTTATCTATTTTTGCTTCTTTTTTCATTTGGTGTGCCGTTTTATAAATGTGTCGCCACCAGGTTTGTACCAGGAGAGGGCAGGATGTCCCCATAAATGCACAAATACGGCTTATGGCTGAAAGCAGCTGGTTAGTACCGGTTACTACACTTACTGCTTCACGTCATATATTCTAAAGAAGACACACCGACAGCTAATCACCTAAAGAGGTATCATTACCGGAAGTGTCTTCTTTATTTTACATGAAAAAGGAGCTGTTGACCAACTGAAGCCACCCTGGGGGCTCAAATAATTCATTTCGTATTGGCTAATTGTCACGGCTAAAGAGAATGGATGAATGTACGCTCGTGTTAAACACTTTTTCTTGCGTCCTGGTTTACAATCTGTCTTCTCACCAAGGGCCCGGGTATTAGACTTGTATCTGGTTTCTTGACTTAAAATCTCACCGAGGAACTCTACAGGTTTGACCCGGAGTCTCCAGGAAAACGGCTGCTGCTTCCCCAAGCCTCTGGGTCACATTCCTATTCCTCTGGGCGTGAGAGCAATGTTTGGCCGCACCCACTTCCCACCCACTTCTAGCCCTGCTTATATGCATGGCTACCCCTGCTCCACACAAAGCCACTCCCACCAGAAGAGAGCGCCATCTGCTGGTCAAACCTCAGAGGTTCAGAGGCATGTTTAATGTGTGCTGCTGTGTGTGATGAGAGTTTTATTCCATGCAGGATAAGACGTATTGGGAGCCACTGCTATACCAGGCAACCCCCAGTCTATACTAACTCAGTGATCCCCCTTCTATATAGGGAGGACTATCTGATGGGCAGTATGGCTCCCTGCAGATGGGATGAAATTTGAGGAAGCATCAAATTTGTCTAATTTTAGGAAATCTGATATCTACCCTGATCTAAAAGTTATTTTTACTACAATTTTCTGGTATCAATAAATAACATAAAACATGATATTGTCATTCTACTGTATATTGAAAGTAGGATGGTGCTGGTCAGTGCTGTGCGATACCTTAAACATATACGTGTCCTGGAAATCATGACTGATGCAGTCTCCCTGCTTGTTTATAACTTTGTTTATACCTTTTTTTTGGATTCTTTTTAATTACCAAAAGTTTAAGTATTTTTTGACACTCTCATAAAAACAGTCGTTATATTAATGTAAAGCTTACAGCGCCATACATTTTAGTAGTGGAATTAAAACCAGATGTATTGATAAAAAGTCATTTTCAACTTGATGGATCCCTCTTAAGAGCCACCGCTGTAATGTATATGATAGCTGAGAGGCCCCTCTGAATTAAATTGGTGCCCCTAGATACTTGAGATGCATTTGGCCAAACATATCCCCTACCATGTAATATATTTACTGTCTGTCAGCTGTAGCTCAAATCCCCCCCCTGCGCATGCACAGAAATGCACAGGAGGAAGAGATGAGCTGCAGCTTCTCCCTAAGTAAGTTATTTTTCATATGTAATGAATGTAAAGTACCCACAAACTAGTTTTTTTTTTTTAAAATCAGGGCACTATTAGATAAAGCATGTTCCGCCTAATCACTTTGATACACAGAACAGAATGATAAATCCAAAATTAGCTGATCTGAAAAAGTAAGATCTAAATGAAAATGTTCCAATTCCATTACAGTGAGCTTCCTATGGGAAATAAACATCAAGGGATAACCGCTGATTTCATTCTGAAATTGATTATAAAGTATAAAATATTTCTTAAATAAGCAATTCAGTGGCCGTGAGATGGGCTTCTGTCTCGCTACATAATATCAGAGAGGAGACTGAATTCCATTGAAGAATTGCGCAATCTTTTTCTGCATGGTTTCTTCCGAGCCGACATAAAACATCCAGCCGCCATAAAGATGATATTTATTTAGAAAACGTCCTCTCTCTGTTTACAAAGAAACTGCAGCTGACGTGTAGAAACTCAGATTTTTTTTTGCCTACAGAAAAACACATTCTAAGATCCCGTGCTGCTTGTATGAGGGAGTTTTATCTGATGGGGAGCAACATCCTTGCGAAGCTTGAAATGACAGCTCAGTCCTCAGATAATTATACTTCGGCAGAAAGTATCTGTATGCATCAATATGGTTTGATCAGTCTTAAAGCTAACACAGGCTCTTAAAGGAACATGCCGGTGTCCTAAGCAGCCTTCTAAAAAAGACACATCACTTACCATATATAAGTTGCAGCTCCAGGGCTGCAGTGGAATGTCTCTTCTGGTGCCACTGAGTGAAGGAGCTTTTCACACATGTACAAAGGTGGTCTTGTTAGACCCCTGCCTGACATGCAACAACTCCCTAGGCCGTTCAGGTATTTCATGGGTTCCAGCTCAAGCTCGCCCGGTGCACCTAACGAAGCCCTTGATCAGCTGCATCAGGTGTGCTGGAGACAACAACTGCTTTGCATAGTTGTGCTGGGTTCTATAATTTTGAGTCTGGAGAAGTCATTATAGGGTGCTTTTTTCAGTTGAATTTGGGGAAACCACTTCAAACATTCGTTGTGTTGAGCTATTTCAATTGCTTTTGCTTGATTTGATCATTGAAAACAGCTGAAAGTCTGTAAATTTTGACAATAAAGCTGATTTCCGTGGGGGTTGAATCATTTTGATTGTAACTGTACATCGCTTGTCACCCGGCTATATCTCCTGAATGGCAAATAAGACATTGTGGAGAAAGAGGGAATCGCATATATAGGGCATTCTGCAGAATCGTCGCATGCATTTAAAGCAGCACACAGATATATCATGCATTAAAGTGCTGGTGATGGCCCTAACTGCTAAATATACACAAAACAGGAGCAGTGCATCGCCTAGCGAGAATGCGTGATGTACATACATGACATTAAATGCTATACTTCATATAATCCTTTATTCATGTCTGTTTATCTTGGCCAGGTGGACAACCCTCTTTGACTTTTTAATCTTTATTTTATTTATTATTATTTTTATTATTAATATTATTATTATTTATTATTTTGTCCTGATATTCATTGTAGTTTTGTATACTATATTTTATATTGTGTTGAATATTGTGGTGATTTTTCCAATGTATGAAGCACTTTCATATATGTATATTGGTGTTTATGCACTAACAATATCCTAATAGCATTGATATATTGTATTTATTTCTGGTATATACCTACATTGTGTTTTTTTAACTTAATTTATTTATTGTATTTTGTATTGAATAAACATATTTTTATATATATTGCGGCATTGAGTAGTTTTAGTGCTGTATTTTTCTTTTTGTATATAAGACTGCGAAAAGATACGTCCATCAGGTTCGACCTGTTTTTCCACATTTAGTAGAAGACGACTTGTATATACAGTGGTGGATTTAATGTCCTCCCCAGCATGTTGGCATACATTAATACTTAACTATTGATACAAGTGTTACCATATATCCATTGTTAGGGCTTTTGCTATTAGGACATTTTAGACTGATTTATCAAGGAGTGTCCATTTTACAACACTGTCAGTTCAATGATTCAATTTTTTCTGCTATCAAAGGCATAACTCGAGGAAATTCCATGGTCCTCCTTTAACATAGAAACGTAATCGTTTGGGGGGAATATAGACGCAAATCCATCAAGTTCAACCCTGCTGTTGATCCAGAAGAAGGCAAAGCCCCGCATTGAAGTCTTTTCCAATTGTGTCTTAAAAAAGGGGAAATTCCTCCTTGACTCCAAATGGTAAACTGATTTCTCACTGGAACAACAACCAATAACTAATGCTGTCCTTATGACTATATGCATATTCTTCTCTGCCAAGAAGTCACCTAGCCCATCGATAGAACATTAAATGTCGCTTACACATGACCTCGAGGAGACCAGCATTTCAAAGGATGTCATTTATTTTATTAATTAACTATAAAGTCGACGTATTGTGATAAACCTATCATCTGCTGCCATTACACCTTGGTGCTATTACTCAATTCTATGAATTCCACAATTTCAGGGAAAACCTAGATAAATCACGAACTTGAGGTCACCTTCAAAAATGGGAGCTACCTAACAATGTATTACCTTTCCATGGGCTTACAGATGTTCTCTCTCGCTATCTGATTATAATGATTTTACCTTTTATCTTTTTATATTGAAAATCAGTATCAATATAATTATACCTGTGATAATAATAAATAATAAATTGGTTTATATAATAAATAATATGCAAAAATGCATGCCTTACAGCTGAATAACGCATTAGAGTCATGCAAGAAGCTTCGGTTTTCTAAATGTCTATTAAAAAAAATGCCCATTAAGTTGTTTATTTTTACTGTTTCAACATTAGTTTATTATTATTTTTATTAGTTTTTGAACATGATCAACAGTGGCCACATCATCAAAACACAATTGGTACGCCTTCTCACATTTATATTAACAATGCATAAACCACTTGATCGTCCAACAAATAGGTGACACAGTGGGGTCCGTGCGCAATAAGTCCACGAATATTAGAGGGTGTCTTCTGGGTCGTCTTTACGGACTATAGTAAAACTCAAAATCGTTGAAAATGTCTGAATAGTTGGTTGGTTTTTCCACTGTTGATTTGTCCCAGATATCCTGAGCCTTATCTTCAGACCAGCTCCACGGCACCTGAGTGTAACCATCTCCATTAACTTTTATTCCCCCACCCTTCCCCAACACCCCAAAACCAAAATTATCAACCAAAGTATAAAACCAATATGCACAATGTGTCTCAATAGTTAATCTTATGAGTTCTGCACCCTCACAAGAACTGAATTGTAAGCTTGCAGGAATACAGTCCAATGTAGCCCTCTTTCATAAATCCACATGGTTTGTAAGGTGCGTTTCCAATGCTCCAAGACATATTAAAGTGTTATAATTGCTCCCGCTTTATTAAATATACCATATACGGGGAGACCGAGTCCTTTCGCTGCTTATGGCTTTTATGGCCTTAAGGGAAAGTGCAGCTGAACATATTTTAAGGTTGGAGATTTAGACAACTGGATCCTTGAGCTTGTGATATAGAGAAAGGTTTAGCGGGATATTAAATTCTGGAAACGTTAATGCCAGTGGATTAAACCAGTATTTCATTAACTGACACTGATAATACAGCTAGACTGTAGATTCTACTGGGGTAAAGAGAGTGGAATTCCACAATAATGTATCTGTACCAGTGTTTGCTAAAGTCATTTATAAGGATTTTATCCAGTTTGAGATAAAAGGATACAATGGATAATGGTGTGTTTGGCTTAACTGTATCAAATGATAGGATTCAGCTTGTAGAAAAGAATTTTAGGTTTAAAAGTAAAAATAAGGTTAAATGTGTTGGTTTCATTAACATCTTTACAAACTAAGCAAAGTAAAAGATATGTTTACTTTAGATCTAGTTAAGAAGATTACCAAAGTGTCAGCATTCACTTATTGGTTGACCAAGTGCCCACAAAAAATACAAAAAGGGAAGCACACTCCTGACACGCGTATAAATGCAGGTTTTAGGTCATTTCAGTCAGACCCCTAGATGAATGTTTTCTTTTGTGCATATTCTGAGGTCCTGAGCAGACGTCTGGGTTAGCATCTCTCTCACCCACCAATTCACTAATGGTGTCCAAAGGCTCATTGAGTTACAAGGCAGTGCAGTCCCTGTCCCAAAGTTAGGATTAGATGTATGGGCAAATTATGTGATGGAATCCCCAAGATTTACAGTATCTCACAAAAGCGAGTAAACCCCTCACATTTTTGTAAATATTTTATTACCGTATTTGCTCTATTATAAGACGACCCCCCAAAATCTGAATATTAACTTAGGAAAAAAAGAAAAAGCCTGAATATAAGACGACCCTAAAGGAAAAAAGTTTTACCAGTAAATGTTAATTCATGTAAACTATTTTTTTTTTAATAAAAGCTATGATTGAGAAAAATATTTTTTTTATTTTTATTTCCTTGTATTTTCCAACCTGTCCCCCAGTAACGCACATCTGCCCCCAGGCTTGCCACACCAATATGGCACTGTGGCCCATGATATGCCTTTTAACCCTCTATATGCCACTGTGCCCCATGGTATGCCTTTTGACCCCCTATGTGCCACTCTGCCTCCAGAAATGCCTTATACCCCTATATCCCATTCTGGCATTTAGGGGGTTAAAATGCATATTATGGGGCAGAGTGGCATATAGGGAGGTATAAGGCATTCCAGGAGGCAGAGTGGCATTAAGGGAGTTAAAAGGCATTTTTACCCCCCTTAGAAATGCCTTATACCCCTATATGCCACTCTGGCATTTAGGGGGTTAAAAGGCATATTATGGGGCAGAGTGAAATAGGGAGGTGAAATGCCCTATATGCCACTCTGCCCCATAATATGCTTTTTAACCCCCTAAGTGCCATTGTGGCAAATAGGGGTATAAGGCATTCCAGAAATGCCCTATGCCCCCATTTAACACACTAACGCGCACACACACACACACACTTACTTACTTACTTACTTACTTACCGGTGCTTCCAATTTCATGCTCTTTTGCCGGGGCAGCGGGTTAACGTCTCCTTCTGCTGCAGCCGGAAGGAGGTGGAGTCGGCAGCGGGGGTTTGTCTGCGTCCGTCTCGAATACCTTCCCCGGCTGTCAGAGATCAGAGTTCCCCGCACCGGTGCGGGGAACTCTGATCTCTGACAGCCGGGGGAAGGTATACGTGACGGACGGAGACAAACCCCCGCTGCCAACTCCACCTCCTTCCGGCTGCGCGGATCGCTGCCCCGGCAATACAGCACGAAGCACCGGTAAGTGTGTGTATGGGGGGGGGGTGAGACAGGAGGATCCAGGTCCCCTGCAGCGGTGCGGGGGATCTGGATCTTAGTCTCCTAATCAGACCTCTATTTGAGGTCTGATTAGAAGACGACCCCGATTAGAAGACGAGGGGTATTTTTCAGAGCATTTGCTCTGAAAAAAACCTCGTCTTATAATCGAGCAAATACGGTATATCTTTTTATGTGACAACACTGAAGAAATGACACCCTGATACAATGTAAAGTAGCGAGTGTACAGTCTGTATAACAGTGCAACTTTACTGTCCCCTCAAATATAACTCAACACAAAAGTGAGTACACCCCTAAGTGGAAATGTCCAAATTGGGCCCAAAGTCTCAATATTTTGTGTGGCCACCATTATTTTCCAGCACTTGCTTAACCCTCTTGGACATGGAGTTCACCAGAGCTTCACAGGTTGCCACTGAAGTCCTCTTCCACTTCTCCATGACGCCATCACGGACCTGGTGGATGTTCCTTGAGCTCCCCCACCTTCCATTTGAGGATGTCCCACAGATGCTCAGTAGGGTTTAGGTCTGGAGACGTGCTTGGCCAGTCCATCACCTTTACCCTCAGCTTCTTTAGCAAGGCAGTGGTCGTCTTTGAGTTGTGTTTGGGGTTGTTATGTTAGAATACTGCCCTGTGGCCCAGTCTCCGGAGCCAGGGGATCATACTCTGCTTCAGTATGTCACAGTACATGTTGGCATTCATGGTTCCGTCAATGAACTGTAGCTCCCCAGTGCCGGCAGCACTCCTGCAGGCCCAGACCATGACACTTCCACCACCATGCTTGACTGTAGGAAAGACACACTTGTCTTTGTACTCCTCACCTGGTTGCCGCCGCACACGCTTGACACCATCTGAACCAAATAAGTTTATCTTGGTCTCATCGGACCGCAGGACAGGGTTCCAGTAATCCATGTCTGCTTTTCTTCAGCAAACTGTTTGCAGGCTTTCTTGTGCATCATATTTAGAAGAGGCTTCCTTCTGGGACGACAGCCATGCAGACCAATGTGATGCAGTGTGCGGCTACTAACCCTTGATTTACTGGTAACTAACCTGAAGTGTGATAGATCAAGAATTTTCTCCTTAGATATTAATTAAAGAGACACTCCAGTCATCATACGCACTTAAATACGTATGATTTACTGTGCAGGAGATGCGTTTAGGCAAATAAATCTCCCTGCACGCGGTATACTTACCTCCTGAGAGCTCCGGCACTCGCCCGGCAAATACTGCTGAAGGAGATCTGTTAATTTTTCATTTCAATGGAGCATGATTGGCTTCTTCATTCAGCCACTCAGTGGCAAGAATCATCAGACCACAGAGGGCAGCTGGAGGGCTGCAGTATCTACCTCAGAAAAGGCTTTTCTTTTTAATATAATATACATTCTTTTTTACTGGAGCTGTGGAGAACATTAAAAGGTCTCTGAAATGAGGGACAACTTTACAGAGACCCTTGTCAAGCTGAAGAACCATGCTTTTGACTGAATGAAACATTGTTTGGGTATAATACGCTGTCATTGTGCTAGTGATATCTGGAGCTTTAGGATAGTTGAACCCATAGGGGTTATTAAACCAGGTGATGGCCCGGGTTCTATGCTTCTGGCTTTTCTTGTGGATTGCTGCTTAGCCTTTATTTCTGCATCACCTAGTAGCTGGAAAACCGTATTAATTTTATCTCTTTTGCAAGACGAAGCGCGGTCCACTGCTGAACCCCCTGCCCTTCGACGGCATTAAACTAGATTTGATAAATGTATATTGCATTGCAGACTAAATCCAGCTGGATGCGAAACGTATCGGCTCTGCGCTGGGTTACAGGATTTGGTTCTATAAACCTTTCTAAAATGTAACCTTGGCTTTGCCTGGATTTCCATATAATGTTTGCTTTATATCACTGCTGCCCGTGACTGTTTGTTCCTGAGTTACATGCTGGTGCAATATGTATCAAAGTGTTTGTCTGCGTATTATGGGTTACTTTAACCTCGGCCATTCCAGATGTGACACACAACATTCTAAAGGTCAACCGTAGATGAACGAGAAACATATTTATCACCACAGAGGACTTTATAGCCTCCAACTGTTTTCCCACCACTTAATTGCAATCTCTTCCTGAATACATATTAGGCGAAAAGTAATGAAACCAGGAAAAAGTGCAGTATACAACGCCCTCCACTAATATTGGCACCCTTGGAAAATAAAAAAGGCTGTGAAAAATAGTCTTTATTGTTTAACCATTTTTCTCTTCAAAAAATACACAAAAATACTTTACTTTTCCAAAATAAATAAAGTTGATTATATGTGTGGCACAATTATTGGCACCCCTATGAATTCATAGGAGAAAAATATATTTGAGGTATATTCCCAGTGATATTTTACATTTTTTAATACACCTGGGTGACTAGGAACAGGAAATTGATCAAATGTGACTTCCTGCTTCACAGGGGTATAAATAATAAATATTAGGTAACACACAGGCCATATTGCCTTATTCCTCACAATGGGTGAGACCAAGGAGTAAAGCTGTGATGTTAAAGTGGCCAAAATATCTCCAAGGATCACAGCTGAAGAACGACGGGAGTCTTGGGGTCTGAAAGTCTCCAAAACTACAATCCGACATCACCTACATCACCACGAGTGTTTTGGAAGGGTCTCAAGAAAAAGGCCTCTACTCTCATCCAAAAACAAACTCAACCGTCTTCAGATTGGCAGAAACTACTGGGACTTCAAATGGGATCGGGTACTATGGGCAGATGAAACCAAAAGTTCCTCATTCCCGCCATTAAATATGGTGGGGGCTCTTTAATGTTTTGGGGCTGTTGGACCTGAACATTTTGTTTGGATACACAGCATCATAGACTCTATCAAACAGCAACAGAGATTGAATAGACTTGTAGTTTCTGATTTGTAGGAATTCCAAATTTACTGAATTTTGGCAAATTTGGTGAATCTTACTTAGCCACAAAAACAAGGCCTGACTACCCATGAAGTGGATGAAAAAGAAGCAGTATTTTGGCCCTTTCACTCACACTCTTATTCTATCTTTCTCACGCTCTCTAAGTGTTTCCCTGCCTTCTTTGCCGACCACCTCCACCGACCACATTTTCTTGTTCTGCATCTTCTCTCTCCTATCTTTTTCTGCATCTCCCAGACATAACCTGGCAAAAAACTTCTGCCAAAATGGCGGCGCATAATGTGACATCCTCTCCCCTGATCCTCCAATCGGAGGAGAGAACGTCACCGAAACCACCTCAATTTTGCCCCAAAGTGAACTTCTGCCAAAATGGTGGCACTTCCATTGATGTCCTCTTCTCCGATCCCCCAGTTGTAGACCTCTTGTCCTAACATTTCTCACAATTTCTAACAATTCGTCTCACAAGTCCTAAAATAAAAAAAAAACAACCCCCCCCAAACATCTGCGCAATACTGCCCATTTACAACAAAATCATACCAGCTCCTACTACCATGTTGCATAGAACTGCCCTACTTTTCTGCTGTTCAGGAGATGACATTGCCATAGAGCTGCTCCTGTACCTCAAAAGCACCCATGCTGCTTTTTATTATTGGGATTAAATGCAAGTACAAAAGCTGTGATCTGTGTCATTAAAATAACTAATGCTTCTTTCACCCAATGTGTCCCGTTTACTGTTCTTTCAGCCCCTCTCAATGTTTGCAGTCAGTGATGTAAGGCACTTTTACTATACTGACAGGGTAGTAGATAAGTGGAACAGCCTCCCAGCTGTCTAATACAGCAGGTACAATTTTCAGACTTTCACTAACATTCCATAAAAAAATAGGACAGCTGTGTGTCCCAAACACTGGTCTTTTTGGCTACTAGTTAAACAGAGCATGTTTTCGGGGGAATTTCAAGCTTAAAGGTAATTTTCACGTTCGGTACATCCGTGTTCCTTGCGCGTTATCCCCACTAGGTGCTGCTCTGTCGCTCCCAAGCAGAATTTTGTTTGCTGTAATAAGTCTTGGAAATGTATGTATCCGTCGCCGTTCTCCGGTCCTCATCTCATGCTGGTGCCAGCCTAATATGAGTTCAGGGAGAGAAGTTAGTAAATGACTTTATGGTCAGAACACATTGATGGCGTCTGCAATAAATTTAAGAAAAGGAAACTTTTTTCTTTCCTTTTTTAATAACTGCGATCGTAGCGGCTGGCAGCACACTGAGTCGGGGAGCGAGCAGCGGGGTGACTGCGTTGGCACTTTTTAGGACACAGATACATGCCGTGTGTTGTTGCCCCTTTTAGTATCTGGGGTGTAAAACTGAGTGATTGATTAACTCTTGTGATTTGATGCTCTTCACGTATGCAGGGATGCATTTTACCTGTGCGGATCAGTAACATATGAAATACATACGTGTGATTTAACACAAATTACCTACCTGTAATTAAGTGGCATATTTCGCAGGAAACACAGCATTTTTGGAGGGGAAGTGGGCGGAGTTTCCCTGCAGTGACCCCGGAGAAGCAGCGCCTCACCCAGAGTCTCGGGGGGGAAACATGGAGAGTTCCCGGGTGTCAAAGACACCTTCTCTGATTTAAATAATATAATAATAATATAGAAATGACACTGGAGTCTCATAAAGTCTGTGGAGTTTTTACAAACTTTTACTATTTAAATGCAAACGTCTACTTTATGGAATTACAGACTCTTTAAACTCACCCACCGGAAGAAAACGTAGCAGTTATAAGGCATGATACCGCCGCGCACGCACAGAAATGAACCGCGATTTGAGTTTGCGATCTGATTTGTGAGGTTTTAATAATGTGTATTTTTTACACTCCTCTAAAGGCTTGCGATATGATTTTACATTTTTAAAGCGATGAATTCGCGGCGGGGATCGTTGCGCCGGAGCGTTTAATATTCACTTCAGAGCCTCACCTGCTGAAACCGCCTCCCTGACTTGAAAGACAATTACAAACCCAATTACTGTAATTCTGGCGATGCTATTATTTCCGTTAATTGTTGACATTCTAATGCCAGTTTTTGTTTGTCTTTTCGCAAGCGTTTAGTTAAACTAAACATTTAACGTAGAACCGCTAACGTTTCACAAATAAAAGGACGGGTAACTTTCTAAATGGGCTGATGTTGATTTTTTTTCTTCTTCGTCTCCAACTATTAACCCTTTGCTAGCCAACCACAAAGATTTTGTGCAGTGACCTTCTACCCAAGTGGTTAACAGTCCTCGTGAAAACCGACTGGGATGCTCAGATATGTTTAGGTCAGTGCCGGGTATGAGAAGTCAGTCCTGGACCGTGTGCCCCTGAAAATCTGCCCGTTCATAGAAACCTAGAATCTGATGGCAGATCAGACCCATTTGGCCAATCTTATCTGCCCATTTTTCCTGACGTAAGACTCAAACTTAATCAGTTCCCTAGTCTCGTCTTAGATTCAGGAGCCATATGTCTATCCCATGCGTGTTTAAATTCCCTAATTGTATTAGCCTCTACAACTGCTGCTGGGAGTTTGTTCCACTTATCTACTACCCTCTCGGTAAAGTAACTATTCCCTACATTACATCTAAAACGACTGAAAACATTAAGGGAAAATGAAAGAACAGTAAATGGGGCATTAGTTTTTTTTAATGACGCAGACTATGGGTTCCTGGGTATACCGGTCACAATGTTTTTCTTGTTTTGTTATGGAACCAAATGGTTAATTTAGAACTCAAGTCATCAGCTGATGTTCATAAAACAAAATAAAAATGTGGAGTAAGCATAGTGATTGCTTTTATTTTGTAATAGATATAAAGGGTACGCTGTGTGTCTGTAATGCATGATTTACTTATAATCCAGGTTTATTTACTATACAGTGCTCTGCCGCGGCTCTGTTTGGTTTGTATCCCTCTGTGTCCTTCTCAAAGAAGAAAGAAGCAGACGTTTTTGGTCCTGTCCGGGATGGCCCATTATCCGCAGGTATTTTCCATTTATTGCATTGTTCCTTGATTCCCAGGTTGGTAACTCACCTGTCTGCGTTTAATCATTAGAATCCCGGAGCGCCAAGGAACACAAAGGCCTTTGTTACCTCTTCGGGAAGTCCTTCTGCCCCGACCCTGATGCAGAAAGTATGGGAGCCAAAGTGGTCTTCAAACTCCTTTTCCCCACTGTGTCGGTGTACTTGGCGATTTCATGCTCCTGGGGGTGATGAGCAGGACCCACAGACCCCCTTCCTGCTCACATGGACTACAAGAAATTATAGAGAAAAAACAATGGCCACCCCTTACGTGGCTTCAGTCTCCTGGTTGGGTTGTAAAAGTGCCAAATACTTATGTTGATGTCAACATGTTTAAGACACAAATTAAATCACTCTTTTATTCCGTACCCTTTGGTGTAATACAGATAAGAGCTTTATAACTATGTTAATGTTTTGAACGTGGCTGCAGGTACCTCAATCACTATGTGTGATGCCCGTCCTATTAACTACACAGACACGACTCTCTTGGGTAGGGCAAACGGCCACAACATTTATTTAACCCGTTTAAACAAACAAAACAGCCAGTAAAAGCGACCATAACTTCAAACAACCTGCCAGCTGCTGTCTTTAATTGGGCAACTTGGCCGCTTTATCTCGCCACATTAATGCTCTTGCAACAATTTGCTTTGCTATAGTAAACGGCATTAAATAGCCTCAAATCTGGCCTTGGCTTTTTTTATATGTCCTAGTCTGTTAGGTCTCTTTGATACAAAAGTAATAATAACGCTACGTTATTCCTGTGGACATGTGTTCCCGCAGTACCGTGTCCTTTATCTCTGGAGCTTTAGTAGAAAAACACATACAAAATCTTTTGGAAGTGCCCTGCTGCGTAGCACACATCCTCCTCTCCGCCGGAACACGTGTGATCACATCCACCACCATGTGTTGTTACAGATGGGGAACGCTTTGAATTTTAGGTGGCCACACAAATAAAAAAGGGAGTAAGATCGAGGCTACTGGGGGGTCAGTTGACAGTTTGTGGGCATCCAATCCAATGTTGGGGGAAATCGCTCATCAACATAACGTTGCGCAGGCATACTTGATATTCGCCCTCCAGGTTCAACAAGCTGCGAGATGCCTTTGTTTGCAACATCGGGTACTTTTTACCTGTTACTGTCACATCAAAGAAGAAGGGACCAACAATTCCGTTACTCCATGTGCCGCACCAGACCATGACGCGGGCAGGTTCCTTGGCAGGATCCAGCCATTGAGGCTTTGTTAGGGGCCAGTATCGACTGGCTTGGGGGTTGGCATTGCCAGAAACATAAAGGTTCGCTTCATCACAGAAAAGAATTTGGGATGGAAACGTGGCATCATGCAGGTGTTGTATGACTGGCGATACTTTCTGAAGAACGGGTACAAGGGAGAGCAAGGCGAGGAATCTTCCACCTATAGATCTGAAAACTGGCTTAAGTGACGTCTGTTAAAAATCACCAATGTTACTCTATTCTAGACCCAAATGTATCTTGAAGCAAATGTTAAAATATTCTGTAAGTTGCCAGGTGCATAGAGACTAATAACACGACAGATGCCAAATTGCAGTAAGGCAGAACACAAGACTGGCTAATCCGCACTGCCAAACCTAAGGGCCCATCTGTCAAAGTCATCAGGCATTGCGGGGAAAAACATCCTCATTTACAGATTTATTAAAGGAGAAACAAAAATGGATATTATATTTAAATACCCGGCTACTTTTCATTAAGAACACACTTTTAAAGTTACAATGTACATCACATATAGCTAAACCCCTTAACGTCAAGCATTATAATGCAGAAAGCGTTCGTTTTCACCGCCGACCCTCTAATTAAAGAAAAAACAAAGCTCCAACCATATGGAACAGCGTTTGCATAAAAAAATATAAATTAAACACAATGGACGAAAATACTAACCACTGGAAGGAAACTGGGAAAAAACAAATGCAAAGACGTGATTTAGCTTTATTATAGTGTTTACTCAATCATTCTACGTATATTAACGGCATCAGATTCTCACATGTGGTTGTAAGGCATATAAAGCAACATAACACTCATTAACATTTCAAAGAAGGTGCTTGACACAAGCTTTGGATATAAACAGGCCGTGGTCTTTTATTTTGCTTAAACAAATGTTTGCAGATAAGTATACCCAACATATAGCAAAAACAACCATTAAGTATATATACAAAACTCCTTGGCCCAAACCAATCACATTAACCCCTAAGCCATAAGCCCCATGAAAACAGTTTACCCCTGTAATGGAGGGTAATATTCCTCTCTTATTTAAATATTATATATACGGTATATATATATATATATTTTTTTTTTCTTTATTTTCAAAAACAAAGGGTGGTCGGGTGGTCTCCTGTTAATAAGCTCCAACATTGTGTCACCCACAACTCCTGCATTTTATCTATCGATCTATCTATCTATCTATCTATCTATCTATCTATCTATCTATATATCTATATATATATATATACACACTTTTTTATATGTGTCAAAATTAGACAAATAAAAGAAAAAAAAGATGTATTTTATTCCTCAAAATCTATACAAAAAGCTGTTAATTTTCCCAACTCTTATGATTTCAAAGCAAAGTAAGAAACCCCTTCAAACAGTACAAATAATTGTATTAACAGAGAATTTCATTCTTGTCTCCTTATTGCAGAAGAAAGTAGATACAGAGAGAACAGAAGATCAATTTTGCATCCGAGAGAGAGATAAGTTCCTGAAACGAATACATTTGCTGTCTCCCCATGTTGCTGCATGCATTTGTTTTATTTCGATTCCAAACCCAGGTCAACGCGGACTGGAAACTCATTTCACAAGGCCTTAAATATAACTTTCAATTCCATTACCGTTTTGCAAAACATAATACATCTATCGCTATAGTCATCTCATTTAAAGGGAATTTTGCATTTGCTTTAAAAATGTTATGCCAGCGCGAATGACCTAAATATATTTTTACATAAATCAGTCTTTGAGAGCTGAATATTCCATGAAGATGAAAAATCTGAACAACGTCAATAATATTAATACTGAGACCCAGCTGATGTATTCAGCGTCTTCTAAGTAGACTTGCAGAATTAATACAGACGACAAATGGTTTTATTATTTCACTAAAATATATTTGGCGTGGCGTATAAAGTATTTTATAAAATTGATGATGCCGTTGCTACGTTGTCACACAATGGAAAATACCTACTGAATAGGCCAAGTTGCAGACACATCATGGATTCATAGCTGTAGGACGTCTTTGATAGCACAGCATCGTCTTGTTGGGATTGAAGTCAATGACGCAATAAGGCAAGAGATAAGGGAAATAATTTAACACAAGTGTCTTCTCCTAGGTAGATTGGCAATAAGCTGTTACCCTGCGTAGCGTCATAATACTATCACCAAATGAATGGGCTATCATGACAAATATATTTAGGCTGGGAGAGAATAGAATGTTCAGATCTTCTAAGCGAAGGAAAATAAATCTGTTGAACATCACAGAGGTGGAAGGTGTTTACTAAAACAAGTATCTTCACACTTTAACTAAACCTTACATGCTACAGTTCAATACACTAAATTAAACTATGAAATAGTACTTGTAAATTCAAATTGTAAGGAATAGATGGACACCTAAAGGAGGTATGTCCACAATCACAGGTAAGGTCCTCGAGTCAGACCTTTTTATTCCAGTAGAGCCTCCATGGGCTCAGATGCTATCAGGACTTTGCTGGACAGTGTAGTCTAGATGTGAGGAGCTTCTAGGTGGAAGACTAGTTTTAGTAGTTGACTATATACAAATAGAAGGGTCAGGGTGGAAGCACTATTGGTGTAGCCAAAAGGAACAGCAAAATCTAAAGCATTAATCCAAGGAGGAGAAAAGGAAGCAAGACTATTAACTATAGCCAAGCTCAAAACACAGAATAATTGCACCTTTTGCAGGACTTTTTACTTATTAATATTTTAGGATAGCTTTATTCACATTTGAACTTTTCCAAATTCCTTTAGAGTTTTTGTCGCTAAAACTTCTACTGAAAGTCTTTTCCTAGTATCTATTTACTAACCATCCTGTCAAATAGAATTGACTCACATTACCCACTACTTTAGTCATGCCTCTCTGGTTTTGGCACTTTTAATTAAAAATAATTCCTTTAAAATGTCGAACGGGCTGCTGATTAGAGACCACGATTGTATAGATGGGAGAAGGCTATATTCTGCCAGCCCTGTTTCCCCTCCGGCATAGCTGGCTCCTCACTGACAGATACAACAGCTCAGGGAAACACATGGAACAGGCAGCCTTCCCTCTGGCAGCAGACTGTAGCTAATAACATGGTAACTAACACAGCTACACGCTAGCTCTCCAATGCCGTGGTGCAAACCTGCTGGGTGCTTGGATTTTGTTACTAATATGTTCTGTTGGGGCTGCAAACATGACACTTGAGAGGTAGGAGAATGATGTCTCAAATGTTGCATTTGGTTACAGGAGTAGGTGGAACACAGCCTTTAACTAGTTTTCCCAAGACACACAGTGGTATAGCATAGCATGGTAGGAATTACAGCTAAATATACTATATAAATAATATCAAGTTGAAATATCTTTCCTCCGCTGGTATTTGGTGGATCAGGTACTTGTTAGCTATGTTACGGATATACCATAAAGAAAACGTAATCAGCCACTGATTCGGATTGATTCATAAACTCTTGTTCAGGTTTAGTCATTTCGCTCACCACATGGACATATAAGGGAGAATGTTTGTTTTTTCTTTTTCTTTCAGAAATGCTATGTAAAGCTTTTGAAATAATAGAATGGAAGTTCTATTCTCCATAGACCCAAGAAAAAGTTACAGAATTACAGACAAAACCATATTCAGCTCACAGAAAGTAATTTAAGAAGCCAAAACCTAACTCTTTTACACCGAAAAACACTAAAATCATAACCTATTGGTTGTTTTGATGAACAAACCTACCTATTCTAAAAGTTCATTGCTGAAAATCCATTGTTAACTTTATGAATTCTAATGTATCAAAACGTTATAAACGAAAAGCACAAGAAGCAAAAGGAATTCTATATTGCAACTGAGGTTAACACTTGTTTCTCATTTAAAACCATGCTATTTAACTCCCCTAGATTAAAACATGTTGGGATGAATAGGCCCAAAACAGAAACAGTAATGGCTAGACATATATGCTGCGCAGGTTCAGCGCTGAGTGCTGGGAGTAGACATCATACGCGGCACTCAGCGTGAGGGAGCACTGAAACTCATGGACAGACCTTGTGCTCCTTTAAGTTTTGGTAGGAGATCAGTGATCTCTCCAACTGGACCAACTCTTCTAGCAGTTTTAAACATTGCTATCAAGTCTGTAAGGTGTCCATGTCAAGGTCTTTCTATTTGATTTGCCATTTAAGTGGCCTTTCTGTGAATTCTCTCTAAATCATTTTGGCCCAGCCGATTAGCCGCTATGTGAAAAGCCATAACAATTTTCAAAATTGCACTAAAATTAATCTTCATGCACCCATTTTTACCCAGCGTCTAGAAAAAGCACTTTGAGATTCCCTTCTGCATGTCTCTGTCATGTATTGCAGTCAGAAAAAAAATAAGGTCGTGAAACGATTTTCGACGGGTATTAAGTAAGAAGTTGGAGATCCGGCGTTTCTCTCATTTTTTTTAAGGCTTTTACAAGCAGTAAACAGAGTCTCCGTATCACCGATACAAATGCAAAGACTGCATTAAAAGTAGGAACATATTCCGTAATTCGAGCGTCCAACTTAACACTCTTCAAAGCGAGTCTGTCTCCTGGAGTCCTGTTCATTGATCTAAGACGTGACTCACTTCCCCCTGTAGATGTCGAGTGGATTAAGTGAGTTACAATAATAAGCGTTATAACCGTCGGAAGAATGGATGTGTCTGCTTTCAGAAACTTTTAGTTCTTTTTTTTTGACACTCACAAATTTAGGTTTAAAAAGTATCCGTGTGAGACAAGAAAAAGAACGCATGGGATTCGCTCTAATGACAGATTGCTGAATATGCTCTGGGAGAGTAGTCTTCTAGCTAAGTGCTTCCATTCATTTGTTACCGTCCACAGAGGGTCTGCCGGCTCTTACTAACCGCTGTAGCTGTCAATGAAATACAGCGCTATTTATCGCCCCGCCATACTGATCATTTTTTTTATCCTGTAAAGTAGGGAATGTGAATTAGAAACCACGGAAATGCTAATATTATTCTGAATATCGTTATTACGTTATAGCTATAGAGCACCTGCAGATTCGGTAGAATACATAATAATAGAACAATAATACCATAGTTAACTATATAATAAATAGTAACAGAATGACCAAAGTACACACTGGTACAGACAGAAAAAGCTCTGCTTTTTAACCATTCGATTCAGCGATTTTGAGTGTATTAAAACTCTGCCACTGATTGGCTGCTTAAGAAATTAAGACATTTCTTTAGGAAATCAAAGTTACAAAGCTAGCAGTAAAGCTAGATAAGGGTGCAGTAGGGTAAAGCGGTTTAGACGCATAGATTATATGCAATGCCTCGATTTCTGCGCATCCTGTAGTGTAAAAAAAATTTCACTTACATTCGGTAATTAAAAGTGATTTTAGTACTCGTACGACTGATATAGGTACAGCATAAATAAATTATCTGGGAAGCGGGAATCGCTATTGCCCTGAATAATAAAGCAGACGTGGATCAGAACACTTTAGCACATCACACGGCAGGTGTCTAGATACTTCCAAAGTAGCCTTTAAATTCCTGTCTCTTCTGCGCGGAACAGAACGTACCCCATGCCGGTGACCACAAATCTCTTACCGATAGCTCATTTCACAGCTTCTTTTAATTGAATATGTATTTCTTCTCTATGCTAAAACCTAAGGACCACGCATGGAGCACACGCAGACGTGATGTCCATCCATGCAGGGCTCGTCAGTACGTACCTACAGAGACCCTCGCCGCACCTGCCTCATTAACAGCTTTCCTAAAATAATCTCCTGTCATTTCATAAAATAGATGAAATAAAACTTTAGTTTATCTGTTTATTTAATTTCTAATTCTAGTTCGGTCTCAGTTGTTCCAGTTTCTGGTTGGATAGTTACAGCAACCATTTTTTTTTATATAAAAACAATATGCAGGGTAAAACGCAATGAGTTCTGTGATTTACCAAACTCTTTTGTATGAATCCCAACACTTCATATTCCTGCAAAGACCTTCATTAAGAACCAATATACAATTTCCCTTGCATTAGCGAGACAAACTGAATAAACTCTTTTTAAATCATCTTATGTAGATAACTAATCATTGAAAATCAAATGTAAAAGAAATACGATTGAAGCAAGCGATGGAAGAAATGATGGCGTTCAGTTTAGTTGTAACGCGCATGTATAGGCATATTTCGTATTACCATTTCTTGGATGTGAAATGCCCCGTCTCACATGCTTATCTTGTTTTCTTGCACGGAGGAGTATTACTGAACGCCACTTTTATATATATTTTTAAGTGAAATAGGAAGGTCACAAATGGGCCCACTAACTAAAAACAATTAAATATCAAATGACGAGTAAAATATGATTAAATAAAATAAATAAATAATGTGGAGGAGACCGGCTGTAGGCCTTACTGACGGAGCATTTGTTATGACGCACCTGGTACGTCACTGGTTGCTAACATTTAGTGCTGGAAAGTATCTAACACCACAGAAATCAGCTTCATTCCTCCCTCCAAAACATAATTTTAGTTATTCTAAATGAGGTAAAGGTGAGGGAACTAAAAGAATCCCCAAAAGAGAGGAACAGAGACCGTTAAATAATTTGCAACGCATATAAAATTCAGACAAATACACTGCGGCTCTCTATAGGCACTCTCTGGTTATCCATAACCATTAGCTTTTGGTTTCCCTTTTCATATCGTGGTTCTATCTCGCTATATTTCTTTTCCTCGTGGGTGCGCTTTCACTATATTAAGTCTTATCCTGTATTATGGTGTGGGATTTACTTTGAGAAAATAGCATTAGAATCTAGTGCTGCGTTATTAACAGGCCATATGCTCATCAAGGCTGAGAGATATCAGCTTAGGCGGGATAGCAGCAGAAAAATCTCTCTGATCCTGCTGTCACCTCTAATTCATAATCCAGTCTCTACAAACCGCAAGAACAACATCGGTTTTATGTCTGAGCTCTTAGACTGTTGAAGTTGACTTTTAATATGCTGGATAGTCGGCCGAGGTAGAGTGTAGTTGCTACATTTACACTTCTTTCTGAAACAAATCTTGTATGACAACGTCTAAAGCCATTCACACACATACATGTATCACAGGGGGCGCTTTAGGTATGAATCAGTGTATTACGTCATACGCCTACAGGTCCAGGGGGTGTCAGATAACCCTTTTAGGTGCCCAAGCCCCCTTTGTGTCGCTGCTCATGGGACAGTTACATCTCTGGTACAGAGATCCCTGGTCTTCCCAACTGGCCCATTTACGCTATGGAGCGCTGTGCACTGCATTCATAATATACAGGACCTGCCGCTGCATGTCTTTAAGAGTTAGAGCATCATTATATGATGTCATATCCCAGTGTTCATCAGCAAGAACAGAGGCCATTGAGTAGGGTTGTTGCAAACAAAGTAAATTCATCTCTGCAAGTATGTATTGCAACCTGTGACCAATGTGTAGCTATGGGACTTCCCTCGACAGTGCGGACATCAGGTCACCCTATACTGCCTGTGGCAAAATTATCAAATCTGTTAAAAAAAAGAAAAAAAAAAAGGAGTCATGAAAAGTTTCTGTTTCTGCCATTGAAAGCATTACCCTCTAAAGTAAGGAGATTGCAAAGGAATAAACAATATAATGAACCATCTCAAACATCTGCATAGTAATTGCACTCCTGGAAGCTCTATATCCGCGCATCTTGGAAAGCATATGCATTGTTTCATTTTTATCATCACCTGTGTTTTTCTTTAATTTATGTGCCAGTTTATCCGGGGGGGGGGGCGGCGTTACGGTTCACCACAGTCTTTCTAGACTAACCCACCTTGACTCAATTGGAGGAATGGAAGCGTACACGGAGGCTGCGCAGAGGGACGCAGATGGAGAAGCGGAGATAGGGAAGCGGTTGTCAGAGAAGGTAAGCAGAGAGTGAAGAAAAAAAAAACAAAGAGTGAGGAAAGAAACCCAACAAATTTCAAAGAAAAATTCAAAGCTTTCATTTGTTTAGTTGGGGCTCCCTCCTCATTTTCTGACATTCATACAAATGAATGTATTTAACAAAATTTGTTATAATAAAAAAGCCCAGGGCAGTGACCCCCATAAATATATCAATGCAAGTGCCAGACTGTGGAGGACCAGGCACACGGCTGCATTTTTATACTCATTCAATGCAGGACCTGATGTGCCCCTGGAGGCGCCCCCACGCAAATCTGCGCTCTAGGCCGGCCCCTACCTTGCCTATAGGTGGCGCCAGTCCTGCCACCAGGCATCTGTAGACGTGTAGAGCACAAAGCAACTGAAATAAAAAGAAAACACGATAATTGCCAGAACCAAATCACCTGAGAACCACTACTCTAGACACAGCTTCTTCCACTACTTACCACACTATCTGTGTACCTGGGAACTTTGTTAAGGATCTGCCCCAGAGACTTGTCGGGGCGGGAAGCTATTCTGATCTAACTCATCCGTATTCAAGCACGAATTTCAAATATGAAAGAAGGAGGTAGGGCCAGCCCCAGCAGACTTTAAGTGGGTGGGATCTGAGTGGGGATGTGGGTGGGATCTTAGTGAGAAGTGGGTGTGGTCAAATAAGATTAAACAACCTGGAGGTCAGGTACTCAGCTCCAGTGTCCGGTATGGGGATGGAAATGGATGAATGAGGAACACCATTCTATCGGTTGCTATGACAACAGGACCACTTTTTAAATAAATAAACCCCAATGTATTTCCAGCCAATTTCCAATTGGGTCAAACTTCCATTGTGGCAGCTGCTGTGATGTCATCAAACCACAGATAATGAGACTTCCTCTTTAAGGATGATTGCAACATTATAGCTTGAATGCATATTATTACGTTTGATTACCTATTGTTAAGATGCTACTTGCAGGCAAGCTGGCTTTTCCCTCAATTTACAGCTCAATAAAACTGAATTATTACAGAGAACAAACACAAACAAAGCGCATTGAGATATTTTTAGTATGATAGACGTATCATAATGAAAAATTCTATTCATCATCTTATCTCCTTATTACTTTTTATCCTTTCAGTCCAATTTCTCCCCAAAAAGCTCAATTTTCCCTTTGTTTTCTTATCACTTCTACCATTTATCAAATCTGCTGACATTTATTTGCTGAGAACCTACAGTTTTATTTCCCTCGCCTTCACCGAGATTCCCTGCAATTTACTCTTGGTTTTTCGGCATTTTTTCCTGTTATATTGGCCGATTCGATTGCTTGTGATACAAAATGTGATATTTTAGCACAAAATGAAGTTTTTAAATTTATTGTTACGTCATGTTAACTTTACACCCACAAATATATCGCACTCCACATGTTTTAAACCACCTGATGTAGGCAATATTGTTTTATTACACACCATCAACCAAACACATTGATTCACCAATAAACCTGTTTTCTTTTTAAATTATTTTGGTTTATTTATAGAAAAAAACGTGATTCTGGTGCAAGGTTTAAAAATTTTTTTTTTCACCTTTGCAATCTATAAAATCATTCTGCTGATTGGACCGTTCCATTGATGACTATTGTTGCTAAAGTTTTACTATTTTAATATTTTTCATATCTTTTTAATTGAATTTTTATATTAAACAATGACAGAACATGGATGAGCAAAAAAAAAAAAGGAAATGCCCCCAACGACATACACCGCCTGCATCAAGAAATATTGGAACCTGCACCAGGACCCCTATAAAAATAAATGGAACCAATAAAAGTGGCTTAATCTCACCTTATACACTATACGATGTGTGATGAGAGCGATGTGATATGTGATAGATCTGAGTGAGTTGTGATGAGAGTAAAGTAGGTGTGAGGGAGTGAGGTGTTTTTTGTGATGGGAGTGATGATAGAGTGAGGATGTTTTAGTGAGTGTCTCTTATGTTGAGTGTGTGTTCTAGTGTATATAATAGTTAAGAGTGGGCAAAAAGGCTGGGGTCCACTTGGCCTTACCTGCCCCTGGGTCAGAAGTTGCCAGCCTTCCCCTGTGCTAAGAAATTAAATTAAATCTACAAGTTACGCTAGTAAGTGCCGTAATGGTAAAAGATATATCCAGCTGCAGTCATATTTTGGTCTTTTTGGAGGAGTTCAATGTCAGCCTGTAGATGTCAACAGTTCTCAATTTTGATTTTTTTGGCTTTGCAAATGAAGGGCTTCCATTAAGTGCTGTTTTCCAGTATTTTTTCTTCTTATTACAAAGGCAACTTTGTGTACAGCTTAAAAAAAACAACCTAAAATGTTCTAACCAGCTTTGGTTTCTCAAAACCTGAACAGAACAAAGCAGCCTTATGTTACCTTCAAAGTCAGATTCAACGTATTTAATGTGAGAATGGAAGAAAGGGAGCCCTTAGGTCTCCCTGGAATTTTGCCAACAGGGCCATTGTTCCAGAAGGTGTGGGGAACCAAGAAGGGAAAATTGGGAGGAATTGATAGAAGTTTAAGAAATGAAAGTAAATGTGAATGAGGAAAACATTGAATACTAGTGAGAATGGTGAAATTAAATAGGGCCAAAAGTGGGGGAATTAAGTAATTATTTTGGCTTTGGGAGGTTTAATGTATATCTTAAATCAAATGGAATCTCCTCTTAGTTCTAGAACTTCTTTGTTGTTGCCACGAGAAAATACGCACAGATTGTACTGCAAGTCCAATTAGATGGTTAGAACTTCTATATAATAATGTACTTTAATTGGCATCTACAGTTTGTTCATGATGGATGGATTCTAGCGCTGGATACCCGTGCCAATAATGTTCATTCCTACAAAACCAGAAAGTAACTGTTAAAAAAAATATATATTATAAGATGTGATCAGAATAGCAAATTGATAGGTAGGCTGGATATTCCCAGAAGAGTCACTGTGCATGTTCTACAAGCCCTGTCCTCTAACTGCTCCATCACTGTTTATAGTCAGGTCATGGGTGGTAGGAGCAAGTCACCTTCTCACAGACCCCATATGATCATTAAAAATAAAATCATACTATGTGTGAGGGTATCTTGACATCTTCCATGCGCCTGAACTTGGGGACCTTACTAGGAATCCTCAGGCCAGCAAGGTAATTAGACCGAATAGGCCTGGGGTGGCATTCCCCCTGCCGCAAAGCTGTGAGACAGAGTACTTCTGCTCAATGGACCAGTTACAGAGAAGACAACCGATCTCCCCAACCAGCCCATCAGCACAGGGCACCATAGACTATGTTTAAAGGCCCCACACACCTTTATGAAATGGAGGGCCAGGATATGACATCATATCTCAATAATCCCAGTGGTCCTTTGTAGGATGAAGGAGGTGGCTGAGGCCCAAAGAGTGAATACGTCTCGCCCATGTATTTATTATCCTTACCATATTTTGAAGTCATATTAGAATTTTAAGAAATATTACAATACACAAGATGTTCCTACCTAGTGAAAATCAATCTCTTATACTATTGATTGGAAGCGATGCGACACAAACTCTTCTACCATAAGGTGCCCTGATAAGACTGAACACAACCTCACAAATTAAATTCTGTAATTGTCGTGAGGTGCAAGAAGATGTTGCAATAGTAATGATTATGAATTACAGAACATTTAATGTAGTAGCCTTGTTTACCATGAACGTATAATACAAAAGCCATCGCACTTCCATATGCTCGGGCAGACAAAGAAAACCGGAATATTAGCTTTTGACGACGAAGCATGGGCATAGATAGGTAAAGGCGCATGAAAAGCTGTTGAACGGCTATAATGAAATCACCCGTGGTCTTCTTTTAAGCTCCTCTAAAAAAGGCACATCCCTGAACCTTGCGGCATGTTACATGCATATGGTTTACACAATCAGATGCAAAGACAGATCATTCCCTGGTGATTTCCATTCTACTGGGAAATATTGAGTTTATTGGTTGACTTGCTGTAAAGGCACTTCTGTTTAAGATAACGCCATCTTCAGAATTTAAATTTTAAGGCAGTATCTGCCAACCTTCTGTTTTTTTACGGGTTATTTTCCATCGTATACCTTAACCGATACTTCTCTATTTTGCGAATCCTTTTTTTTTCGGCAGAAAGTAAAGCCGGATGATAGCATTGCTAATTTTACGATGGTAAATCTGTGTGTCATAAATCCTTGTAGCCTCTCACACACAGAAAACTCATTTGAATTCGGAAAAGCCTGACTTTTCGTATAATGGCTTTGCTCTAGTTTTCGACATAAAGAAACTCTTCCAGTTCCGAGCAATTATAAGACAGGACCAGGATGCTTCATTGGAATGAGGACGGAACAGTGATTTTCATCATGTGTGTCACAATGTCACTAAAGTGTATTATCTTTTGCCATTAACTTATTTCTATCTTTTGTTAAATTACTATCCCTGTTTGTCAGAGCTTAGTTGATTCGCGCTGTCTTTGTAAAAGGGAAATAATCTCAGGATAGTAAATGAATGACGCTAGTTCTGGCACCGTTTGGCACAGATCTCAGCTTCCCTTGAGATATAGTAATAATCCCTGACTTTTAAACCAAATGTCTCCAAAACAATTACACTGATTAAAAAAGAACAAGTCATAGGTAGTTCTTAAAATGAATTAAATGATGCTAAAAGTCATTTTGATGGCTGTTCCACTTGCAGCTGAACAAAGTGATTCTGAGTCATAGGGAGCTGTAAGATCAGCCATTGTGAAATAGTCTATTTTAAATTATGTTTGATTTCAGGCACAAAAGACAGCATTTATAGCTAAAGTAACATTATCGGTATCAATTTAAATGCCAGAGATGTCAAAAATGCAAGGACATTGTCAGGTTAAAATAACTTTGATTGATGATGATAAATTTTTATAATGGATAACCCCGCATGAAATTGGACAGAACAGAGAAATATGTCATTAGTGGAGCAAATAAGGTCCTTGGAGTTTTTTAAGATTTTATTTCCAACCTATTTTATTAAGAGTGTGATGCTTTAGCTCAGTCTATGCATTTTTGTACCTTTATTCGGCAACGTGCGGCTTATTCTAGACATGTGCACAATGAGAAAAATTTGGACAAATAGTTTGTTTCGGCTCATTCATTTTAGGACATCAAATTTTATTTCCTTCTCTTTTGGCTCGGATAAAATCCTGAAGGGCTTTTTTAAAAAAAACAAAAAACAAAAACTAAATGTGTTGTCCAAAAAGAAGTCTCTATTTCTCTCAGTGCCCCCTGTAATCTCCCCTAGTCATGTCTGTGCTCCCTGCAAGGGCCCAGACTGGGAATGAAATACAGCCCTATATATTTTGTTGTGTGGTTGAGGAGTAACTAGAAACCTCAGCTTCACAAGAAACATGTCTGTGCCTCCTCTGCCCCCAAACAGCCTGCCTGTGCCACTGTTATCTGGTCTCCTCTGATCTCTCTATGCATCTGCATTGAAGATACTGACAGGAGAGAAGGGAGAGGAGCAGAAAGGGGGAGTCAGTGTATGAGAGAGTGTAACGCTGCAGAAACTGATAGGAGGGAGGGGAGGAGGTGTGTAGTCTACATACTGCCTTCAATAGAAGCTGTCCTAAATTAGAATATAATCCTTGCTTGTCTTAACAGCTTTCCTTAAAGCACTGAAATGGTTAATTGTCATTTGTATATTAATTCTGCTCTGTTACATAGTTGTTGTAAGATGTATTAGTTTGATAACATTTGTCCCCCTGCCCATAAAGTGTATGTTTAGTTCCAGTAAACAGTATTATGGAAAGTAAATATAAAACTAACATTGCCACACTCATCTGCCCTAAAATATAATAGAATCCTCGCTTGACCACAGAGGTTAAAGTATGAAATGAACGATGACAGTTAAAGGACGGAAGAAAGCTGTGATGGCGGTCATGCTTCGGGCTTAATGGATTTCATACACATTACACTTGGGATCCCTGTTAGTTGTTTAACACCTGTGGTTAAGTTAGGATTTTATCATGTTTTTATATCATGTTTTAGGGCTGAATGAAGCCACATTAGTTTTCTATTCAGGCCACTGTTTATTAATTTGGGGAATCTTGTGCGGACTAATATTTGATTCTAGTAGCCCGAGGTCCACAGAACTCCTGAGATGTTTACTTTCATATGAGAAAGTTTTACTTAATGTAAGATAGATTTACATTGGTGGATATGTGGAACAGCCTCCCAGCAGAAGAAGCTTCAGATCCGCAAATTTGAGATTGTTGTTTTCCTCACCTTTGCACTTATTGTAAGTTGTTTTTTTTTGGTTGAGATTTTAAAGATATTATTAAAATGTCATTTTTGAGTGATCTAAGGTAGGGTTTTTTCAGTTTAGGTATTTCTGGCATTGCAATGGTTAACTACAACCTTTTTTTTTTCTGTTTGCTGTAAACTCTTGCATCCGGGTCCTGATTGTTTCAAGTGGAGGTTGCTTTTGCTAATATTTAATAAGCAGCACCTGTTAGATTTATTGGAACCCTAACCACAGTTCCTGGAGACGTTGCCAAAATACTTTTATATGCATTCTTTGTTTATGAGGCCACATGGGACAGTAAAGTGTCACCGAAATAACCACAAGAGAGCGTATACTCCGCGTATTGGAGTTCGTGACCCAGTGGTGGCTTCCGATATTACCCATTTCATACAAGATTGATCGTCAAAGTGGCTGGACTCCCTCGTTGTCCGTTACACGATGTGATGTCTTCCTATGTGATATTATGGGTATGAGATTATTCTTCATCCATAGCGTCTGCTTTAATGTGCAGGACACAAAACGTACAAAAGTATTGAAAAACAAGTCAGTGGTTTCTACTTTGAGGACACAACATCGGATCACTAAGGTGGAGGTTTCATATGATTCTAATGAACAGATAAGGTTTAGAGGCACACAGAATTATACACTGTCGTTAAGTTCATGGTCAAAACCAAAAAATAATTAAGAGAATTATTGAATAAATTATCCAAGCTTATTATAGGCATATTTGATCTTTATCAGTTATAGACTTTCTTTTCCTCTTCTTTATCTTCTTCATTTTGTTCCTAGTAAGTAAGTAAGGATTTACTATAACTTATAGCATTAACACGAGTGACCTCTATAAATCTGTTTATATCAAACTAGTTAATGTTGTTTCAATATGGTAGCAAAAGATTGTTGCTAATATGGATAACAATATAAATCAAGCAAACTGTTGTCTCAAGAAATGGAGACTCCGGTGGACATAGGGGAACAGAAAAAGAGCACATAGCGTGAATCTGTATTACACAATAATACACACTTTATTGGATGAACTTACAACTGGTAGTGGCACCAGCTCAAGTGCAAATGCCACGATAAAGACCATGTAGATCAGAGCACTAGGTCAGAGTGTCTGGCTGGGTGATTAAGGCCGAGCCATTCTTTTGTTTCCTCGCAGGCAGCAAAGGGGTCAAAGTAGTTGTCTAGTAGATTGGGCTAAGATTACAGAGCGAGGACTCCTACAAATGGCTGTAAGAAAGCAGCACAATATTGTGAAAATAATCTGATGCTGGTAATAAAATAATATGGTGGGATTTCTTGTTTAAAGATGCTTGAACTATCAGACACATGTGGAACAATGATAAACTCTGATGGATTTTACCGCTGCCAACAATGAAATAGTTATACATTTCATGGCTCCTGCTCCAGTGTACTTTTATTACAGCCTGAGCATATCTTTTGATGTTGTACTTGATAGACTGCCTTGAGCAAATGCAATATTGTAGCCAGTATATTTTTATATACGGTATATATCCTGGTGTATGCTGTGAAAATCTTTCATTAAGAAGATTTCAAATACACTCTTTTACAGCATTAGTCATTTTGGGGAATAAAGCGCATTTATCAACTGGACCTGGAAGAGTATAATATGTTTATAATCTCTTCTGCATGACCACAAGTCCATTGTAGATGGCAGAAGAGGGAAGTTGGTGTCACTAATGGGCCCTTAGCTTTAGAATATATATATAGTCTTTCTTTTCTACCACTGATAGCTTTATACGTTTGCCGGTACTAAGAATTGTGCCGTACTGACCCTTTGCATGAAACTGACCTTTAGATGTTTCGGTGTATTAAACTTTCTCTGTTGGGTTAACAGATTATAGTTTTTACAGCTTTCTTTTCAGTTTTGTTAGAAGAATAATAGTCAATTGGGTCTATCCACTAATTTAATGGATGTACATGAGACGAGTCAGATCTGGAAGATCTGGCACATTAAATAACATAATTATAAATAGTAAAACGGGCTCAGAAATAGCAGCGCTATATGATCGCTAAAAAACCTTTTCTGTAATGTAGTGGGGCTAAGTAGACCAGATGCAGCCTAAAGAGAATTCCATTAAAGATGGACATCTCTGTTAACTTGTAAACATGTTCAAAAGTTTACATTTTGCATAATCACAGTTTAAAGCAATAAAGAGATACATATTAACTAATAAGATGGCATCTTGGCAAACTCAGTGTTCTGACTTCAAGTGACTGATTAACCTGGAACACAATATTTACAGCAAAATTCCACATTTCATTTATTTACCTGAACATTTTCATTATGTGAAGTATATGTGAAATAGTTGTGTCCAGCTGTAAAATAAATCCCAGTATATTTCTTTATTTGAAGAAAAAAGTCTTATAAGTATGGACCTTTGGAACCAAATTACACAACAGGTGAAATACCAAAGGTCGGCCAACACAAAGTGTAGCTTTCATTTAAAAAAAAAAACAGGCTTAGAAAATAAGGGCAGATGAAGTGATCGGTTAGCAATTATCATCCGTGCAATACATGTCTGTATAAATTATGACTAATACATAGTAAGAGTAAAATCTGTAAAATAGCTATGTAGGAACAGATAGATAAAAGAAGGACAACCAGAAATGCCAAAGGTGGAACAAATGGTGGCAGAGCCTCAATGGTTAATTTGTAAAAAAAATTGAAAAGGTATGAGGCCACTTATCTTTTGAGCTGTCACTTGGCATCGTGCTCACCTCTGTTCTTCTTTTGCTGCGTTATATAACAAGGTGTGACTTTACTGATGTCCTTTACTCATTGGGATCCTGCAGCATTCCAAGCGGTCCAAAACATATTTCACTAACAACACCCCGACTGTGCACTATCCAGTCCTTCTCAACACATATTCACTGGAAATGGTTGCCTATAGTGTCTACTGAATGAACACAGAAAGGATCCAGCCAGGGAGTAAATGTGGCTTAACATTTCTTATTACCTTATTTCTGTAGGCACCGACTTGGCTATATGTGTAAAAGAGTAAAAATGTGTTTTCATTAGAACACTTTATGGGGCAGTTGCCTCCTGCTATCCTCGTCCATTGATTATGCTCAGTGCCGCAGATTAGTGCCTCATAGGAACCGGATCTCAAACTTGATGTGACCCCTTTGAAGGTCAGCGCTGCAGGCTAACCAGAACGGACCTTCTGTAGCTGAGCCGGAATATGTACCTAATAATACTGGTTATTCTGTAAACGCAAGATCCCGAATAGATTCAATCTGTCTTTAAATATGTCTTCATTAATTCCTAAGGCACACTATGGGTAGAAGACAAATCAACAGATGCTGCCAAAAGTTCATCTCCTAGATCTGACCTTTAAACATATGATTCAAAGCTTGTTCCTGATGGACAGTAGATGTTTAAATACTGTCTTAGTCCAATGTGATAGAATCAGCGCAGGAAATCTGGAAACACAATGTGTTTTGTATTAAATAGATGTTATCAGTGGTTTTACATCACAACACAGTAAGGAACAGTGTCTGTCAAATTATGTATATTGGCGTCTGAAGATATATCTTCAGCCCAAGCAAATGAACTCACAATAACATGTTCATTGGCAAGCCCCAGAGCAATAAAAATATGAATATTTTATAAGGATGTTCTCTGCCGCCATATTGATTTTAATGTATTATGATGGCTCATAGAAAAACATGCTATAATTCAATATTTAATATTCTCAGTTGGTTGGAGTAAGGTCCAAAATAGACATATTACATTAAAAAAGGTGGGAAGAAGAGTCATAAAGGCAAGTTATTTTTAAAGAATATGATTTACTTTGTCTTGGGAGGAATATTGCCTACAAGAAAAAGAGATCTTGATTTATTTCTACTGAGAAATGCCTTCTAGTCAGTCTACCGTTAAGCAATACAATAGTATATTATATTATTATGAAGAATATGTCCACTTTATGGCTTTTGTGAATCTGAAATTGCTTGGGTTAATAAAATAGATATTCTCACTATATTTTCTTTTTTCCTGATGTGAAGACAACAATAAAGTTGATGGCATTTATTCTATTATTTTGACGTTTTTTGAAGTTGATGATGTCACATATGACCTTTGCCAAGGCATCCCTAATTGTGTTGATCCTGATGAAGGCGAATCAAACCTTCCCCTCTCTTTTAAGCTCATGTGTTATGTCTTGGAGAAGGAACTCAATGGGCAGTCAGAATAACCCCTAGATCATCTGGTGTGTACGCAGGCCCAGACTGGCCATCTGGTACATCGAGCAAATGCCCAATGGGCTGCTGGCCAACAGCTCTCCATACTCACCAGATTGGTCCCCCCCAGCAGAAGACTGAGTACTACAGTGTGCTGCCACTGGCTACATATGCCCATGCGCTGGGCATAAAGAGCCAGGACTGCCATGTCATCTCCAGTCCTGCTACACACTAGTTTGGGTTGATACCTCCATAGACAATACATTCTAGATCTTTGCAGGACATACTATTAAGAACATTTTGAGCATTTTCTCTTCAAACTTGGTCAACGAGTTGTCTGAAATGAAAGTGCAAGATTGACTTGTATATAAGATGACTTGTGAATTGCGAGTGAACGTTTCTGGATTCCTTTCTGGGGCGTGATTCCAAGTTGTTGCAAATCGAAACATCTTTCGTTAAAGTCTCATGCCAAGGGTGAAAGTATAAACAAGGGGCATTGGGCTTCAGTCCTCAACAAATAGAATCACGCCAGGTTTTTAGTAAAAAAAACTTAGCGAGCTGTCATTGTTACACAATGTTACTTGTTTGTGTTATTAATAGTAATAAAAAAATAGTAGGATACACATCTTATATATTCTTAAACTAATTATAATGTGCCTGACTTTCTATGACTCCATGGGCGTTGCAAGTTTCTGTTTAGTATCGCTTGCAATTCCCTGAGGATATTTGGGTGAACGCCATTACCTACATAGTTACATAAATTCACTTAAGAGTAAAGAATTCACTGTGGCTCGATTGACGTTAGATTAAAGTTTAACTGAAAGTTTAAACAAACTTTGCAAAAAGACTTTCAATAACGATGTGTTCTGATGTGTAGATAGGATCCTTCTTGTAATTCCGTACAATGGGTGCTTATTAGGATTTCTTTTGGGGTTCCTTTCATTGTTCTCAAGGGCCGAGCAGATATTTTGTAGTCGTCCGGGTGGGCCATAGATAAGCACTGGCGGGAAATGCATTGTCAGAGGGTATTCTTAAGAGTTAAGGCATTTGGTTCCCGACTATTATGACAATCGGATTGGACCAAGTAAGTGGTATGATCCAACAGCAGGTGAAATAAATTGGAAAACTAGATGAAATAGTTTTTTCTTCCATCAGATTCTAAGTTTCATTGTAGACCATGACTGGGATGGAGAGTCTGGAGACTTCTTAAGGAACAGCCAGGCTTAGAACCTGTTTTAATCTCATCTTCTCCAGGGTTTTCCTACCTCCTCAACTTTTCATACCCTCTTGCCCCTTGTCCTATGTCAGTGCATGTCTTTATCTGGAGGCATTTAATAAATAAAAATATTTTCAGTGTGATAAAGGAATGTTTTCTTAAAGCAGCCTTCTTGAGAAACTCGTTATTTGTTCTGCACAAAGTGTTCCTGATTTAGAAAGGTAAGCAGGTGCCAGGTGTGATATATTTCAGACAAATTAATTAGACTGATCAGTTATAATTACTGCTGGATACAGAACAGGATCGTGTGTGGAGCCCTTCTGTGGGATTATGTAATACGACCTATTATTAACCTCATTGAAATATTAATATCTAAAATTTTAACAGGTGATGGGCCACAATTCACGTTAGTATCGCTACGTCATATATGTCATATTTACAAAGGTTTCATTATTACATAAGTCCTTAATAGCTCTGCAGAACTTGTTAACCCTTAATATAGGAACCTAAAATATTATGGCCAGTTAGAACAATCTGTCTTATATTCATTATAGCCTTCTACCACTTCTGCTGGTAGGCGGTCCCACTTATCCACCATCTCCTTGGGGGAATAAAAATGTCTCATGTGACATCTAATCCATTGATTCTTTAATCTTAACCCTCGACATCCTCCACTTTCAAATAAAATTACTTCCTGTAGCCTTTAAAGATCTTTATGTATTTCATTGTTTGATATTATTTAACCTCCGCTACATGCTATCCACATTAGATATTTTAGTTTTCCCTGATAAAAAAGATTAGCTAGCTGGGCATCATGGGCTTTGTGTTAAATGATGCACCTCTAGACATTAAGGACGGGATTCTCTATCCACCAACTATCCTTTCCATGGTAAATAATACAATACCTAATCCTTAGTGTCCTTAGAGGACTACTTTTCAAATGACGATCCAGTGGGAGAGAATGCTTGAATATTCATCAACTAGTGAAGCTGGATAGATGCCTCCAGCAGGTATTCTACAATCCAACCGGCTAACAATGAAATAGTAGTGGCATTAATTATATATACTACTACTAATATGTTAATCCAAATTATAACATTAAAATCTGCCAATAATCTGCCAATACATGGCTGATACCTTGTATCAGTGTTAACGTATGTTAAATCTCATGAAATGTCAACCCATGCTTGTTACAGCACGCGCCAAAAAAACCAAAACAATCCCTGATGCCCTGGACGTTCATGGTTTGGACTCCATGTCATACGGTTATGCTCTTCTGGTATTTGTGAAATATTTTGACATTTAAATTGTCTTGAATATTCAATATATTCTTTTGCTTAGCCTTTGGAGCGGCCAGCAGCCTCCTATGTTTGCTTACCACCATGGTGACATATTGAGTTTGAGACACAAGTTAGTGACACTTCATCCTGACAGCTACTCTGCTGTGAAGCCAACTGGATTACATGCTGGAAAAAATGCTGATCCCTGGTAAGATCCCTAAACAGGGAGCAGTGATTGTGATGACACTGGTGTATTCCAGTTCCAAAACCTCCTTCTCCAGTAAAAATAAAAATAAAGAAAATACATCTATTTGATGAGGTTTTGTGGACTACAACTCCCATCGCTCTCAGTGAGAATGATGATATAGGTAATGGGAGTTGTAGTCCTCAAAAGATGGGAAAAAATGATTATTTAGCTGATTTGTGGAAATGTGTATTTTCTACATACATTTTGTTCCTGGCATGATTATGGAACTTAACCACTTTTTAAGTGCCTACATTGCAATATATTGTGTACAAAAGATCCCTGGAGCTGCTTCATGAAATGGGTTAGCATGATAGAGCAGAAAAACCCAGAAACGCTCCAAAATCTTGTGGAAAGCCTTCCCTGAAGAAGAATATTAATGTCTATGTATTTAGAATGAGATGTCATTAAAGTCCATGTTGGTGTAATGGTCAGGTGTCCCAATACTTTTGTCCATATAGTGCATGTAGTGTGTGTATGTGTACATACGAGTGTGTGGCAGGGTGATAGGATTGTAGGCCAGTTGCCAAAGGCCAGCCATGCGTAAAGTGCTGCTATAGTTAAGCGTATAAAGAATGATCTGTGCTACTCTATCCTTCACCATCGTGGTCTGTAAGTCTGGCGGTCTGTGCTCAATCCAAACATTAAATCTAGAGACGTTTTATAGAGCTTTCACATTTACTAAGGTAGAGCATTACTTTGTGGACATCATCCAGCCCCTGATGACGCCGGAATAATCCACACATAAATAATTATAATTAATTATTGTGGCAAATATCATCAGAAAAGATAAGCACTCACAAAATTGGCCATTACTTTAGGAAGAAAGCGAAATTATATTAATCATCTTTTTACAAGACCAATTTATTTCCCCACAAACTTTCCAAAGCCATCCTCTCTGCCAGGTTTGGCACGACTAGCTTATTTACCGAGATTTCAACACATTCTTCAAATATTTCAGAGCTGCTGGCGCACAAACAGCTTGTCTGAAAGCGCATTGCCAACCCAAATAAATAACGCTATCACTAATTATTTCAATTCAGTTTTTTTTTTTAATAGATTCAACTACACAAAAAAAAGCCTCTTCACTTAACCTTGGAACACGAATGGGCGAGTACAGCTTGCACTCAACGTCTCATATTTATCCAATTCAGTTGGTTGTCATAGAGAACTGGAGAGTCCTATGTCTCCGATGGGCTCTCGCCCTACAGTAGCACGTTCTTGCCGTCGCTACGGGGGTCAATTTCGGTGGAAAGAAATGCTTGCGGAAATCCACCTGCCAAGTATAATTGGCTGTTCGCAAAACAGGAGAACATCTTATCACTAAGAATGCTTTTGTTATTGCAATTTACACTTAGTTTGGAACGGCAGACGCATAAAAGCAAGCGCTCCGAGTTCCAGTTGACATAATGGGAAATCAGTTTTGTCTGATGAAAGTAGGCGATGCATTTTCTGAACGCTGTTAATGTTTATATTGGCAGACTTTGTATAAAAAGTGGATTCGAAGTTCCTGGCAGTAACTTATTATCCCCATATTATCGGGTAAGTGCTTCACAGTCTTTGTTGAGAAAATAGATGATGGTGATGCACGACCGATCCATTTACAAATTTACAAGGAACCATAAAGCACAACTTTAATGGCGAGGAGGAGTACCTTGTAAAAAGTAAAATATAACACATGGACTGTAGATTTTAATGGAACGATAGTTAAATTGTATCACGTTCACACGTCATTTAAGCAAAAGTAGGGAAAAATCCAATTGCGAAGGTTTCGAAATGGTAGACAAATTAAGACTTTGTAAGAATAAAAGTAAGGAATCAGAGATTTTACAGCATAAGTTTGCTTAATGTGTCAAAACTGATCAAACATAAACCTGAAGGCTCATAAATATGCACAACTCAGGTTTTTTTATAGTGCTTAAGGCTGCTGAAATAACAAAATGTAGCCAAACATATGTTGAATAACTCCACCCCCCCCACTTAAAACTGTCCGATTTTCGAAACTTTGACTGTCATAGCCCCGAGCATCAAAGGATTTTTACAAACCCATGGTCATAAAAAAGCCCTAATTAACTGATATGGACAACCAGATTGAGGTGAAGTGGCTAAGTTCAAAACGACAACTCACCAGCACAAACATAACCAAACATGCACACAAGGTGCCGGCCGACGGCTTGTGACGTAGGCTCTGATGTGTATCCAGCTTCACTAAAGCCTCAGGTAGCCCATCAGGCGTATCCTGGCTCTCCGTGAGCTGATGGGACCATGGAGCAAGTAAGTCATGTGCCCACTGGTGCTAATGTTGCATCGCTGGACCTTCCAGTAAAAGATTCTTAGTGCTGCTGAGATCTCCAGCAAGGGAACTTATGAGGGCCCACTTTAAAACACATCCTCCACTGCCTTGGGGTACCCACAGAGAGAAAGTCTGGGTGCTTCTTCTCATTTCCCAATATTTGATGTTTTTCTTCTGCGTTTGTTGTTCCAGTTGGTACTTCCTCATATACACAGAGATCTGCCAAAATTCTACTGCCAGTGCAAACATTTGCAATCTCTCCAAAGTGCTTCCACATTTCTAAGCTTAAACGCTGAGGATGGTACGCAAAGCTTGGATTGGCCTTTATTCCAGCAGAAAACAAGAAAGGAATAAGGTATTGATGCTGTTCTATACACACTGTATCTTCATCTTCCTGGCTGCCCACAGTTTTGTCCCAGTAACATTATTACTTTTGTCATAATAGGAAGGTAAATGCTGAATAATTGTTTATTCATTTTAGTGCAAAGATCTTGAGGCCATATTTCTAAAGACAAAGCCCGGATGCAATTTGGGGTAAAGTGCTAAATAAGGAGCAATCCGGGGGATCACTCTATTGGTTTATTTGCTGATTGCTCTAACTGTATCTCTTTGCTCCAGATTTGCCTCCAGAAATCCATCATGTTACTCTTTGTTATTTTCATAATGTAGAAATATAATTTGGTGATTGGTTGGTAAATACATTCAGTATATGACCAAGAGTATGTGGACAACTGACTTTCACACCAAGCTTGTTGGACATCCCATTCCAAAACCATGGCCATTAATATGGAGTTGTCACCCCCTCCTTGTGGCTATAAAACTTCCACTCTTCTGGAACAGCTTTCCACAAGATTTGGAGAGTTTCTAATCAGGCACTGATGTTGGATGAGAAGGCCTGGCTCGCAACCTCTGTTCCAAGTCATCCCAAAGGTGTTCGATGAAGTTGAGGTCAGTGCTCTGTGCGGCCGGTAAAGTTCTTCCACCCTAAACTCATCCAACCATGTCTTGCTTTGTGCGTTGGGGCACAGTCATGCTGGAATAGAAAAATGTCTTCCCCAAACTGTTCCCACATTCTGCACCCTGTTCTATATTACCCTTCTCTGGAACTAAGTGGCACAAACCCTGAAAAAGAGCCCCAGACCATTATCCCTTCCCCACCAAGCTTGAATAAATTAGCATCCAGATTCCCCTCCCCCTGCTAAATAACACAAGAGACAATCTTTATTTTAAAACTTTATTAAATGTCAGCTATGGATTTTATTTGTCCGCGGTGCAGACCACATATTACCATAGCACCGCGACACTCAACCTTTATTAATGTTTTAACAACATTTATAAGCTTAACCATTTATTAGCCAAACACATTTTGACACAGTATATAAACAGTTTACCGTCAAAACGGTACAGTACTGTCAAAAAATTATAACCAATTAAGTAACCTGCTGGTATGGGCGTATCCACCTGTATCCCTGCTGGAACTGCCGGCGTCCCCTAGCACGGCAGCCACACGACTATGCGATTCACAGGGGCAGATGCCCCTGGGGCATCCTGCACTTACAAGTAACCATACCTATAAATAGTTAACTCCTGCATCGTACCAGCCTCAAACTTGAGCACCTGGCTGATGCTGAAACATAGGGAAGGGATGGGCGTGAAAATATTCTTTTAAAATTAATTGCCCCTATACCATATGCCCCCTTTATATATATATATATATACCGTATTTGCTCGATTATAAGACGAGGTTTTTTTCAGAGCAAATGCTCTGAAAAATACCCCCCGTCTTATAATCGGGGTCGTCTTCTAATCAGACCTCAAACAGAGGTCTGATTAGGAGACTAAGATCCAGATCCCCCGCACCGCTGCAGGGGACCTGGATCCTCCTGTCGTCGCCCCCCCCCCAATTTAACGCCCCCCCCACACACACACACTTACCGGTGCTTCCGGAGGTGAAGTTGGCAGCGGGGGTTTGTATGCGTCCGTCGCAAATACCTTCCCCGACTGTCAGAGATAAGAGTTCCCCGCACCGGTGCGGGGAACTCTGATCTCTGACAGCCGGGGAAGGTATTTGCGACGGACGCATACAAACCCCCGCTGCCAACTCCACCTCCTTCCGGCTGCCGCGGAATGAGACGTCAACCCGCTGCCCCGGCAATACAGCAGGAAATTGGAAGCACCGGTAAGTAAGTAAGTGTGTGTGTGTGTGTGTGTGTGTGTGTGTAGGGCATTTCTGGAATGCCTTATACCCCTATATGCCACTCTGGCACTTAGGGGGTTAAAAGGCATATTATGGGGCAGAGTGGCATATAGGGAGGTATAAGGCATTTCAGGAGGCAGAGTGGCGTTAAGGGGGCATTTAATAGTGCACTCTGCCTCCTGAAATGCCTTATACCTCCCTATATGCCACTCTGCCCCATAATATGCCTTTTAACCCCCTAAATGCCAGAGTGGCATATAGGGGTATAAGGCATTTCTGGAGGCAGAGTGCTCTATATAATGCCTTTTAACTCCCTTAATGCCACTCTGCCTCCTGGAATGCCTTATACCTCCCTATATGCCACTCTGCCCCATAATATGCATTTTAACCCCCTAAATGCCAGAATGGGATATAGGGGTATAAGGCATTTCTGGAGGCAGAGTGGCACATAGGGGGTCAAAAGGCATACCATGGGGCACAGTGGCATATAGAGGGTTAAAAGGCATATCATGGGCCACAGTGCCATATTGGAGTGGCAAGCCTGGGGGCAGATGTGCGTAACTGGGGGACAGGTTGGAAAATACAAGAAATAAAAACAAAAAAAAATATTTTTCTCAATCATAGCTTTTATTAAAAAAAATAGTTTACATGAATTAACATTTACTGGTAAAACTTTTTTCCTTTAGGGTCGTCTTATATTCAGGCTTTTTCTTTTTTTCCTAAGTTAATATTCAGATTTTGGGGGGTCGTCTTATAATCAGGGTCGTCTTATAATCGAGCAAATACGGTATATATACCCCTCAGTGAGGCACAATTACCCCCTCCCATCTGGCCTTGCACGTGCCACAAAATGTATTAACCCTTTAACTGCCCAAAATTTAGCTTACTCATCCCTTAACCCTTTAACCTGGCATTCAAGGGGGGTAACCTTGTCCTGCACTTCATTCATAGGGCCCCTCTGTCCCATTCTTACCCCCCGGGGCTGTATTGTGCACACATAATATATATATAGATATTGTGATGAAAATCCCCTGCATTTAAAATTAATCAACAATAAATAAGAAAACACTAACTGACATCAGCCAGGCAAGCCTGAAGGCTTGTTTTTCCCACAGAAACCCTTTAGTGCCAATGATTCTGGGTAGGTATATGCAAATCAGGTAAACAATGATCATCTCTTTATACATGGATCCCTTAGCTTTTCAACAAAACCCAGGTCAAAGGTGCAGAAGCCAGATCACCACTTATGTTTTATTTAATGATAAATATATACATACACTGACTGACCCACATCATATACACTGATCATCATACACATACGTACTGCCATCGCTGTCACAGGAACCACTGCCCTAAGGCACCACAGGTCACACATTCCTACAGTAATATGTAAGGTATATATATATATATGTGTCCTGAAAAAAAATCATACCTAGGAACTTTCCAGTGTAGGCTACCAGGAGTTATCCCACTTCCAGGGAATGGTCTCATGATGGGGTGGGGCTAGTTGTATGTAGGGGTGGGGCTGGCCAGAGACAGCATTCAGTGGCTATGAAGTAGGCGGGGTGAAGCTGAGGAATGGGCACGGTCAAGCACCACCCCCTCCAAAAACAAATGCACTGACCCAGGGAGGCAGGGCTTCACTCAGAGACACCATAGTGACCAAAGTGAGTCCACTGGTATGCACATGTGGCATCCCTAGTAAAAAGTAATTGTTAAATAAGTCTTAATTTGGTGTTCTGCACCTCTGCTGTCTCCTCACAAATAAAGTCATCATCAGAAAGAAGGCTGGAGAGGAGAACATTGTCATAACCATAACAACCATACCAGATTAATTAACGGATTTATAATCACAGTCTTAATATTAACAACATTTACGTACGTGTATAATTATACAGGATTACATTTTAAGAAGATTAAAAAACATCTAGTTCTGAGCGTTGCGGTGTGCTGTGACATTCCATCAATACAGCCATCTCATATCAGCTTTGTTCACTTTACAGCAAGTAGCAGCAATTAAGCCGTTAATAGTACTGTTTCAGAAATAGCTTTATATTATCAGAGAAAGCAGTTTAAAAATGTGACTTTTTGTTAGATGAATGGGCCATACAATTTCAGAAGTTTATGAAATGTTATACAAAAAGTACTACAGTCCTAATTAAGCTGAATTCAAAATAATTATGAGATCGGTGCTTTCTTTGCATGTAGGTCGTAAAGTGGAGCAAACAAGACACATATCAAATAGTACAGTAAATTATATTTAGCTGAAAATTGGACCATAATGTTTGGGGCAGGAAAAACGCCTTTGGCGAGGTTGGGCCAGTGGAGCGTAGGGCAGAGATTACAAAAAGAAGAGCCACCAACTTTCCTAGGGTTCAAAGCAAGCAGTGGTTTTAATGAAGCAAATAACACCAAGGTAGGGTAGTTAAAGAAGAAAGCAGAGTCCAGGTATTTAGCCAGGGTAACCGAGTAACACAAAGTCCAGGGACAAGCAAGGTCAGAAGGCAGGAGGTCAAAAAGGTAAAGATGGATCCAACAGGTACTATAGGTTTAAGGGAATGTTAGGACTACACAAGATAAACACACAGCATGTAACAAGCAAGCACTGAAGGTATGGGGTTTGGGGCTTTTATAGGGGAAGCAGTAACTCCTCCTACTTCCCTAGACTCCTCCCCTACTGTTGAATTGTATTGAAGTGGGGATGACTCCCCCCACTCTCCTCCATCTCCGTGGTGACCGATAGCACCATTTCAGCAAGACATGCCCACTTACTGGTAGCCAGACGCACACTTGTTATTCAGGAGGTGTACCTAACTCCAGGCCGGGGATGCGGCCTGCAACAAATCAATGTAGCCCCAGGCCATGACGGAGGGGATGGTGCAGTGCGAGCGGTACATGGAGGACTCCCCTGAAAGGTAGGAGTCAGGCCAGGAGCTTGACAGTCTTTTTTTGTATTTTGGATTGTTTTCTGTTGAGATGATGCTTTGCCATTTTGAATTTTAAAGTGTTGGATCTGCAAAAGCCTACACAATTAAACAAAAAAAACCAACACAAAGCCAGCTATCCACCATGACTCAGCATAAGCTTGGTAGGGTAAGGTTCCTCCCATACGGACTCTGTGTCCATAGTTACCGTATTGGCCCGATTATAGGCCGCACCCGATTATAGGCCGCACCCGATTATAGGCCACACCCTAATAGTTTGATGATATTTTAAAGAAAAATTCATTTTAAAAAAATTACACACGAGTGGAATGGTAAAACAGTATTTTATCTAATGACCAGGAATACATGTATTTTTACGATCTATTATGCAGTTAGTCATACAAACAGTCATACAAAATCCTCTGCCCCCTGGATATGCCACTCTGCCCCCCTGAAATGCCACTCTGCCCCCCCAGACTTACCAATGCATGCCCAGACTCCCTGGTGTCTAGCGGGTGCTGCGAGGGACCTGGATCCTAACCCTGCTGCTTGCCCACAGCAGGGCTAAATGAAAAAGAAAGGAAAAAAAACACCTGCCCGTCGCCCCCCGGAACTGCATGCCCTGGGCGCCAGGCTGTACGAATTGCGCATCCCTGTGCTAAACCCCCGATTATAGGCCTATAATCGGGCAAAAACGGTATGTACACATAGTAATCGTGTCATTTGGATAGAGCTAATATCTGAAGACTTGGCCAGTAAAATACTCCCCAAGCTCATGTGTGAGGTCATCAAAGCAACTGCACTCTGAAATCACCCAGTAGCGCACCCTTGAATAATCCCCACGAGTATTGGATTGTCAGTAAATGTGAAATGGGAAACTGAAACAACTATTACTCATACTCAGCATTCAGTCCATGTGATTTCATTTGGATTACTTATGTATAACAGCGGTAGTTCATCTCTTGTGTTGTGGTCCTGTTTTTTTTCTGTATAGACTTACAAGTATTTTTTACGTTACTAAGTGATTAATAAACGTCACTGTTGAAAGGTTTAGCTCTGAACGTAATTGGAAATAATCGTAGAATATTTGATGACATTTCTCTGACTTGTTTCTTGGAAGTTAAACTAGGGTCAGTCCAAAGAACTGTGTTCAGTGAAGTGTACACTGTGACATTTGTTAGCAGGATCTAAATGGTGTCATTATTGTGCTAAAAATAAATGTAATGGCATGGAACACTGCTATTTAGTTCAGCGATAAATCAAGGATAACTTAAGTGCAGTGAACTGGATAATTCCACAGCTCTTTCCATATTAAACTCCAACAGTGAGCTTGACAACTGAGTTGTTAAAGAACACAATTTTAATTAGAAATCCAAAATAAAATTGTCAAAGGCAGAGTCGGTCCCGAGCCCACCTTAGATTATTCTCTGGTTGTTATGTGAAAATAATAATGCCGAATAAAAGGCTGTCCTAAAACGCACAATGGTTACTCCACTTAGATATTGCCACTAAAAAAAGTTCAAACCTACTTGGATGTCACGGTTCGTAACAGAGCCGTAACTAGGGCATTCGAAAGCTAAAAGAAGTGGAGGGGGCGCAGGGTATTGCTTCTGGATGGTGTTAAGGTGAAGCTAAAAATCATTCACCGTCTCGAGTACTCTATAACACAAGGCGCATTTTCGTACGCAGACAAGTTGACTCTGGAATGGGCCTAAACCGACTTCTTATACAGGTTCATTTGTAGCATAATACAGATAATGTCACACACGTGATATATGATTTTCTGTGGCCTTTCGGGAAAAGCGGTAGAATTGCGAACATATAAAAATAGCTGACATGAGTTTCTGCTTAAGTTTTTTTTGGTTGACAAAAATCTGAAATATTTAGACTTATTTTCTTAAACATTCTTCCCCAATCCCCATTGTCTGAATTTCATGTCTACTTCCTTCTTTAAAATTGAATTTTTAAATCTGCTGATTTATCTAAACTTTTAACGTGCTATCTGATTTTCTGTGGCCAAATGGCTAAACTTGTTTTTTTTCTAGACACCTCGCCCTTTCTGGAAAGGGGTAGAATTGGGAACATGATATAAAAATAGCTGACATGAGTTTCTGCTTGTCTGAATTTTATGTCTACTTCCTTCTTTAAAACTGAATGTTTATATCTGCTGATTTATCTAAACTTAACTGTTTTCTTATCTAATGCTCATACCTGGGAACTTCTGGGCTCTGGCTACCCGGAGCCTTCCCTTGCGGGACATGGCCGGGACTGCCCACTGACGTCGGTCCGATGATCTAGATGGGAGTTCCCCCTAACGTTAGTGGGCAGTCCTGCTGACGTCAGTGGGAGGTCCAGCTGACATCGGGGGCATTCCCGCTGATGTCAGCGGGAAACACCCCCATTTAAATGGAAAATGGATGGGGAGCAGGGTGTGTAAAGACCCTGCTCCCACGACCTGAAGGATTCGGGTCTTGACCCGGAGAAGCGGTGCTTCAACCGGCAATCTCCCGGCAAACCCGGAGAGTGCCCAGGTATGCTAATGCTATTCCTAAAAAACAGGATGTAAGCATACATTATAAATCCAAAATGCTCTTACATATACTTCCTTTATATTCCTAGGATGGGAAGATCCCTAATATAACAGGATTCCTTACTCCTAAAAGTAATCCAAAATTATAAAGCTAAAAGTGAGATAATCTAATAAATCAAAGTTAAATTGATATTTTTAGCAACGCCCCATGAAAGTTATGGTTCTGGATTGTAAAGGAATAGTGAAAGGTAGCCTAACTGTGCCCATATTTCCCAAAGAGGATCAGCCCTTGCTTTGTCCATAATTGATATTTACTCAACATTGCCAGTAGGGTACCAGTAAAATTTCATTTGGGTACCAGATTTCGCACAGGTACTTAATGTTGTGTACAGGACCAGACAGGCAATGTGAGGAGGCCACGGCATTTTAAGTCCATGACTGCCTGATGACGTCAGTGTGGCTGACAGCTGGATATGCGCGTGAGTGCGTGTTGCTGTTGGCCAGCAGTTTACCAGGTTTTGTGTCAGATGGCCAGTCTGGGCCAGGTTGTGTACGTTTTATACACTAAGGTCTAATGCATGTAATAGATCTCATGTCTATCACTAGCTGGGCTGTGGGGACAGACATTAATATCCAGTGACTGCAACCTTTGCTAGGTTGTCCCTAAAAGAAACCAGACGGCAGAAGTGGTTTTTTCAGTATAATCCAACTGGAAGTGATTAAAAAAAAATTAGTATTCCTTTCAAGTCCACCAGGTTTTCCATAGAAACTAAATCTAAGGTTAAAATACATTTTGTATTTACAACTCACGCTGCGTACTGTTCTTACATTATCAAGGAGATATTTCATGAGAAAAATGACTAATAAAAGGCACTAGAAATGTCTGGCTTTATTTACAAAGGATTAAATATCTAATCACAGAAAACCTTTTAAAACTATGTATATTTAAGTGTGTACTTCATCATTGCAAATTTAATCTGCACCAATATTCAGAATTCACAGCTCGATGTGAGAACTTCATATCTAAACCCAATGATGGATATTTCCACCGTCATCACAGTATGTATCATATTCAGCTAAAACGCTTTCTGGAAACAAAGGTTGTAATGTTCTTCTTTATAACAAATAATCATTCTACCTTAGTTACAAAATAATTTGTAATTAAAATTTATAAGAACACTTCATACCCAATGAAGGCAATGAATTTAAGCTGCAGTATTGTCTATAGTATGAATAGCATTCACTTGAAACCGGCATTAATGGGATTAAAATCAAGACTCTCTGTGAGCGTAGAAGTCACTATAGGTCAAGTATACCATGACCATACCTGGGACCGTGCCAGGTTAGGCTACCCAAAGCTCTCCCTATTTGAAAGATCAATTCCCTGTCCGCCTAATCATTGATCCTGAAGCAAGGCTTGGTCAGCAGCTACGAGTCAGACATCTAGGTCATTTAGAAGAAGGCTTTTGACCAGGACCGTATATTTGGGTCTCTCACCTTGGAACAGACCCAGAGCAGGCCAATGTGCCCTCTTCTTTCTGTAGTCAGAACTGTGGAAAGTTACTCCCATGGGGTCCAGTGTGGCTTGATAACAGTGCTTCTATCTCCATGGCCATATGGGCTTTGGTTGGCTGATGGCACTCCAGGACAGCAGCTAATGTTGTGGGTTAACTTCTCTCCTGTTTAGCCGCTGACAGATTGTCAATGGTTGGAAACAGTTACATGTTGGTTAGTGAGTATGTTAACAAAGTGATGTCCGTATCCCAAGTTGGTAGTTTTCAGTATTTATTTCTTGATTTGGGTTGTTGGGCAATGATATGGGTCCAAGCAACATCCCCATCTAATATTTTATGATCAACCACGAATTCAGGGCCGGCTCCTCTCTCCCTTTACAAACGCAGTATATGAGTATTTCAGTCCTTTAGAAAAATAAAATATGAATGCCTCAAAGGAACTTGTCATTCCATCTATGTGGGATCTTTAACAGGTCCACATTAATACTGAAAAGTGCTTTATTCAATCTTTCTTGAACTTAAAAAAATGGATCTGTGCAAGCTTTATACATTTAAAAACCATAGGGAATCATGTTCTTTATATACAATTTAGTCACAAATGTTTACAATCAGCAGGGTTGGTATAAAAGCACCATTGATATTATTTCATTAGCATATTTTTTTTCAATGATGGTTTTTGTTAATATTCAGAAATGCAGAATTTGATGCCATTTGGCTGCCTTTTTTTTTCCTAATGTAAAGACTCAAAACCTTAATCAGTCCTTGATCTCGTTTTAGATTCAGGAGCGGTATGACAACCCCATGCATGTTTAAATCCCCTCATTAGCCTCTACCACTTCTTCTGGGAGGCTGATTGACTTATCTACTACACTCACACTTAGTTATACTTCTTAACATTACATATAAACCTCTGAAACTCTAGCTTTCGAATAGGAACTCTCGTTCCAACATAAGTGGTTGCTTTATATTAATTCATACAGTTTTTCTTTATAAAAATCTTCTAACATAAAAAAAACCCTGTAGCATCTCATCACTTCCACTTGGCAGGTAATGTAACATGCTGCATAATTGTATTATTCATAGATATTACCGGGGGAGCGCCGAGGTATGTGTAAGTGCCATGCCTAGCAGGATGCCGGCACGAAAATAATCACGCACAGTGGGTGATTACTTTCAAATCAGAGCAGGCAGACAGGGTTACAAACGGTACATCTTTTCCAGGTGACACTTTTTGTTTCATGTCAAGGTAACACATTATACTATACAATTAAACATTAATAACCGGTTGTATTTGGTGTAATTTTATATATATGTGCTTTTGTTTGATTGCATCACCTTGTTTGATCACCTTACTATTAAACTGCTAAAAAATGAGCCATTACATCCTGAATTTAAAACGCCCCATGTACAGCTGGAATTAAACAAAATGATGTGATCACAAATTTAGTTTATATTAGAAAAATATAAAAGTCAAACATTATTTACTGGTAAAAATGAAAGGGCAATGATAAGGATGAATGATAATTATGGTATGTAAGAACTCTTAAGGGTTTGCCCCAGGGGCTTAGGCAGAGATGGTTTTGAGCAAGGCATGCAACGTTGAGTGCAGGGCTAGCCCCACACTATCTGAGGCAAAACCCGGAGCGTTCACATGCGTGAATGTAAGCGAAGTGCATTGCCCATTTGGCTTACTGTACCTGTCTGTGTTTAGCCCAATCAGCACCTCTAACTATAAGATTCCAGCGTTCCATGGATATGGTTTTAAAAACTTGTTGTTAATTGTAGACCAGCAAAAGAGCTAGATGTTCTGCCATGGTTTTTAACAAGAGCAAAAGTTAAATGACTGACCATGTGTCAGCGCATGCTTCCAAAAAAACCAATAGAGGTCTTCGGCCATGATTTTGTTGAGGTTGCAGAAACCCAACTAATTCTAGGTGCATCAAACACTATCCTAAATAATAATTAACTATGTTTTCAGTTAAATTCCCTCATGTGAGTTTCAATATATAGTAGATTTTTACTGTTCATTTAAGAAATGATATAGCTGGCAGCTCTTTATTTTGTTGGTTTTGGGGAACCTGGATTCTGTGTTCTATTTGTTCTCTTTTTGTACATATGTCATTTCAAACAGAGGACATAATAGGGTTGTCAGATAAATGCTAAAATTTACACAGCACCTGGAAATATGTATAAATGTTGCTATAATTTACTGTGTGTTGGACTCAAGTTGATTTATATCACCATGCGTATAATGTGCACCAGCAATACCTGGGAACTACAGAGAGCAGGCTGCCAGGAGCTCTCCATCATGAAGCTTCACGAAGGAGCAGGGCTATCCATGCACAAGGGCAGGCATAGCTGCTCGAGGGGTATGGCTAGTCGTGGGTGTAGGAGAGATAGTTGTGAACAAGGGCGGGGTTAACCCTAAGTACCATTAAATGGGTTGGTAGTAGGAGGAGAATTGGGCAGGGAGTGGGCGTAACTTAACACTTCGCTGTCCTGGAGAAAGAGAAGCGAGACCCTGAGACCCAGGGAATACGCACTTCATCCAGAGACTCCAAGTCAAACCCAGAGATTTCCCAGGTGTGATTTAAATCTGTGTTAGTGGACTGAACTGTAAAAAGTAGGGTTTGGTGAAGGCAACAGATCTGCTTAAAGGAAAGAATTGTCAAACAGGTCACACAACCAGCGGCATATTCTAGAAATTCCACTGCACAATATCAGGAGCGCCGCTCCATGGACTGGTTGAGGAGATCCATATATATTCTTTTTGTAGAGACAGGATATAACTTTGTAAATACTTTGTAACTATATTTCCTTTACAATGAGCGCATTTCACTTCACATGTTTCATGCTTGGCCATAATGTAATAGCGTGACCTAAACACTATAGGTGTGATCATTACTTTATGTTTACAGGTTGGCGTACGTCAAGAGCTATCGCCCAATAAATCTAAACCTTTATACTCTTCATAGCAGCTGATTTGCCTCTCCCCCTATAAACCTGAGGAAGTCTTGGAAAAGTGTTTGAGCAGAACACAGATGTGAGAAAGACGAGATTTGTTAACTGTTGCAATCAGATCCATTTTTCTACACACAGTGAGTTGGAACAGTTAAGGAAACCAAAGTGACAGAATTGATATTTTATCGTATATTCTTTGGGAAGAGAATGATGTTTTGATTATAGACACATTTCATTTAATGATAGATAAAACAGGTCAGCCCGTCTATCCTGCTGTAAACATATTAAAGTGGCAGAACCACCACATTTTGTTCTGCTGCTAATACCTCTGGCTATAAAATCCAGCAGCCTGCTTGTCCTTTCTACCTCTTTCTTGCATTACCCTCCTGCCTGCCTCAATTCCCTCTCCCAAGTCTCTTTCTCCCGTTGTCGCTGACAGCACAACGCGCTAATACTATATTTTACCTTTTCATCCAAATTGCAATTTTTTTTATCAACATTGAACTCCAACTGCCCGCACTCTCCACTATTCTTCTAATTTACCTAAATCATTAGCTATTTGAATTTTTTTCACTGATGCATACCCTCTGGTATCTTCTGCAAAAAGTCAGGTGTTATTGGGGGCTTGTCTCCACCAAACACTTGCTTTTCCTTGGACCAGAGAAATATAAAACGAACAACTCTACAACACTATAGCCTAAAATCTATTTATTAACTTATCTATTACCTACTAATGCTTATACTAACACTTATACTAATACTTATACTAACACTAATACTAAAGACCATAAATAGTTCATATGGTTCAATGTCAATGATGGACTCAAGGTCCATATCGTGCCCCGTGACGGGGGGAGCGAAGTTTTGGAAGCTGGAATCCAACGCGAGCCGGGATGGTAAATGGCAGGCGTCCGGTTGCTTCGCTGGGTGCTGGCTGTGAGGTTTTGTGATGGAGCTGCACTTTCTTTTTCTTTCGCATGGCGCTAAGCTCCATCTGGGTGTTATTGAGGGCTTCCTGTGACCTCTGAATTTCATGCATGGTCTTCTGAGCCCTGTAGTTTGAGGCCTCTAATTCCCTCTTCAATTTCAGTGTCATCTCTGCTGATTTTGTTTGTGCATCCATCAAATGGTTACACTCTTTAGCTACAGACACATAGTAGATGGCCAATTGTTCCAAGGCATCTGGCGCTGACGCCATTCCTCTTATTGCCGTCTCCATGTCCGGTCTCTGAGTCTGCAGCATCTCCACATTCTCCAAAGTTGTTAATCTCTTTTTTAACGTCCCAGCTTCCTCTATGGCCACTTTGTTCTCCAACAGCTGCTGTTCTAGAATCTTCAGCTGCTCCTCTTGTCTTGAGTACAAAGTTTTCAGCTCCCTAAGATGTTTCTGTAAATCCTCCATCCTGCTGTTCTTCTTCTGCCGCAGGTCATGCGCTGCACATGCCTTGTCGTAGGATTGTTTCTGCCGTTCCTCTTTTAAGAGGATAAGAGCGTTCAATCTCTCCACCTCCTTCTTTAGCAGCTCTTCATTAAGAGTGGGACCCTCCTGCTCTCTGATATCAAAGAAAAGTTTTTCAATGACATCTTGGCTGCTGTCCAACTGAGTTCTGCACTGTGGACATGTCGGCCTTGGAGAGGAGCGGAACCACTGCAGCAAGCACTCTTGGTGGAATGTGTGCCCGCAGCATATGGCTGCCACGTTGGAAGTATCATCGAGAGGGCTTATACAAATACCGCAGTATGCCCAGATGGGCATGGCTGCAGGTCAACAAAACAAGCCACTATCACCTCGAATCGATCAAGCAGAATGTGCACACAGCTCATCTATTCCTGCTGTGAGTGTTCATGTGTTTGTGATGTCATAGAGCAACCAGTGTATTTCTCATGGCTGAGGATGCTTAGGTTTGTAACACAAAGAACACCCAGAGTATGTTACATGACTTTACTTTATTTTTTTTTAAATAAAGCTGCGAGTATTATTGCACTAATATGATCCAAAAAAGAGATTCTGTCTGTTTCTTACCCTTTCTTGTGTGAAAAAAAAATGTTAAGGAAATAAACAGATAAAGAAATAAATGTATGAAGGGCTACAGTTTACTCACCACAGAAATCTACAATTGAAGGGCAGGTTAGGCCCATTTGACCCCTCTAATCCTTGGTCTCGTCTTAGATTTAGGATAGGTTTATGCCTAACCCAGGAATGTTAAAATTCCCTCACTTTAGATGCTTGTACCATTTCTGTTGGGAAACTGTTCCACCTATCTACTTCCCTCTCAGTAAAGCAGAACTATCTGCCGGGGTTTGAACTTTCAGCCGGGGTTTGACATTTTTTAATGGACAGTACATCCCACATTTTTCAGTCATCAGTGAGGCAAACACCTTCTTTCTTACAGGAAAAGATTCACGTAGAGACACTGGCCATTCCCTGTGCTAGTGGCTGCTGCGCACCTCTTGGCAGGGTCACGTACCGCAATAGGTAGTTGTGTAGCAAAAGGGACACTAGACCTTATTCCTGATAAAGTTGATTTTCAGCAAAACGACACACTCTTTTGTGCTGTTTCTATATATATATCTATCTGGCTCTGCATTGTTTCCTGTTTGATCGATATATTTCTATTTTATGGAAGATGGTGAGCATATCCATTCCTTTTGTAGCTATTATCCCATCAACCGTGACCTCTCACACTCTGCCTTGTCAGATCACGAGCGCGGGCTATCTGGTATATTTGGCTCATACATCCGCACAGAGGGGTGAAAAAACACGCAGAAGAAATAATCACATTCTGTACTATGCATGGATGAAAACCCACTTTCAACAATAACCCACCAGCTGATTAAAAGTGCCATTTGCTCCATAGAAATAGTTGAGGACCATTTTATAAAATGCTTATATAAACAAGCTTATAAAGTGATCTACAATCACTTTCTTTGCTTAAATGGTGTTGCTGTAATGCCTCCATGTTGAGGCATTCAGCAACACAGAGATCGGCATCAGGGGCCATGTCTGTCCCCTCCCCGGGGTGTTAACGTCCGCCCGTTTTAAAAGAGTTTTTAAACTTGAATGGTGTAGCTGAAATGCCTCAATAATAAGACATTCAGCAACACCGAACACCCACCCCAGGACATACAACAATCATTCAAAATAGATCAGTACAAATGCTGCATAATCAGATGAAGACAGGCCTGGCAATGTAACCGTGTATCTAAATGGGCATGGGAACTGATCAGGAACTTACCAAGTAAAACAAATCTCAACATTTCAGGGAGGGAGATCTCCAGGGGTAATAAAGCTGTGGTGTTTGCAGGACTGTCAGTTAAATAAAATAACACCACTAGTTAGCGAATGTACAGGTTAAACGCATGGGTCTAGAAGTCATGGGTCCCAAATTTTGTGGAATTATGTCTAGGAGTCATACAACAGGGCTGACAATCGATCAATTCCAACCACGTCTCCTATTCTGCTCTTGACTAGTAATAATGAGAGAACCTGGGTTCCAGAATAAGGCTATGGGCCCGTCTGGTGGCAAATTTTACCTTAGCTATGAGTTTGTTTTCACGTCTGGTGAGAAAAAATGCCCATGGATCTAGAGGTATTTGTTTGTGTGATGTACCTGGGATCCCACTGGAACCAGCATGAGGCATATCCAATAGACACAGAGATAGGAACCTTGTTGTGCACAGTGTTTCCAGTACATGTGCATTTTAAATCGTTGCACCGGTATCTTATTCCAGCGTAAAGGTGTTTTTACTGCTTGTTCTTTATGATTACACAGATAGAGACAAACCGCCTCACAGATTTTACCCTAACCTGACTCGTCCAGCACCGAGCCCAGGCCATCTTCCCATCTTTTCACATATTGTAACGTATCTTGTGTCCCTGGCTGGACACCTGTGAATAGTGAATCGATATCTGGGCTTTATCTGCTCGATTATGTAAACATCGATTCTCAAATAAATGGTATCATTTTAACTATACTTTTCTCCAAATAAAGTCAGTGAAGTTTGTGGGACATCAGCGAAATGGGGGGAAGTTACAAGGCTCCGTAGCGTAGATGAGGTCAGTAAAGTACCTTGTTTGTTTTTCATTTGTATGATCATGTCCTAGTCTTGGCCAATTTGACTTTGTGTGTGAGGATGGAGTCTGCTTTATTGCCCTTCTCATAGAAAAGTTGTTTTGTCCATTGCATCGCTCTTGTGGTCTCCCCAGCATGAGTGAGCGAATTTCAGATCTCAATGTTTGCAACTGGGTTAGGGGCGTTCGACTGGGTTAAACCTTATTTTTTGTTTAGTTTTGCTTTTTGTATTAAGGGTTTGGGAGAGTTGTGTTTGTAAGGAAATTCATTTGAAACCCAATTTTCCCCATGAGGGAAAGAAAACTTTAGGGTCAGTGTATACCCTTTCCACAGTTAAGGGGCAGGCTTTGCGTATCAAGATGGCGACAAAGCAGTCTATATGGAGTAAGCACGCTAGTGCGAAAAGTGCCAGGCGCGAGGTCTGACCCTGCAGAAGCCTTTCTTACTGTTGCTCTACAAGGATGTTAATAAAGTTTTTTCATTTAGATTTTACTACGTTGATGGTTGCTTTCATTTCCGCTTCGGCTCGATTTTATGTTTGAATTCTGGCATCGGACTGGAAGGGAGTCCTACCGCGTTGTGGCACCTGGAGGAACGCTATTCTGCTGTTTGTGGCGGCTGGAGCACGGCCAGGATTAGTGTGTCGCCCATCTAAGAACCTGAAGTACTCTTTACAGCAGTGTCTTTAGTATGCATTGTATACGATATGTACAACATAGCATAAGAATCCACATTACATTAACTAGGTGTTCACTGACCATCAGGGAAGATTTACCTCTAAGGGGATTCAATTAGCCATTTAAACTTAAACTTAGCAAACACCACATGCCACTGGAACACACTGATGGGAGTGATAAATGGGTTCTGTACACCTATGAAGATATGTATAGATACAGAAACATTTCCTCGAAGTCTATTTAACATACATGGTTAGTTTAATTTATTAACACCCTGGCAAAAGCGGGAGCTGCTCGCACTCCGTCATTCCTGGGGGCCCATTCCTGGGGACCCTTTGAGTCCGCAGCCACCACAGTTGCAGGTCCTGAACAACGAATGCCAACCCTGGTTACGACTCGCATGCCCGTTTCTCGGGGGGGGAGAAGTTTTTTGTGGTTTTTGTATTTTCATGATTTTGAATAAACAAGAAACAAGCTATAATAATCTCCTGTATAGAAGTCACCATCCATGCAAAAGCAGCACCATGGAGGGGTAGAAACTGATCAAGAACAAGAGGAGACAACATAATGAGGAAATCAAATTTTGCACATTTTGGGAGCAGGCAGTTAAGAAAGCTGCTTATGGCACACACCACACCATCATTAAATTAAATGAGGGAAGCTTAAAATGATGTTGTGTCACTGTAATATTAGCGGAACCCTTTATTATTATTATTTATTGTTTTGTATAGCGCCATCATATTCTGTTGCGCTGTACAATGAATGATAGTTTTTAAGTGTTCCAGGTTAAAGGAGCCACCTGATCACCTTCTTATATGTGGCTTATTTGAATCATACTTGGGAACTTCAGAGAGCAGGCTAACCGGAGCTTTCCACTATTCTTCTAAATCTTTAACTAAATATTTAGCCATTTGGCTTTTTTTTTCACTGGGGACGCCTACCCTCTGACAGACCTTTGTATCTCCTGCAAAAAGTCATAACACAGACCAAACACTGATTTTCTTTGCACCAGAAAAATATAAAATGGACAACTTTACAACACTATAGCCTACAATCTATTTATTAACTTATCTATTAACTACTAACACTTATACTAACACTTATACTAACACTTATACTAAAGACCATAAATAGTTCATATGGTTAAATTTCAATGATGGACTCAAGGTCCATATCGTGCCCCGTGACGGGGGGAGCGAAGTTTTGGAAGCTGGAATCCAACGCGAGCCGGGATGGTAAATGGCAGGCGTCCGGTTGCTTCGCTGGGTGCTGGCTGTGAGGTTTTGTGATGGAGCTGCACTTTCTTTTTCTTTCGGATGGCGCTAAGCTCCATCTGGGTGTTATTGAGGGCTTCCTGTGACCTCTGCATTTCAAGCATGGTCTTCTGAGCCCTGAAGTTTGAGGCCTCTAATTCCCTCTTCAAGTTCATTGTCATCTCTGCTGATTTTGTTTGTGCATCCATCAAATGGTTACACTCTTTAGCTACAGACACATAGTAGATGGCCAATTGTTCCAAGGCATCTGGCGCTGACGCCATTCCTCTTATTGCCGTCTCCATGTCTGGTTTCTGAGTCTGCAGCATCTCCACATTCTCCAAAGTGTTTAACCTCTTTTTTAACGTCCCAGCTTCCTCTATGGCCACTTTGTTCTCCAACAGCTGCTGTTCTAGAATCTTCAGCTGCTCCTCCTGTCTTGAGTACAAAGTTTTCAGCTCCCTAAGATGTTTCTGTAAATCCTCCATCCTGGCGTTTTTCTTCTGCCGCAGGTCATGCGCTGCACATGCCTTGTCATAGAATTGTTTCTGCCTCTCCTCTTTTAAGAGGATAAGAGCGTTCAATCTCTCCACCTCCTTCTTTAGCAGCTCTTCATTAAGAGTGGGACCCTCCTGCTCTCTGATATCAAAGAAAAGTTTTTCAATGACATCTTGGCTGCTGCCCAACTGAGTTCTGCACTGTGGACATGTCGGCCTTGGAGAGGAGCGGAACCACTGCAGCAAGCACTCTTGGTGGAATGTGTGCCCGCAACATATGGCTGCCACGTTGGAAGTATCATCGAGAGGGCTTATACAAATACCGCAGTATGCCCAGATGGGCATGGCTGCAGGTCAACAAAACAAGCCACTATCACCTCGAATCGATCAAGCAGAATGTGCACACAGCTCATCTATTCCTGCTGTGAGTGTTCATGTGTTTGTGATGTCATAGAGCAACCAGTGTATGTGTCATGGCTGAGGATGAGGGTCCTTAGGTTTGTGATTTGATATTATCCAAAAAAAAGAGATTCTGTCTGTTTCTTACCCTTTCTTGTGTGAAAAAACTGAAATAAATGCATAAATAAATAAAGAAAAAAATGCATGATGAAGGGCTACAGTTTATTCACCATAGAAACCTACAATTTAAGGGCAGGTTAGGCCCATTTGGCCCCTCTAATCCTTGGTCTCATTTTAGATTTAGGATAGATTTATGCCTAATCCAGGAATGTTAAAATTCCCTCACTATAGATGCTTGTACCATTTCTGTTGGGAAACTGTTCCACCTATCTACCTCCCTCTCAGTAAAGCAGAACTTTCTTAAATTTCAGCCAGGGTTTGAACTTTTTTAAAGGACAGAACGTCCGCCCATTTTAAAAGAGTTTTTAAGCTTCAATGGTGTAGCTGAAATGCCTCAATAGTGAGGAATTCAGTAACAGCGAACACCCACCCCAGGACATACAACAATCATTCTAAATAGATCAGTACAAATGCTGCATAATCAGATGAAGACAGGCCTGGCAATGTAACCGTGTATCTAAATGGGCATGGGAACTGATCAGGAACTTACCAAGTAAAATAAATCGATCAAAACTCTCAACATTTCCGGGAGGGAGATCTCCAGGGGTAATAAAGCTGTGGTGTTTGCAGGACTGTCAGTTAAATAAAATAACACCACTAGTTAGCGAATGTACAGGTTAAACGCATGGGTCTAGAAGTCATGGGTCCCAAATTTTGTGGAATTATGTCTAGGAGTCATACAACAGGGCTGACAATCGATCAATTTCAACCACGTCTCCTATTCTGCTCTTGACTAGTAATAATGAGGGAACCTGGGTTCCAGAATAAGGCTATGGGCCCGTCTGGTGGCAAATTTTACCTTAGCTATGAGTTTGTTTTCACGTCTGGTGAGAAAAAATGCCCATGGATCTAGAGGTATTTGTTTGTGTGATGTACCTGGGATCCCACTGAAACCAGCATGGGGCATATCCAATAGACACAGAGATAGGAACCTTGTTGTGCACAGTGTTTCCAGTACATGTGCATTTTAAATAGTTGCACCGGGATCTTATTCCAGCGTAAAGGTGTTTTTACTGCTTGTTCTTTATGATTACACAGATAGAGACAAACCGCCTCACAGATTTTACCCCAACCTGACTCGTCCAGCACCGAGCCCAGGCCATCTTCCCATCTTTTCACATATTGTAACGTATCTTGTGTCCCTGGCTGGACACCTGTGAATAGTGAATCGATATCTGGGCTTTATCTGTTCGATTATGTAAACATCGATTCTCAAATAAAGTCAGTGAAGTTTGTGGGACATCAGCGAAATGGGGGGAAGTTACAAGGTTCGTAGCGTAGATGAGGTCAGTAAAGTACCTTGTTTGTTTTTCGTTTGTATGATCATGTCCTAGTCTTGGCCAATTTGACTTTGTGTGTGAGGATGAAGTTTGTTTTATTGCCCTTCTCATAGAAAAGTTGTTTTGTCCACTGCATCGCTCTTGTGGTCTCCCCAGCATGAGTGAGCTTATTTCAGATCTCAATGTTTGCAACTGGGTTAGGGGCGTTCGACTGGGTTAAACCTTATTTTTTGTTTAGTTTTGCGTTTTGTATTAAGGGTTTGGGAGAGTTTTTGTGTTTGTAAGGAAATTCATTTGAAACCCAATTTTCCCCATGAGGGAAAGAAAACTTTAGGGTCAGTGTATACCCTTTCCACAGTTAAGGGGCAGGCTTTGCCTATCAAGATTGCGACAAACCAGTCTATATGGAGTAAGCACGCTAGTGCGAAAAGTGCCAGGCTCGATTGTATGTTTGAATTCTGGCATCGGACTGGAAGGGAGTCCTACCGCGTTGTGGCACCTGGAGGAACGCTATTCTGTTGTTTGTGGCGGCTGGAGCACGGCCAGGATTAGTGTGTCGCCCATCTAAGAACCTGAAGTACTCTTTACAGCAGTGTCTTTAGTATGCATTGTATACGATATGTACAACATAGCATAAGAATCCACAGTACATTAACTAGGTGTTCACTGACCATCAGGGAAGAGTTACCTCTAAGGGGATTCAATTAGCCATTTAATCTTAAACTTAGCAAACACCACATGCCACTGGAACACAGTGATGGGAGTGATAAATGGGTTCTGTACACCTATGAAGATATGTATAGATACAGAAACATTTCCTCGAAGTCTATTTAAAATACATGGTTAGTTTAATTAATTAACACCCTGGCAAAAGCGGGAGCTGCTCGCACCCCATCATTCCTGGGGGCCCATAGCAGCTGCCCTTTGAGTCCGCAGCCACCACAGTTGCAGGTCCTGAACAACGAATGCCAACCCTGGTTACGACTCGCATGCCCGTTTCTCGGGGGGGAGAAGTTTTTTGTGGTTTTTGTATTTTCATGATTTTGAATAAACAAGAAACAAGCTATAATAATCTCCTGTATAGAAGTCACCATCCATGCAAAAGCAGCACCATGGAGGGGTAGAAACCGATCAAGAACAAGAGGAGACAACATAATGAGGAAATCAAATTTTGCACATTTTGGGAGCAGGCAGTTAAGAAAGCTGCTTATGGCACACACCTCACCATCATTAAATTAAATGAGGGAAGCTTAAAATGATGTTGTGTCACTGTAATATTAGCGGAACCCTTTATTATTATTATTTATTGTTTTGTATAGCGCCATCATATTCTGTTGCGCTGTACAATTAATGATAGTTTTTAAGTGTTCCAGGTTAAAGGAGCCACCTGATCACCTTCTTATATGTGGCTTATTTGAATCATACTTGGGAACTTCAGAGAGCAGGCTAACCGGAACTTTCCACTATTCTTCTAAATCTTTAACTAAATATCTAGCCATTTGGCTTTTTTTTTCACTGGGGACGCCTACCCTCTGACAGACCTTTGTATCTCCTGCAAAAAGTCATAACACAGACCAAACACTGATTTTCTTTGCACCAGAAAAATATAAAATGGACAACTTTACAACACTATAGCCTACAATCTATTTATTAACTTATCTATTAACTACTAACACTTATACTAACACTTATACTAACACTTATACTAACACTTATACTAAAGACCATAAATAGTTCATATGGTTCAATGTCAATGATGGACTCAAGGTCCATATCGTGCCCCGTGACGGGGGGAGCGAAGTTTTGGAAGCTGGAATCCAACGCGAGCCGGGATGGTAAATGGCAGGCGTCCGGTTGCTTCGCTGGGTGCTGGCTGTGAGGTTTTGTGATGGAGCTGCACTTTCTTTTTCTTTCGCATGGCGCTAAGCTCCATCTGGGTGTTATTGAGGGCTTCCTGTGACCTCTGCATTTCAAGCATGGTCTTCTGAGCCCTGTAGTTTGAGGCCTCTAATTCCCTCTTCAAGTTCATTGTCATCTCTGCTGATTTCGTTTGTGCATCCATCAAATGGTTACACTCTTTAGCTACAGACACATAGTAGATGGCCAATTGTTCCAAGGCATCTGGCGCTGACGCCATTCCTCTTATTGCCGTCTCCATGTCCGGTCTCGGAGTCTGCAGCATCTCCACATTCTCCAAAGTGTTTAACCTCTTTTTTAACGTCCCAGCTTCCTCTATGGCCACTTTGTTCTCCAACAGCTGCTGTTCTAGAATCTTCAGCTGCTCCTCTTGTCTTGAGTACAAAGTTTTCAGCTCCCTAAGATGTTTCTGTAAATCCTCCATCCTGGTGTTCTTCTTCTGCCGCAGGTCATGCGCTGCACATGCCTTGTCATAGGATTGTTTCTGCTTCTCCTCTTTTAAGAGGATAAGAGCGTTCAATCTCTCCACCTCCTTCTTTAGCAGCTCTTCATTAAGAGTGGGACCCTCCTGCTCTCTGATATCAAAGAAAAGTTTTTCAATGACATCTTGGCTGCTGCCCAACTGAGTTCTGCACTGTGGACATGTCGGCCTTGGAGAGGAGCGGAACCACTGCAGCAAGCACTCTTGGTGGAATGTGTGCCCGCAGCATATGGCTGCCACGTTGGAAGTATCATCGAGACGGCTTATACAAATACCGCAGTATGCCCAGATGGGCATGGCTGCAGGTCAACAAAACAAGCCACTATCACCTCGAATCGATCAAGCAGAATGTGCACACAGCTCATCTATTCCTGCTGTGAGTGTTCATGTGTTTGTGGTGTCATAGAGCAACCAGTGTATGTGTCATGGCTGAGGATGATGGTTGAGGGTTCTAAAAAAAATAAATAAAGCTGCTAGTATTGCTGCACTAATATTATCACAGAAAAGAGATTCCATTTCTAAAAACACTTGTGTGGAACTGTTAAGGAAATAAATCGAGAAAGAAATAAAGAAATAAATGTATGAGGGGCTACATTTTACTTACCACAGAAACCTACAATTTAAGGGCAGATTAGGCCCATTTGGCCCCTCTAGTCCTTGGTCTCATTTTAGATTCAAGATAGGTTTATGCCTAACCCTGGAATGTTTAATTTCCCTCAGTGTATTAGCATGTACCATTTATGTTGGGAAACTGTTCCATGTATCTACTTCTGTCTCAGTAAAGCAGAAATTTCTTACATATCAGCCGGGGTTTTAACTTTTTTAAAGGGCATTACTTCACACATTGTCCAGTCATCAGTGAGGCAAACACTTTCTTTCTTCCGGTAAAGACTTCCTTTACAGACGCTGGTCATTACACATTCTGCACTATGCATGGATGAAAACATTAACCCACCAGCTGATTAAGTGTCATTTGGTCCATAGAAATAGTTGAGGGCCAATTTAATCCTTCACAATCTATATAATGTAACAAGAGAATGGCACACAATGTAGCAGAGAAATAGGCGACTGGCAAGCAATATGCGACTAACTACTTCTGGTCTGATATTTTGCACTAATTGTATTATTTTTATAATTGTCATAATTTTATTTTTTATTACTTTAAACTAATATGTATTACTGATCAGTAATGTAGTTATAATGTATATTAATTATATGCTATTAAAGGGTTAATTTGAAGACTACACAAACTCTGGAGCAAACGATGTAATCAAAGATCCGTGACTGACCATCCCTTAAATGTTAAGAAATAAATCAGTTTTGCAGAAGCCGCATTCAGTGCTGTGTAAATCACGTGCCTGTTGGAGAAAGAGGAGTTTTGCATCGGGGTTGGTTTTTGGTCGCTGCCCAAAGGAGGAAAAGGTGAAATTTATCTACTTATTAACTGGGCTTTACAACTAACATGACAGCTAACATGAGAGAGGATAGCAGGACTTGTTCGGTAATTCCTGTTCACGCCGCCTTCCGTATCCTATAGTGAAGATTTAATCGGGGCCATTAATAAATTGTCCGTTCTGTTTAATAACCGGGAAACCCCCCAGGTACGTAACGTCAGAGACCTCTCATTGGCGTTTGTAATAAACGATGAAGCAGAATTTATGCAAACTTCTGATTTTTTTGTGGATGGGACTGAGACCAAGTCAGCGATAATCAACCCTGAGACCCAGCATGGCTATCACATGTAGAATATTATATGTTGTATGTATAGAACATACAACATGGATGTTACCTCTTCATTAGGGCAGGGAGGTTATGAAGTTTAATGAAGCAGCCCTTGAAATCGACGTCTGGGTAACGCGCCAAGGCAAGGAAGGAAACAGGACAATCGAAGAATGGTTTGAAGATTTTACAGAAAAGATCAGATTTCCATATATTATTATTTACATTCCTTTATATACAAGTTTAACGCCAACTTCTGTAGGAGGAATTCTGGGAATTCTTATTAGCAGTATCTGGCTACCAGATCCGATACTAATCTAGCTGCCTCTTCACCATTTTGCTATCCATTCTGTCTAGACTCAGACCTTAATCAGTTGTTGGTCTCTTCTCTGATTCTGGAGGCACATGTCTACCTCATGCATGTTTAAATTCCTTCACTGTATTAGCATCTACCACTTCTGCTGGGAGGCTTTTCCACTTATCTATCACCATTTCAGTAAAGTAAAATGTCCTTACGTTACATCCAAGCCTCTGAACCTCAGGTTTTAGACTATTAATTACCACTTGTTCTAACGTTTCTCCTCCTTTGAAATACTGTACTAATAAGTCACTTTGTTAAGTATTTAAGTGTTTCTATTAAATCTCCTCGTTCTCTTCTTTCCTCCAAGCCGTACATACAAAGATCCCTTAGTCTTTCCTGAATGTAGCCGGCAAACCAACCCTTTTTTAGAAACTTAACAAAGTTGCTATTCTTCAGAATTCTGTATAATCCCCCCATGCATTTGAAAGGGGCACAACGTAAATTTAAAGGGACCCTCCATGAGCTACCATATGCATCAAAGTGCGTAGGGTAGTGTGAGTGTCCCTTTAAGCCGAATTGTTTTTCTGTACTAAAAGGTGCAGCAGAGACTCAAGGACTGCATTTTTCTCTATATTCTTTTTTTATATTGGATTGTGAAACTCTAATTATTAACTGAAACCAGTTCCGCGTTTACCAGTATCATCATGGAATGTTTTACTGGAAATGTGCCATTTGCCATAGAATATATCTTTTTTTTTTTTTTTCTTTTCTTGTTTTTGCAGCGATAGTTTTATTTATTTATTACTATATAATATCCGACAGTGCAGATAAATAAGCTGTGTGTTCAACCATTAACTGCACGCTGCCGTCGATCAGGATCATAAAATTGTGTCTATTTCACTTCCTACTTGCTTTAGGCTGGACAAGCTGAACTTGTTTATGTTAGAATAGGATGTATAATGTATTTTATGATAAATAATTAAAACAAAGAAATGGAAGAAGAATATCAGATCATTAATCTGGATAAAAAGGGTAATAATAAATAGAGGCGTTAATGGTGATCCAACCTCTGTTGATTTTCACATTGTTGTTGACTATTCTTTATGGTGGTGTGGACATGCGCGCATAGACCTTCTGGCACACCGCGCAAATGCCAGATGGGCTGCTGGTCCATAGAGCCACACACACGCCATTCCGTGAGCAAAAAAACATAGCTTACGGCCAAGCATATCCAGCCGTTGGCTGCAATTAGGTCATCAGACGGCAGTTGGCTTTAAAGTGCCAGGGCCTCCTCGCCATCGTTACTTCGGCCCTAGGTGTGGACAGGGTGAGGCTTTACAGAGACTTTTAATGCGTCTTTGGAATCTACTAATTGCTATTTATGTAACTTGGAAACATATTTATTAAACAATCTATTCTAGTCACACAAATGAATGCATACAACTATTTTCAGCTGTTTCTATGCACACAGTGACCTTTTGGGCTGTAGAACATTATGGTACACTCATACCCAGAAAACATTCAGAGAGACGCCAGGGGAGGAAAAAAGGGGGCAGAGAGACGCCAAGGGAGGAAAAAAGGGACAGAGGGACTTGGGTCCTAACAAGGGACACTTAAGAGATATGTGCTGGGGTTCAAACATTTTTGGATTTTTTTTACAACTATAAGTGATTCCTGTGTCAAAAATGAATAATAATAATAATATTACTTTTTTTTTTTTTGGTTAAAGTTTTTGAAATACTTCTAACAAAAGTTTTGTTACCCCAAATTCATAGGAATACCATTATTTGGGCAACGAGACCTACATTTATGTGACTGCTGATCGATTTTAATATTTGGGCAAAGAGACCTGTGTTTCTGCGGCCGCTTATCAATGCCGTTCATTTTTCTCGTGTAATCTGGCTACGGACTGCAGCTCTTGGATGTCATCCACAGACTTGAAATACCTTCTGCTTACTGAAGCTCTGCAAGGATTGTGTGTTTAGCCAGTTCTACTAGAACATGTCAACTCATCTGATGTAGTGCAAGGAAATCATAATCAGACTAGCAGAGGTATCGGCAGAGCTGTGCACGGTTACAGTTATTGAGATGAAGAATTCTTTGTTGGTTTAAGCACACCCCTTTCTGCGATCATATTATTGGTTGGTGAAGTTGTTGAACCTGATAAACAAGCACTTGTTCCACTCCATTCTGTTTGAATTTTACAAACAGTGAAGCAACATAAAATTGCATCCAGGCTATGCTGGATATCCGATGGTTCCAGTCGATGAAGAACTTCTCTGTGGCGCAGAATTGCTTCGGTGCCGTGGAAAGTTTCCAAAAAGCATAACCCATTAACTTTTTGATAAGTCTTGGGTCCTGCTCCTGTTGTCCAAGGAGACAAGATGGAGAGTGGAGCTTTGCAAATTGCTGGACTTGTACTCGGAGGCATTGGCATCATTGGGACATGTGCGGTGACGGGGATGCCGCAGTGGAGAGTGACCGCTTTCATCGAAAGCAACATTGTGGTGTTTGAAACCCTCTGGGAAGGTCTGTGGATGAACTGCTTCAGACAGGTCAACATCCGGATGCAGTGCAAGGTATATGACTCCCTGCTGGCCTTGACACCCGACCTGCAAGCCGGCCGCGCTTTAATGTGTGCTGCAGTTGTACTCTCCTTTATAGCTTTTATGATCGCCGTTGTTGGTATGAAGTGCACTCGATGCGGCGGAGACAATGAGAGAACCAAAGGAATTATACTGTTGGTGGCTGGAATCCTTTTTATTCTATCTGGGGTCGTCGTGTTGATTCCAGTATCGTGGACAGCTAATCAGATAATCCGGGACTTTTACAATCCCCTTGTTAATGTGGCCCAGAAGCGAGAGCTTGGAGAAGCTCTTTATCTAGGCTGGGTAACTGCGCTGCTGCTTATGGCTGGAGGACTTATATTATGTTGCTTTTGCAAGAGCAGCGAGAGAAAATATATATACACCCCTCATCAAACCAAATCTATGTCCAGCGCCCCACGCCAAGTTATAACAAGGAAAACACCAAGTTTGTACTCGAAAAGCCAATATGTGTAACAAGCACAACTTTTTGGACGCACGACTGCGGTGCTTTTGGAAGATGTGTGCTCTCTTAGACCTCCCTTGTGTAATTTTGGTTGACTGGACAACTGACTCGTGGACTTGATGTATCTAAAAAGGTTTGATGTGATGATCTCTGCACGCGGCAGAATACATATGCATGTTATCTCCAGAGTATCTCTAATAATATGAAGTCGCATGAAGGGTAATGAACACGTTGGTGGAATATTGAATGCCTGTGAGAACTTGGTTCTTGCATCTCTTAGAATGTTTTTCATTGTATACACGCTTTTTAATTCCTAAACAACCAGAGATGATACATTGTATCTAAGTGATGGAGGGGAAGACAGAATCTTTTTTGGAGCGGAACCAATCACTGCTGATAGTGATCTTCTAGGATCTCGGAGATGTATGTGCTATTCTCGCTTTGGGCTGTAACGTTTCTCAAGCAGTAACTCCTTCAGTACTAAGAGTTGTGCAACTCTGCATACATATACGTAACTGATATTGATTTATTTATACTTCTACGCTATATATAATCTTATAGTGGGGAAACGTTACTATTACTAATTCTGTGATAACTATTACTACTTTTTTTTTGTTGTAATAAGTTATTATCTGCAAAAGATCTTCTCTGTATAATAGAGCTCCTGTCTGTTGCTTGTTTCTAATTCATCTGGGAGCTTAAACTGTTATTTCGTAAATATGAAGGACTTGGTGAAAGACACTGAGATAAAAAAAGATGTCAACAACTCAGTTGGTACATCCTGTAATTGGGTTACCGTTGATTTGCTCAGAAGGGCAGGGCTGGTATATAATAAGTAATGATAAAAGTGTAAAAATAATAATAATAATCCCTCCCTTTATTATACTTTACCATGTGGAAAAGTCCAGCAGTTATTATGAACACGCCTATCAATAAACCTCAGCAAGCACGTGGAAGGCCGAGAGTGATGGGTGTAACAGTATTGAAAAGAGGGTTGAGGGATTTTCTGTTCGGTTGGCTTTGTGTATTTTTTTTTAACTGTAAAAAGTTATATTTTAAAAGTTTATACGGATATACCGACAACCAGGCTGTCTGCATTTTATATTGGATGCCTGCTATTTCCCATGGGATGGGTTAGCATGGTGGGTCAAAGATCAAGGGCTAAAAATATGTTAAAAATCTACTGTAAATATACATTATAGGAGTTTATGGATCGTGTTATTAAATCGACTATAGTTTTCTAATAAATCTATATTTTATTAAGGAATGATAAGAATAATTTCATTCTATAGTCATCTATGTTTAAATTTTACTTTTGTACAGAAGTTTGCTATCTTGTTCATCTTTAGAAAAATAAATTTGATTTAAAGCTTACTCCCCAAAAATTTATTTCAATGCATGTCGGAGTGCAAATGTGAGCACGGGTTCTACTGAAACCCGGAAGCATTAATATATAGTATACCCAGTGCTCAGTATCACCCCCGTGGAAGCTGAGATCCCACCAAAGTCAATGCCAGTAGCAGCAGCCAATCGCATATATCATATGCTATTAAAGCAGCAATGTACAGATAGCATGCATATCCTTCGCTGCTGCTCCTTCCGGTGATTTCATTGGAAGCTGAGCGTTTATTGGCTAGGGTTTGTGTTCTACTGAGCATGTGCAAGAGGTGTACTGACAAATGCCCCATGCCTTCCGTAGAGACAAATGAGGGAGGAGTTAAACAAGAACAAAATCTCATTCGCTAACTTTATTAACAAAACAATTTCTGATTGGTTGCTTGAGTTTAAATTTAGCTGACTTTAAGCTAGCGTTTTATATAAACACAAACTCAAGTATTTTCTGGGAGCCGGGAAACGGATTGCTTCTTACAAAAAACTAAATGCCGTAAACACCGGTGGAAACTAACACCTATTCAGTGCAAAAAAATATCACAAAGTATTATTTTTTTAATTGCAAAAAAGATTTATGCATAATAATAGTCCCTATATAAAATTTAAAAAATGTGAATAGAAGAACCCATCAATGTGAAGAATTTAAATGACAAAGAAATATAATGTGAGAAAATGACAAATATACCCTAAGAATTACACCTGCACAAATCACACAAAATACGATACTATATCTAATACTTAAAAACCCGTTATTTACCAAACCATTGTCTGTAATGATTAATTATTAGGTGAATGCAGCTTTACGGCAAAATTGTGAACAATTTTTTTTTTATTATTAACAGATATGAAATGTAACATTTTGGTGTTAAATTGTTGACATTAAATGTGAATTAGTGATGATTACTGGTTAATCTGTGACAAATAATTGTATTATTGGATGAAATTGGAATAAATTTGCTGAAATATTTATGTATTACTTGTTTGAAATAATTTCCCATAGGAGAGAAAAACATTATTGTAAGAATGTGTGTATTTTAAGATATTCAGAATAAAGGATTACCATGGGTACGGGTTTCGGCTGGAAGCTACTTGTTGGATTCCCCTGCCGATGACGGGCCGGATGTGGCACTTTAAGGCCACTAGCCACTTGATGACAATAAGTGCAGCTAACGCTGGATACGAATGGTCTACGTTTTCATGCTCACGCAGCATGCGGCTGGGCATATCCAGCCACTAGCCGCACACTACAGCGCCGCCAGTCCACTTTGCACCCTTTAGTATATTAAGAATTGTATTCTTAAGGTTTAATCTCGTTAAAAAAGAGAGAATTCTTACCTGGGAATTCCTTTTCCTTGTCCATTTCCAGGTGGCACATGAGAAGTAGGCTCCGCCTACCAGGTAGGGCAGGAAACACTATAAAAAAAGGACACCTCCCCCTTCCTCCCCAGTGTGGTTAAAAAGAAAGACTCAGACAAATAATAGCAAAAACCAATAAATTTTAATGGGCGGGGAAAAAGTGTGCCACCTGGAAATGGACAAGGAAAAGGAATTCCCAGGTAAGAATTCTCTCTTTCCCTTGCCATTCCAGGTGGCACATGAGAAGAATTAGCAAGATAGGGAGGGAAGGATTCCAGTCTGAAGGACACGACGACCAAATTGAGACTCGTCTGAGAGATGAAGGTTCAGCCTGTAGTGCCTTACGAACGTATGAATCGACCTCCAGGTCGCTGCCTTGCAAATGAGAGACGGAGACACCCCGGAGAGTTCGGCCCAGGAAGTTGAGACGGATCTGGTCGAGTGAGCCTTCAGGCCGGAGGGAGGTACTCTTCCCGCGGAGACGTAACATAAAGCGATAGCGTCCTTAAGCCAGCGGCTCACGGAAGCCCTGGATACTGATCTGCCCTTGCGGGGCCCCGCAAAGGACAGAAAGAGAGAATCGGATTTCTTCCAGGCCGACGTACGTGAGAGATATGACAGGATACATCTCCGCAGGTCTAGCGAATGGAGTTCCAGTTCTTTGGGATTCTTGGGATCCGGACAGAGTGTAGGTAGGACGATCTCCTGATCCGCATGGAAAGGGGAGACCACTTTAGGGAGAAACTCTGGAGGCAAACGAAGGATAATGCAGTCCGGCAGAATCCTGAGAAAAGGTTCAACTCTGGAGAGAGCCTGGATTTCGCTCACCCTCCTAGCGGAAGTGAGGGCTACGAGGAGGACAACCTTGTAGGTGAGCAGCTTAAGAGAGGTATCTACTAGAGGCTCAAATGGAGACAAGGTGAGTTGATGCAATACGAGATTAAGGTCCCAAGGAGGGACCGACGGCCGGATCCTAGGGCGAAGTCTACACATTCCCTTAGAAAATCTGGAGATCCACGGATGAGAAGCCAGATTGAAATCCAAGAAGTTACTCAGTGCTGAGATCTGGACCTTGATAGTAGCAGGTTGAAATCCTTTATCAAAGCCATCTTGAAAAAAGTGCAGCACCTCGCGGATAGATGGAGTGGATACTTCATGCACATTGCACCAGGCGATGAATGTCTCCCAAACCTTTTGGTACTTGGTGGCCGTAGAAATTTTGCGGCTGGAGAGAATGGTGTTCACCACAGATGCAGCTAATCCTTTGGAGGACAAGATCTCCCTTTCAGAAGCCATGCAGAGAGGTTGAATCGGAATGGATCTGGGTGGAGAACAGGACCTTGAATGAGAAGATCCTTCACCTGAGGAAGAAGCAAAGGTTCGTCTATGGACAAGGTGGTAAGGTCCGAGAACCAGATCCTGCGAGGCCAGAAAGGAACAACCAGGATGACTTTTTGAGGGTTTCCCCGAATTTTCCGGAGTACTCTGGAGATAAGGGGAAGCGGAGGAAAAACGTATGCGAGGTCGAAATCCCAGGTCTGCGAGAGTGCTTCCAGTGCTCGGGGATGACCGACTGGTGAAAGAGAAAAAAACTCCTTTACCTGAGCGTTCAGGTGCGTGGCCATCAGGTCTATCTGAGGAGTGCCCCATTTCCTTGTTATGAGGGCGAAGACTTTTTTGTTTAAGGACCATTCTCCTGGAGGTACTGATTTCCTGCTGAGGTAATCCGCCTCCTGATTCAGAGACCCCTTGATATGAACCGCAGAGAGTGTGCAGAGATTGAACTCCGCCCATCTGCAGATCTGAGCAGTCAGGGTCTGCAGGCGTCTGCTTCTGGTGCCACCTTGTTTGGAAAGGTAGGCCACCACGGTGATGTTGTCTGAAAGGATCCTGATGGACTTGTGCCGCAGGATTGGAGACCAGAACCTGAGAGCCCTCCAGACCGCCAGTAGTTCTAGAAAATTGATGTGTAGGCTTGATTCTTGGGGAGACCAGGATCCCTGGGCAAAATGGCTTCCCATGACAGCACCCCAGCCTGTCAAACTGGCGTCGGTGGAGATTACCACCCAATCTCTCGTCTGCCAAGGGAGACCCTGCGAAAGATTCTTGGTTGACAGCCACCAACGGAGTGACTCCCGAACGAGGGGAGAAAGCCGGACCTTCTTGTATAGGGATGTCTGGGAGCGATCCCAGTGATCCAGTAAAAATTGTTGAAGGGGTCTTGCGTGAGCCAGTGCCCAGGGAACCGCCGGGATGGAGGAAGTCATGAGACCGAGCAAGGACATGACGGATCTGAGGGACACTGACTTGTACTGCAGGACTGTATGTGTGAATTCCCGTAACCTTAGGATCTTGTCCTGCGGGAGAAACGTCTTCTGTACTTCTGAATCGAGGATCATTCCCAGAAAAGACCGACGTCTGTTTGGCAGAAACTTTGACTTTAGGGGGTTCACTAACCATCCCAGTTTGTGGAGCGTCCTGAGGGAAAATTCTAGATGAGATTGGAGCAATGATGCCGAAGCTGCTATCAGGAGCCAATCGTCCAGGTATGGGACCACCTTTATGCCTCTTTGCCTCAGGAAGGCCACGACGACTGACATGAGTTTTGTGAAGATTCGTGGTGCTGAAGCAATCCCAAAGGGAAGCGCCCGAAACTGAAGATGCCGAATCCCTTGAGGTAGTGGAACGGCCAGACGGAGGAATCTTTGGTGGTCTTCTCTGATGAGGACATGTAGATAGGCGTCTCGCAGGTCTATAGTGACCATGAAGTCCCCCGATGAAACAACCTCCGTGGCGGACTTCAGGGATTCCATCCGGAACCTGTTGTATCTGATGCAGGCATTTACCAACTGTAGATTGATTATTAGTCTGAATTTCCCGGATGGTTTTGGTACGACAAAGACGTGGGAATAAGTTCCCTCTCCTATTTCTTGAAGAGGCACCGGGACCAGAGCCCTTTCGTGAATAAGGTTGTTGAGTGTGGAGAAGAATCCCGCTCTTTTCCAAGGATCTGTGGGAGGCATGGACAGCAGGAATCGCTGGGCAGGTAGGTGAGTAAACTCCGGAGCATAGCCTTGATTGATGATGCGAAGAACCCAGGGGTCTGAGGTGATCTCTTCCCAGGCATGCAGGAAACCGGATAGCCTGCCCCCTACCTGAAACCTGCTGGCGTCAAAACTTCCCTGATTTGCCGTCCCTGCCTCTGCCTCTTCCTCTCTGGAATCTGCCTCTCGCGTAGGGTTTACCCCGAAAGGACTGGTACTCTTGATAGGATGTTGAGGGCCTGTAGGACTCCCTGTCTCTTGGAGCTCTGAAATAATTGGACCTGAAACGCGGTGGTCCCTTCCTCTGAGGTAACCAGTGCTTATCACCCGTGGTGGATTCTAGAATCGTGTCAAGGTCGCTGCCGAAGAGGTGGTTCCCCTGGAACGGAATGCTGCACAGCTTGTGTTTGGAGGCGTTATCTGCAGACCACGACTTGAGCCAGAGCGCTCGTCTAGAAACCGCAGAAAGTGCCGTAGCTTTAGCAGATGTACGGACAGATTCAATGGAAGCATCGGAGATGAAGTCAATAGCTAGGCAGGTGTCGGACAAGTTTCTTGCGACCTGCTCAGACCCTGGGATAGCTGCAAGATCTTCCACCGCTTGTTGGAGCCAGATCTTAATGGCTCTAGAAGTTGACGCTATTGCAATGGCTGGACGAAAGTTCGCCGCTGCTGCCTCAAAAGCCCTCTTGGCGGCATTCTCAGCCCGCCGGTCCATGGGGTCTTTGAAGTGGGACGCGTCCTCCATCGGAATGGCTGTTTTCTTCGTAGCCTTGGCTACTGCGGTGTCTACTTTCGGGACTTCCCAGGCCTCAGAATTCTTGCCATCAAAGGGAAACAGCTTTTTGGTTCTGGAAGACGTGAAGAATCTCCGGTCCGGATATTTCCACTGCTCCGTGATTATGGCCGAAAGCGAGTCGTGAACTGGAAAGGTCTGCGGCTTCCTAGAGTGACCCTGAAAAGGATCCGGTTTTGAAACTGGTATATCATCCTGTAGATTTAGAGTAGATCTGACTGCAGAGATTAGCTTCCCTGTTTCTTCGACTGGGAAGAAAAAGGTTTCTTCTTTAACTTCCCCCTCCTCATCCGAAGACTGGGGGTCATTAGACTTGTAGTCGTATTCAGAAAAGGGTGCCGAATAATCTTCCAGGGTATCTGGTAGAACATTTGGAGGACCCTGCTGGAAAAGATGATGCTGAGACACCGGCCCCTGAGCGGAGCTTGCCATGGCACGAAAACAGTCAAAGGTGGACTGCAGCTCCCCCTTCAACCAGGAGGTAAATTCTGAATTGGAAACATCTTTAGGCCGAGAGCAGGAGCTGCACATTTTGGCCGTAGGATCGTGTAGGGTCTTTTTACAGGATGAGCAGGCTTTATGTTTCGTTTTCCCCACAGACTTCCTATGTGGGGAGGCCTCAGAAGGAATGTCTGGATTTTTGTCTGACATAACTGAGGAGAAAACACAAAAATTATAACATCAGAAAGCAATGGAATAGGCCATAGAAATCTCTCTCTAAACTAGGAGAGAAAACACCTACTTGAAAAGGCAATATACAGTCCTCAGGCACAGGCAGGCAAAAAAAGAGGAGTAAAAAATCCAATAATACAGTACAGGTCGAAGAGCATGGAAAGATCTTACCCATTCTGGCGTTTTTATAGAGGCATTTAGGCGCCAAGGCCCGGAAACCGTCACATCCGGAAATTCCTCGTCAATTGACCTCTCGTGACCCCGGACGGAAGCCGGAGTAATTGCAGAGAGGAGATAATAAAACCGGGTGCCGAGAGATCGGCACTGCCGGCTTAAAGAAAACTGCTCGCGCCGGAGCGCTCTCCTGCCGCCGCACGCTGAGGATTCCCCCTCCCCGGGACGGAGAGAACCGGAGCCCGGGGATGTACGTCCCAGTGAGCCCCCTGGGCTGTGGGCAGCGTATAACGAGGACTGAGCCTCGTGTTACCGCGATTACCGCGGAGTTTACAGCCTCCGAGGCTGCCGCATCACCCTGGATCCACCGGGACCACTACCGGGTGTCGGGAGAGAGGACGCCCCCCCGGGGCTCCAAGAAAACAAAAAAAGAGGTAAGCTTCAGCCTAACCGCTACCTGAGTAGGGCAGGAAACAACACTGGGGAGGAAGGGGGAGGTGTCCTTTTTTTATAGTGTTTCCTGCCCTACCTGGTAGGCGGAGCCTACTTCTCATGTGCCACCTGGAATGGCAAGGGAAAAAACACATACATTTTTGAGAAGCATACTTCAATTTATGTGGCAACAGCCTATGAGAGCCTGCTTCAGAGTCTCATCACAAGCATTCTAGGCACAGATTATGAGTTATGAGACATCTCACATGATTAAAAAAAGGGTTTGGGCAGAGCCACGCCAAACCAGATGGCAACCCAGGCAAGGATACTCCATGATGTCTTTATACTCCATGATGTTTTTATACTAGTTTGTGCTTCCAAAATGTAATTAATAAACCCATTTCCCGCTTTACTTTTTTTATCTATACTTTTTACTTTTTTATTGGGACTTTTGGTGCTGTAGAACATTGTGAGACCCTCAAATACAACCTTCTGCACTCTTAGATAGGAGGAACATGAGGGGAGGAAAGAGGGTCACACAGATTTCAGGTCCCAATAGGTGATCTGTTCCTAGTAAAGCAGCCGAGGAGCTGCCACCATGTCACATCTGTGTCCCTAAAAGAAAAAAATCTGTCCATGATTCGGGTGTCTGGGATGCCGGGCGCTGAGACCTGCCTGGGTTTGAGCATTGAACAGTAATGGTAATTATGTTGCTAATGTAGTAACAATTTGGAACACCACCTTTAAGTGATGCAGCAAGTTTTTAGCATATACATGGGACACTTATATCACAATCCAGGAAAAAAAAAAAGTAATTAAGGGAGAGGGTAGAGGGTTATGGGGTATATTTCAGTCCTTGTGGAACAAAGACAGACTGTATTTTTTAGGTTAACAATTAGATCACAGGGTTTGGTGATACACAATGGGTTAACTACTTCCAAATTTGAGTTACTATAATTGCCAGAAGCATTAATGTCATGAAGCCCCTTGAGTTATTTTAGATACAGTAGAGCAGTAGATAGTCAAAGTTGTCAGCCTCGTGTGCAATTATGGCTCAGCTGCCTTTTTTAAGCAGACATAAGTTTTCTTATCTGCTGTCACGGTGTGTTCTAAAAGATTCAAACTATTTCTTATGGTCCATTATAGTACATGTTCATATCCATAAACCGTGGATTTACTGTTAGAATAATAATGTCTTAGTCGATGCTGAGAATCTCTTGTAAAAAGAATGTAAGGTGCTATACTAGCACAGGTGTATAAGAAGACAAACTGGAAACACAACTTTTTGGTGCGGTTGGTCAAGCTTTACTGGAAAAAGAAGAAACGTCTTATTGGAACCATTGAATAAAATAACTGAGCTCGGTTTCAAACCCTTTTATACATATATATACATTATTAAAACCCGAAACAAGATAAAATGAATTATCATTACTGAGAATATATAAATGTGGTGGGTTATCCAAACCATGTGTATTCCTGTAATGCCATATGGAGGTGGGCTTCCTCGCTGTCTAATGATGGGTAAAAGGGACAGCTGCTTTGGCATAGGCTACCCACTGCAGAGCTTGCCCTGGACCCCTTTACATTTAAACACGGCCCTGGCAAATTTTACATTCCTAATACATGTAATCCTTTCATTATGGAGTTCAGAAACAAGAAAAGAAATGAATGGTTTTCAAGAATTTTTGGAACGTGGATACAAAGCTCGGTGTCCGTTATGTGACTCTGGAGCTCAATGTCCATATGGGCTCAGTTTTTAATTGGCATTTGCATACTGTCAAGTTCCTTGTTTATAAAACCTGGCCTATTCCCCTTGTGTCTGCCCAGTAGCGTTATCATTCAGCACTAACATACTCTTTTCCCTATTCATTAATTAATGAATCCATTGGTTGTAAATTCTACTATAACATCTTCTGGTCATCTTTGCCCAAATACCCTCTTCTGATCATATTTTTGGGATCTTTTTAAATACATTCTGCGCATGGATTTTGGATCCTCACGTGCACGGAGGTTGGTCACCAATAAATCTATTTGGGCTAATAAAAGAGGAGGACATTTAATAGAAACCTGTGCTGTGAGAGGTATGCGACCGAAACAAATGATAGCGTTGTGTCATTCTTACATCATTGCTTAATCTGTTGGGTAATGTAAGCTTTTACATTTGCTTAACAGAGCGGGTGATTTAATAAACATATTGAGCAATGCGTGGGGAAAGCAGAAAATAAATGTGGAAGGCGCGCAAACAAAACAAAATTAGGTCAAATTATCGGTAGAAAGGTCTGCGTTGAGAACTCAGTTCAGCTAGAAATGTAACATAAAGGTGCGTAGAACAATAAACCTCTCAGGCTGCTGTCAGCGCAGATCTCTGTCGCTGCTCCTTTGAGCTTCTGTTTTGTGCACCGAGATATGACATTATATGATAATGGCCACTTGGCAATGGCACAATGTCATTAACCCTTTCTATAATAAAGACACAGAGGCATGCTGGATTATGATGGTAACACTGTAACTATTTTATTATATATTTAAAAGACTAACAATTACAGCCATATTATAGTTATCACTGGATTGGTAGCCTGGACTGGCTAACTGGATATATTCCTTATATATTACGATATGCAGTCCTTGAGATAACTGAAATAGACGTATTAGCGATCTTGCCAGGTGGCTCCCGCCATAATCTCCCCTGCACGGTAGCCACGATACTACCTTCCATGGTCCCGACCCTTGGAGAGTCCTGCATTTAGTTACCACGGACAGCAAATGCCTGCGCCGGTATCAGACCTCAAGGACAAGTGTCACGGCCACTCAGTTTAACCTGAAAGAGAAAAAAAGTGTGTGGGGTGGACAAGTACTGCCATGGCTGTTATTGAATATACATCTCCCCCCCCCATAATAATGAGGATTCTTCTCTAGTCTTACATAACTTAAACCCCGTGCTCTGTATGTCATTACTGTTTATTACTCCATAAAAAAGACATTTTATGACTGTTTACCACCAAGGCTTTTCAAGAATGTGCAATATGTAACTACCACTCCTATCACGGAGGCCCCTTACCCAGTGTTAAAATATAATTCCTGCACTCTGTATAGATTAATGGCTCAGTCATGTTGCCCTTTCATCAATGCTTAATTCCAGGGCTTTTCTGTTCTGAGAGAGGTCTCTGCGATGGGTTGTAGGGTCGGTTTTGGAATGCCTCTTAATCGGCCTGAACAGCCCATAGTTGGGACGTTTTTATGTTTCATACGTATTGGGGGTTATGGGTAAAACTGCTGCAAGGGCCAAATTGGGACAACTGCACCAAAAAAGTAAACGTGTGAATGAAAGGGCGCTAATTCATTCCAATGCATCCTTTGTCTGAATATTTCTATTTAATACACTAGCCCTATTGTTTGCACCAAATTCCAAAATACCTTCCAACAGTCCCTGTTTTCGTAGGACAGTCCTGATTTTTGGAACTGACTTTTACAATTGGTGTATTCTGGAATCACCTCTTTAAAAAATATGAGCTATTTTAACAATGGATCTGGTCCCAGTTAGCAGATGGAGGGAAACTTGCCTAACCAATTACTCCCTTGCCTTGAACATATGTTTCTTTTTCCTTTAACCCCATTTTGAAGGCTATCAGAACCAATCAACTTTGGTAAATTGTAGGGGGGCAATAATAATAAAGAGCAGAGAGCAGGAAGGTAATATCACTGCTCCTAGTAGGTTTCTGGGTGAAGTAGGAGAACCTCTTCAAAGCTAAACTGCCTTCCCTGATAACTGTCTACTTGTTTTATCCATTGGGATGCCTGATCGCTGTTACAAAGAGGTCTCATAAGGACCATGTTCACCATCTTACACTCACATTGTGTCCCATCACGGTCTTACATAATATTTTGCTTAAAAAACGATTTTTCAAAGCCCTGCTCCGTCATGTTAAAAACACAAATGAAATTTAAAACTGGATTACAAGAAAAAAAAATGGCCTGACCTTTATGTAACCACAAGTACTTTATAAACCACTTGAGAAGAGACTTAAAGCTAATTGGTATGTTAATGCCTGATATCTCATTACAGACGAGAACTTGGTTCTATAGCCGGCCCTCAGTCAATTGCTAACAAAAGGATTAAGCATTGTTACCTTTTCTAAATAATGACTATTGTAAACCTCCTTTATTATCGAGATGTTTTCATTTTTTTATACAATTACATCCTAAACTTTTTGATCACTTTTGTAAGTGGTGGTTCAAAGTATTTAATCAGTTCTAACTAATTAAAAGTTACCGTTCTCTCTACATATCCTATATACCTAGGAACTAGACCACTTCCTTCTATCAGATATAACGTTTAGGGCACTGGGGTCAAAAGGGTAAAATGTCACTAGAGCTACCCTGGCATCTGATGAATGCCGATACTTGTGATGCCACGATACGCTCTTACACTCTACACCAGGGGCGTCCAACCTGTGGCCCTCCAGCTGCTGCAGGACTACATCTCCCATAATGCGCTTTCAGCTAAGGGGCTGGCTGAGGTGGATGGGAGATGTAGTCCTGCAGCAGCTGGAGGGCCGCAGGTTGGATGCCCCTGCTCTACACTGTATCGGCAGCAATACACCAGCAGTAAGGGTGGGTGACCCATGCCAACTGGCTCTTGCCCACCGGGTAATATCAGAGTTTTTTGAGATTTTAACAATGGATTGTATTACCCTTTTCATTGGGTTGCCAACAAAGATGATGACCCAATAAAAATCAGCCTTGTAACGGCGTTGCCTTTTGTGCCTTAACCTTGGCTTTAACTGTTTGTGGCCCAATGCTGCACCCTGCTCCGTGACTCCACTCCATCTGGACTCCAGTGAAGCCACTTGACCCCGGGGGTGAAATAAGAAAAGCCTGGAGCTGGGCATGAAAGCTCACTGGCTCGGCATGTTTTATCTGTCGGTTCTTACTTTACAAGGTGGCAAGAACATATATAGAAAAGAGACAAATGTTTCATAATCATTGACAACACCTAGTTTACGACCCATATAATGTATCACCTTATGCTTATAAAGTACAACAAAAATAGTTTTTAAAGGGTACAAACAGGGAGAAGGACCCCATGTAAAACCCATTTGCTTTTTTATTATATGTGTGCTTGGATCTTTACAAGCAAAATGTATAGGCTGGCCATTAAACACCGATACGTTACGTGACAAAGTACTGTGGCATAGTATTTACTTTAATTACAACTTACTGAGAAACTAATATCTGTAATTAGAAGACATTAGCAGCCTCTTGTGGCTAATGTAAAAAAAAAAATTCTGTCTTACGACATTTTTTTCCTACGGAAATCCATACATCATGTGACTTTGGACAGTATGGTATCCTGTATTCTTGATCTTTCATATCTTACCATTCCATTTGATGACCAATAAAATACTGATGTAGGTTAATTTCATTTTTTTTTACCTAAATATTTTACCTCATTAGGTTTACTTTAAATTATTAACCCCGTGTAAGACATATTTTAGGGTTTTCTTGCTTTACTTCTTTCCATTGCAGGTTTTCGAGATCTGTACTTTTAATGGTATGTTTCACCCTACACAGAAGCATGTGGTCTGTATAGTCTTTATATCATCATTTTTAAAGAAGCCGAAAGTATTAAGAATAAAGAGGTAGGTCCCAGGTCTCCTGTTTATCACTTTATGTACTGGGAAGTGCTAGGGAAGGTCGTCACATGGGGGGCACTGGGTATCCTTTGGACGAGAGAATGTGGGTGGCTGCCATATTTTATATGCCTTTGGAACACACATGGGATGTATGTAGAAGGAGGGACAAGTAAGGCATGGGTGAGAGAGACAATTGATGTGCCATACGGGGGAAAGGGTGAGTTGTGGTACCAAGGTGTGTGTGGAGTGTGGAGATGACCTACAGTCCTGTCAGTGCCAATTCCGTGGAAGATCCTGACACTGTCTACAGAACTACAACCGTGAGCAGGTTTTTCAGGTTTCTTAAAAATGTAATAGTTGTGTTTTGTTTTTTTTCTAATCTAGCAATTTGTGGGGGGGGGGGAAATATCATTTTTACAGTTACTGTTACTTTAGTCATCTCTCTCATTTTCTCCTTTCCCTCTTTTCTCTTTTTCCCTTTTCTCTCTCTGTTTACTCACCCCTCTAATTATTCTTTTTCTCTCACTTTCTCTAATGTACTTCTATCTTATGTTTACATTTTCTCTGCTTTCATTTCTCTTCTGTCTCATCTCCCTCTCATTAATCTCTTTATTTAATTGTATTTGGGGCTTGAATATCGTGAGCTTTATTGGCACAGAATGACTTATGTATACATGGCATGCCCCACTTTTTATGTTGTTATGACTTACCATGGATTTTCTTTGTTTGTTTCCTGCTTTTGCTCCATTGACATAGTTAGAATTCAGCTCCATTGCAGAGATCTTATATATCATAACTAATTTGTAATTATGGGATTTTATATGATTTAAATATATATATATATATATAAATATACACACATATACTGTATATTGTTCATGTATACATATAGAAAATACAGTTAAAACTTGGTGCACATTTATTGCATTTATTATTATTATTATTTACTTTCTATGCATTTATTGAAATGTGGGGATTATTTGATCCTTCTGTTCTCATTTTTATCTTAAAGAAGAAAACCGGTTTTATGGACTGAATTCGCAGCTGTTTGAAACAATTTCCCGCCGGGTTTTTACTAAAGGTGAATTTGGCTGCAGATTTGGGGAATTTGGCAATGGAAACGATTTGGAGAGTTTGTGTGACCCTGCTGAGTTCCGTGTTAGGTCTATGGGAATACTCAGAGTTCAGCTGAACTAATTAGAAACTAGCTGCTGGGGATCTTGGTGCCAAGTTCCAACTGGGTTCAGCTGGAAAAAGGCTATGTTTAAATCATAAATTCTGCTTCTAGAATTCTGTGTAACTTGGTGAACAATAACTTTAAACTGGATCTGTCGCTAAAAATGTGGAATTTATTTGATTAAAATAAGCGATGTATATCAATTGAAAACCCACCTATACCTCCTATTCTCAGGATCTATATTATTCTCATTCTTGCTCCTTATCAAAGATAAAGGAGTGGGGCCATGTAACAGAGCCAGGGGTACTTTCTAAAACTCTTGAAAGAAGTATGGAGTGGGTAGGATCGTGGCGGGATTATATGACATTCCCCACACCCAGAGATTAAACACTGACCCGAGGTCTAGTAACCATCTTTGGTTTCCAGAGCCTGTGGAGTCCCCAGGTATGATGATTATCACTCTCCCCTATTGTTACATTTCTCATTGTTGTTCTGACAGCTACACCTGTGTTAGTCTGGGAATAACCTGGGTGTTGAACAAATCTTGAAGACCCGCACTGGGGATCTTTAAGAGCCAGGGGTCCATGGCTGCAAGCTTCACAGTGGACATTAAACCTCCAGGCGGACATCCATGACCTTCACAAACAGATGCAATGTCGTATAGACACTTTTCTTGCTGCTGGTTCAGGGCCACTGACTTGTAGTGTCTTTATATGAGAAGTAGTCTGAGATAGATTATTTGCCCTCGGTTCCACAAAAACTGCATTACATAGGGGGTACAATTAGCCTTTTTTTTAACTCGATCTGCTGCAGAGAGCATCCAAAATACTAGAACTTTGTCTCAGGAATTCACAGTAACTTCAATGTCTGTCTGTACCCAGATCCTCTGCTAGGGTAACTTATTTTCCCCCTATGTTGAAAATATATGCTAAATTATTCAAGCACGATTAGACGATTAGACATGATATGATGCATGTCTAACAAATTTTAGTTATTGTGTTCTAGCATTCTTTCTTGCAGTCTTCCCAGGGTAATTACTTATTAATGCCTAAAGGATTAATTATATCCTTAAAACAGCATGTAAGCGGCTCACTCAGCTCATGTCCATGAATATGAATGCTGCAGAAATTTCCACAGTAACGGGACATTCACTAGTTGTCTAATTCATGGAGTGTTACATACCGGGCCAATAAAACACACAACAGAGAAGTCTATACCTAGCGACATACTGCGATACATCACGTGTTGGAGCTGGTAAAACTTTTCTAATGGACATGTTTCTAAGACATGTTCACGTAGAAGTAGTTACATGTATACTTCCCAACCATCCCGTTTTCCAGGGGACAGTCCTGATTTTGAACCTCTGATCTCCCCTGACCACCCAGGGGGCTATAAAATCAATGGAGGTCTGTGCTGCTGCTGCACGGACCCCCCCATTACTGCTCCCACGTGGCCCACCTCGTGACACTAAGTACAAGGTGGCTCTTCAAGAAAAGTAGGAAGGTACTCACCTTTTAACAAAGGCGTCCCACTTTGGACAACTGAATCATTTACTTAAAATACATCAATAAATGGACAATTTTTCTTTTACTAAATCTACCTACAGAAACAGAACACCCAGTGTTTGTTTTTCTAACCGTGCAGGAGTGCTGAAGGTATAACATATAGTAAATATTTACGTTTGCAGAGCTCCACCTGGTGCCTAATAGCATAATAACTAAATCACCTGCCTGGGCTTACCTGTCAGGGCTGGAACTTACTGAGAATGGGCTACTTGCAGAATGAAATTTAACGTATGGGGTTCAGCTGCAAACGACAAGCACATTATGGGGTCTGTTCACTAAGTTTGTAATTTTTTTCCATCAATTCCCCTTAACAATCTTTAAAGTGCAACAAATGTCACGTATGAGCTCTCCATCAATCCTCTTCAATAGATATCTAGTAAAAGAAGCACATTTTATTAAAAGAAATCCTGTATTTTTTATGTGTGAATTGTGCAAACCTCTGAATTACAAAGCATCCTTTTTACTACGTGTCACACACCCCACCGGTGTATAAAAGGTTAACACTCTGGCCTAACAGAAGGCCACGAAAACCATTAAGAAGGGCACCGTATCACAATCTAAATGTAAAGTAGATTGGAAGAATTCCACTTTTTCTCAAGAAGTAATAAAATGTTAGATTATGCATTAAAGAGGTCATGGTGTAGTAATAGAGGTCACGTAGCTCTGTTTGTTTGGGCACAAAGTGACTGCTAAAAGCCACCGTTACATTTATTAAAGCGTAACCAGACCGCACTAGGAGTGCAGAGTGTTATTAACCCTGTTGTATGTATATCTTACTTATGAACACAGGGATAAGGGAGTTGGCTTTAAGTCAGTTCTACTGATATACTTGAGTTGCTACCTTCTATTGGGTCAACATAGAAAAACTTCTATGTATACATTTAAAAACTTTAGATGGTAGTCTAGCTACAGAAGTATCTGCTATATCTTCTATAGCTTCTGTAGCTAGACTTCCATCTAAAAAGGAGGCCGCTAAGATCCAGAGGTTCATTCTGAAGCCTTAAACTGCATATCATTTAGAACCTCCCTGACGAGCGGCACTCGGGGAGAATCACCACCCACGCTCCCCCTCAGGTAAGCTACTGGCCAGAGAGAAAAGCGACTCAGGCAGTTTACGGCCAGTGGCCACTAAATGATGTACTCCATTCCACTCTTACAGAGAGTGGCCAAACATATCCAACCGGTGACTCCCCAATGCAGCACACTAAAGGATCCGATCTGTTGGTGGAGGCGCAGGTAAAGTGGGGGGTTGGGCACCAGCCCACCATGCATTTGCCCAATTTGCCAAATGGCTGGCCCAGGCCTCAGCAGCATACGTGCCAATGACTGATTACGGGAAAGTAAAATGAGCTCTACTGTAGTTTTTAATTCTGGGGGGGAAATCCAACTTGCCCACCATTAACCTTGAATAACCTTTTCCATATACTAGGAATTTATCATGTGTGATTCTTAACACACTGGACAGATTTCGCCTCCTTTATAAAGATTAGCAACAATAATTCCCTTTCTGTATAAATTTCTGAGACCAGAATAGAACATTGGGAAGTGTTTGCCTTTGGCTAGTTACATCCACCGATATAATCTTTACAATTTACAAAGAGATTGTATCAACATGACAGCCGTCTACATGTTTATTGACCTTGGCTTATTATATCATCATATTTTTGACAGTGTGTTTATCAGCTGTTGAACATTTAATTATCCGTTTAATTAAATGGGGGTGGCAAGCACGCACAAAATATGTCTTGTAGAAATGTTGTGAATCATCTCATTGCGGATGACATCTAGCTTTAAGCTATCGGTTAGAAAAAGCAGCGAACTATAGGACATTTCATGTAACTGTCTGGTTTGCTGAGTCGGATGATGCTCGCGCAGTGACACGGGCTAAAAAGCCAAGGTCACGATGAAGATTTTCACTTTTATGACATGGAAACTCAATGCAGTAATTGCTGAGCTTTCATCTCCAGCCAAAGAGATCTATCCCCTCCATTGTCCTTGAAGGTTCCCATGACATCTCATAAAGTTTTGCTGAAAAACCTTCGACTGGATCTCAAAAACTAACAAATGATATACCGAGCTTTCAACATATTCATATCAATGATGGAATATATCTTTTAAGATGGAGTGAGTCTTATCCCTCGCATGTGGGATGGACACCTGAGTATTATTATTATCTTTTATTTATATAGCGCCAACAATTTGCGCAGCCCTTTATGCAATACATATATTCAAGGGGTATGAAAGGACTAGAATTGAAAGACAAAGCGATACATTAGGAGAAAGATGATAATCAAGAATGTATATAATATCACCTTTGACTTATTATATTGTTACAGTTACGTGGCTTTTCCATATTGTTTATGCGTACTATCATTTATGTTTTTTTTTTGTCTGTTCACAAGCATTTACTATGATAAGTAAATATCCTACTCGCTGCTGATGTTAAAGCCTAATTATGCCTTCTGTTTGCATAAATAAAAGTAAGAAAAATATATATAAAAAACCATGATACATATACACACACACACACACACATATATATATATATATATATATACCGGTATATAATCTTGGGGTACGATTTGCATTACCTAAGTATTGTCACTTTTAAATAGAGAGAAATTCCCCAGTAAATTGTTGTAGAAAAATAAGAAATTGGCATTTGCTTTAAGTTTCTGTAACAGATTCTTATATGAAGTTCTGGTAAAGTTACGGGAATCCTATATTCATGTTTAATCCAGTGTTCTTAGTCTTCAAATGGTTAATCATTTTTCATCAGTGGCGTGGTCCCTCTGGGTGAAGTGGTGGCCGACGGGGGTGCAGTTATTATTTTTGCATTTCATGTCTGTTAATGGAGTGTCCATGTAGGTTCATCCTTAGTTGACTTTCTGGCCGGTTTCTCGCATTTATTGCGCTGGATCTTTTACACGACACTTGCAGATGTATCGGTGTAGGATCCCTTGATGTTGTGTGTTTTGTAATTGTGACGGGCAGTGTTTTTTCGTTTTAGGTTGGGTGGTTGTCTGAAAGCCAGGATAGGAGGTTCGGGGAATATTTCTTTTAGTGTTGAATGCTGTGCTAGTAGTGGTTGTAAGTTTCTTATAATTATAACCCTTCATTATAGGGTTATATGCAGCCACATTGGATTGTAATTAGGGAGGCCACATCTGCCATGTTTTCCATGACACATATCATTTTTACATATTGCTGACCAGCCCAGATAAAATGCTGCCCGATGTATGACTAATTGGTTCCCTTCCCTAAGTCTATATATCCCACATACTGCAGGGCAGCATTTTATCTGGGCTGGTCAGCAATATTTAAAAATTGTGTGTGTCCTGGAAAACATGGTCGGCGTGGTCACCCTAATTATTCCTGGGGTGATCTTAATGCAGATTTGATTTTTTTATAATTATCCTGGATTTGTAGCCCTTTCATTTGTGTTTTCAGCTGCTCGTTGCGGTCCTCGGTGTCAGAGCATTTGCCGTGGTATCTGATGGCTTGGCTGGGATTAATCCCTCGCTTAGAGTGGGATGGGTGGAAGCTGGAGCGGTGGAGCGCGGTATCCCTCTGTGGGTTTTCTGTATACAGGTGAGTGGCGCTTCCCACTGGTGTCCAAGAAGTCAGTCAGTAGAAAACTTGAGGTTTAATTTAGTTGGTGGATGGAATGAGTTACATGAGTTATGAAAAGCGTTGGGTTTTTCTTCTTATTCTGTCTGTATAATGAATGTCATCTATGAAGCGATAATATTTGAAAGGTTTGTGGCAGTATAAGTATAGAGATTAGCGTGTTGTAGTGCTTTCTTTGTTCCCATCGCGGTTCCCATTAACTGAATGTACGAATCCTTGTTAAAAGTGAAACGGTTATGTGTGAGGATGAATTCCATTCATTTCGTTATTGTTTCAGGGCTATAATTATTATTTTTGGAATCCATAGCAGGTATAGCATAGCATAGCAGGCATCAATTCCATCCTGATGTGCTGTGTTGCTCTTTAGTGATTCTACATTCATGTTGCTAAAATTGTATTGGCAGATCGTTTTTAGATCTGACTTGGTTTGTTGAGAAGGTCAGTGATGTCCAGACTTAGTTGTTTTATGGACAAGGGGTTTTAAGATTTTTTTTTTATCATTCCAGAGATCTGTTTTGCTAGTGTATCCTTACCTGTTATTACTGTTCTGTCTGGGTTCGCTAGTTTTTTGAAGCATATAGAACAGGGCTCGACAAATCCCAGGCGCCAGGTCGCCATGGCGACAGAGAATTTTGTCCTGGCGCCTAGGTTTTGTCAGCCTCTTACATCCAGAAAAAATTGTGGATGTAAGAGGCTGAGTCACCACACGGGGGCGCTGCTGCTGTCTGCCCACGAGTCTGGGCAGACAGCACAGCCACTCCGAGCCCGCCCCCGAGCCTGAGATCACTCCCACGGAGTGAGCCTGTAGGCTGAAAACGCGGTTGCTGCAAAACCAGCAATCGTGTTTTCAGCTGCCACAGGCAGCTTCAGGGAAGGGGGTTGTGTGTTGATTGGGTCCCCACACAAGTGTGGGGACCGGACCCAAAACCCCCCAGCTGCCTGATCGCTCCATGAGAGCGACAGTGCAGCGTTAACCCCTTCAGTGCCGTGATCGCGGCATTTAGGGGTTAATTTCCGTTTTGTACGGGGCTCTGCTGCAAAAACGAGCCCCCACAAGCCCTTTGATGATTCCTGTAGGCATGGAAGCCTACAGCAGTCATCAAAGACTCCCCTCCCTGCAATGGCTGGTCTATAGACCAGCAATTGAGTCCCAGCTGCCAGAGGCAGCTTCAGGGACAGGGGAGAGGGTTCTTTGGTCTCCACATGAGTGTGGAGAGCAGCCCCAACACCCCCCTGCTGCCTGATCGCTCCATGAGAGCGACAGTGCAGCGTTAACCCCTTCAATGCCACAATTGTGTATGACACATTCGTGGCATTGCAGGGGTTAACATTTGTCCCCACAAGCTTGTGGGGACTAAATATCAATCAATGCTGTGCTCCAATGGAACATCAGCATCGAAAGAGTTAAAAAAAAAAATTATAAAATTAATTTAAAAAAAAACAGCACTGACCTGAAAGTCCAGGGTGCTTCCAGGTCAAACGCTGTGAGTTTAGTAAGTAGGCTGATAATGATCAGATCACTCCTGACCAAGTGTTAGTTTAAAAAAATCCTGGCTCCTAACTTTTTTACCTGGCGCCTAGATTCACAACAAATTTGTCAAGCCCTGATATAGAAGATCCTCACAGCAGGGTTGGATGGTCTAAGCATTTGCATATCTGGTTGGATGGTCTTTGCAGAGTTTTTGATAAGGTTCTGCAGCTATGGGATATATTCCTTGGTGGGATCTGGGTTCAGTTTTTTTTTTGTAATAAGTACTTGTCGCTTTCCTTCTTTTATCTAGTCCTAGGTGTTCATTATCACTACTGCTTCGTCTTGTCTGCTGGTTTGATTGTGATTTTGGGGTTTATGCTCAGACAATGGCACATCTTTCCAGTTGTGTCTTTGTTGTAGATGGTCTATTTCTGCTCTGCTGTTATAAAAGATAGTTCTCATACAAAAACTTTCTATACAGCTATCGAGGTTAGGTTCCTTACTGTTTTGGAGAGCAATGTGTATTCTTTTTGCTTGTTGTATAATCAATTTTTGTTGCGGTCCAGTTTAGTGCTGGGACAGAAGGACAATCCTTTGGGTAAAACAGATATCCCTGATTCTAACGGTTCATAGTCTGGCACACTGGACAGATCCCTGGTTGGCCACTGACCATCACCGCCACACATCCACGAGCATGGTCCGGCACGAGCATATCCAGCTGTTGGCCGCAGTAAAGTCATCAGACGGACTCTGGCTGTAAAGTGCAAGTGCTGTCTCGTCATCACCAGTCTGGTCCTGGTTGTACAGATCTTTGTTTTTTTTAATTGAGAATTTTAATAAAATCTTAGTGTTTTAGAGCATATATTTGAGTTTATTAAAGCTATAATCTGTCATTCTTGGACAAAGGAAATAGCACATTATGTTTCAAAGTGCAATGCATGAATGGTGGAAGTATTGCATTGTGAGACAGATATGTTAATGAGATACAAGTTGATATTGAAAAGTATGAAAAAACATTTTTAACATAAAGATAACATTTTAAAGTATAAGGCGGATATGGGAACATTTTGCAAAATGTCAGAGTTTCTTACTACACAAACACACCACTAGGGGGAGCCTAAGCTTACAGTTCAATCCAAATGCGATCCTAACTCCTTGACCATAACAAAGGCTGAAGTTGGATTCCCCCCAGCTTTTGGGTTTTTTTGTGACATTAAACATTGCTAAACTAATGGGTGGACAATATAATATCTTGTAATGTTTTAAATGTACGTGATTGAAGTGTACCTCAGGGAAAATGGGTAATTTAAGAAACGTCCATCATTGCCAGCCGATGCTTTTAAGTTTGATACGGACACATAAATAAAAAAGGCTTTCCTGAAAGAAAAACCAACGATTTAAATAGAACTGCAGTAACTATACATAAATCTCATCAGTGAAAGCTTACAACTGTAGGGACTTCGGTCTAAGTATAAGACAAGGCGAAAAAATGAGACATTTGTGGTATGTTTTATCGGGGATAAATTGACTCCTTCCTTTTTGTGGTATGAATATATTGGTCATTTCAGCAGCACCCCAAACATGTTTACTTAATGTAGAGAGTGGGGGTGCTGGAGGGCCTCATCTAGCAACCCTATGGGAAAGCGAAGGGAAGTTTACAAAACTCGCAGGTTTCAACTAGCAAAAATATACTTTAATTTAATTTACATCCAGTCCATATGCTCTTTCGTGCTGGAAAGGGACCCACTAAAAGGGAGGGGGGTATGACTGCTGGCCTATGCTGAGCCAGTCAATAACAAGCTGGGCTATCAGTTCTGGGGTGTAACAATTTTGCAATGAGGGGGTAGATAAATCAGCACGTGTCTGGGGCCTAAATCTTTCCTGTTCCAGCACGGGTTCTTTTGTTTTACTCACAACTAGCCATGTTCTCTGGCCAGCACTCCAAGGTGGTGAGAAACTGAGAACATTGAGGTCTGTCAAGAAGACTGGGGAGCTGAGTCTTAGGAGGCGGCTGATGGCATCTTAGGACGAGAGCTCATGACGTTTTATGTGATCACCTACCTGATGGGAGCAAACTTAGCAGCTGGCCGCAATATGGTGGAGTCCATGTTTGGTTGTAATTGGTTAAAATAAAACTGGCCAACACCCTTACCCTCATTCTATTGTTGGGTGGTTCTTGGGTATTTGGGTTAAACGGTATTCAGCTATAGGCCTATGTAGTCAAAAAAATGTTGAAGCATCAAGACAAAGGGGGTCAAAATATCACGGTATCAAAGTTACACCGTGTGTCATTCGGATTAGCTGCTAGCCCTTTGAAGATAGCCGGGCTACATAAGATGGGGTGACACACGACACGTGAACTGCAACCACAAAACCATAATCATCTGTTATATTAAGCCTCCTGGACAGGGCCGGACTGGGACTGAAAAGCAGCCCTGGAAAAATTTGGAGACCAGCCCCATATAGTTTATCTCACGGTGAAGCTCTTATACCCACACGCACCCCTTATACACACCCGCGTCACACTATGTGCCATTCTTTTTATCTCATTATTTGTATTAAAATGCCAGAAAGCAAAAGTGTTAAAAGGCCCTAATAAATGAAATACATTACACAGAATGGGATCAAAACATTTACTACTGCAAACATTTTTAGATGAAAGAGTTCCATTTTATTCAGTGGAACAAAACACTGATCACATTATTCTTCACGATATTCTGGTAAGAAACTTTTATTTCTTTATTAATTCATGTAGACTATTTTTTTCCATATTTAATAAAAGCTATGATTGAGACATGTTTGGTTTTTATTTCCTTTCATTTGACAACCTACCCCCGAGTTATGCACATCTGCCCCCAGGCTTGCCACTCTGCCCCCCTGATATGCCTTTTAACCCCCTATATGCCACTCCGCCTCCAGAAATGCCTTATACCCCCTATATGCCACTCTGTCCCATGATATGCCTTCTAACCTCCTATATGCCACTCTGCCATATAGGGGGTTAAAAGGCATATCATGGGACAGAGTGGCATATAGTGGGTATAAGGCATTCCTGGAGGCAGGGTGGCATGAAGGGGGTTAAACGGCATATCATGGGACAGAGTGGCATATAGTGGGTATAAGGCATTCCTGGAGGCAGAGTGGCATGAAGGGGGTTAAAAGGCATATCATGGGGCACTCTGCCTCCAGAAAAACCTTATGCCCCCCTATATGCCACTCTGCCTCCCTGATATGCTTTATACCCTCCTATATGCCACTCTGCCCCATAATATGCCTTTTAATCCCCTATATGCAACTCTGCCTCCAGAAATGCCTTTTACTCCCTATGTCACTCTGCCTCCAGAAATGCCTTATACCCCCCATATGCCACTCTGCCTCCCTGATATGCCTCAACCCTCCTATATGACCCTCTGCCCCGTGATATGCCTTTTAACCCCCCTTTTGCCACTCCACCTCCAGATATGCCTTTTGACCCCCTATATGTCACTCTGCATCCAGAAATACCTTATACCCCTATATGCCACTCTGTCCCATGATATGCCTTCTAACCCCCTATATGCCACTCTGCCATATAGGGGGTTAAAAGGCATATCATGGGACAGAGTGGCATATAGGGGGGTATAAGGCATTTCTGGAGGCAGAGTGGCATAAAGGGGGTTAAAAGGCATATCATGGGGCACTCTGCCTACAGAAAAGGCTTATGCCCCCTATATGCCACTCTGCCTCCCCAATATGCTTTATACCCTCCTATATGCCCCTCTGCCCCATGACATCCCTTTTAACTCCCTTTATGCCACTCTGCCTCCAGATATGCCGTTGACCCCTTATATGTCACTCTGCATCCAGAAATGCCTTTTACCCCTATATGCCACTCTGGCATATAGGGGGTTAAAAGGCATATCATGGGACAGAGTGGCATATAGGGGGTATTAGGCATTTCTGGAGGCAGAGTAGCATAAAGGGGGGTAAAAGGCATATCATGGGGCACTCTGCCTCCAGAAAAGCCTTATACCTCCCTATATGCCACTCTGCCTCCCTGATATGCCTCAACCCTCCTATATGCCACTCTGTCCCATGATATGCCTTCTAACCCCTATATGCCACTCTGCCATATAGGAGGTTAAAAGGCATATCATGGGACATTTTTGTTTACTTTATATGGCAAGCCGATCCAGCTTGCCATATTAAATAAAAAATAATATATGCCACTCTGTCCCATGATATGCCTTCTAACCCCCTATATGCCACTCTGCCATATAGGGGGTTAAAAGGCATATCATGGGACAGAGTGGCATATAGGGGGTATAAGGCATTTCTGGAGGCAGAGTGGCATGAAGGGGGTTAAAAGGCAAATCATGGGGCACTCTGCCTCCAGAAAAGCCTTATGCCCCCTATATGCCACTCTGCCTCCCCGATATGCTTTATACCCTCCTATATGCTTCTCTGCCCCATGATATACCTTTTAACCCCCTTTATGCCACTCTGCCTCCAGATATGCCTTTTGACCCCCTATATGTCACTCTGCATCCAGAAATGCCTTATACCCCTATATGCAACTCTGGCATATAGGGGGTTAAAAGGCATATCATGGGACAGAGTGGCATATAGGGGGTATAAGGCATTTCTGGAGGCAGAGTGGCATATAGGGGGACACACTTACATACACACACACACACACACATGCCGTTTTTTTTTGTTTTTAACAAATACAAAACACATAATACAGTACAAAAAATACATTATTTTACTCACCTTCTACTTCTCTTGACTTCCTGGTAGCTGCACACCGTTCTCCTCTATGCTGACAGCCAGGATGCCACTGACCCGACATCCGGTGCTGCAGCAGTCTGAGCGCGAGGGGGCGGAGCTTCCACCTCACGCTGCTCCCATCACTATGCAGCCATCAGACTGCTGGGAATGTAATCTAAACGGCCGGTGCGTGCTGATGCCGCCGGCCGGAGCTACTTTAACACTTTTTTTTAAATTATTTATATGGTAAGCTGGATCGGCTTGCCATATAAAGTAAAAAAAAAGTATTAAAGCAGAGGCGGCCGGCGGCATCAGCACGCACCGGCCGTTTAGATTACATTCCCAGCAATCTGATGGCCGCATAGTGATGGAAGCAGCGTGAGGGGTGAAAGGTCAGTGCGAGGGGGCGGAGCTTTCACCCCTCACACTACTCCCATCACTAGGCGGCCATCGCACACGGCTGCTGGGTGCTGATGCCGGCCGGCTGGCCGGCCGCATCAGCACCCAGCGGCCGCTTTGATTAGATTTCGGGCAGCCTGGGGAGCAATTGCCCCTGGCACCGAGGGAGGCGTTGAATGCCATTTGCAGCCGCTCAGCGGCTGTCTTCAGGGTAAGTCTGCTGGCCGCCCAGCCCACGGACCTTCCGGCCCACCGGGAAATTTCCCGGTATCCCGGTGGGCCAGTCCGGCCCTGCTCCTGGATATGCCAAGTAATGGCCAGACGCTTGCCATTTCTGTAAGGTAGCATCCCCTATGAAATGTTAGCTGAATGTTTTAAAAGGTGGGTTAAGAAGGTCACGAGTAAATGTTTAACGTCATGCAGTAGATGGGCTTTGGGGAAAATGAGAATGATACGTTCAGGAGAAGGAAAATGATATCTAAGCAGCTACATGGAACTCGGCTGAAGTGACATTTTTCTTCTTTTTCTGCAGTAAGGACAGAGACCGCGGAGATGTGTTGTTAAAATTCTGAAATCAAAAACCATTTTATTAAAATATTTATTTTCATGTGAAAGTAAAAAAAAATGTTTACCATCTCTGTAAATACCCCCAAAAAAACAAAACAAAATTTGTTCTAAGCCTGCACATTATTTAAATAGCATCCGTGGGTGGCTAACTGGGTGAGATGCCCACTTTAGTTATTTCTGGATTTATCCCACCCACTTCACTCCCTGCCTCTTGCCCCCCAACACAAGTGTCTCGGTGTGGACACCTGAAATGTCGGGGGTACTGATAGTGATAGAAGACATGACTGGGAGAAAATTTACACCAGCCAAGTACAGACGCATTAACCTGGATGGGATGTTAAATTAATTGTCATTCCTTTTATAATTATTATTTTTTTTTATTGTAAAGTTCCATTTTCTGCCTCACATATAAATAACTATTTATCGTAAAATAAACCCAATAAACAGTCTTGTTTCTGGAGCAGAGAAGTTGTTGTTGGTCTAAGCAAGAGGAATGAAAACAAAGAGGTCAAAACACAGCATTACGTTCGAGATTTTGGACTCCACAGATTCTCTGCTTTTGATGAACACAGATTGTAGCTGCGACACGTGTACTGCCTGCCATCCAGTCATCAGGTATCTCGGCAGACAGCTCACAGAGACCTAATCAAGGAAAAGAGTCTTAAGACTTGGACTTATACAGCATGTTTGAAACAGAAAGCATCTACGCTGTGTGCCAGAACGACTCGAAACTACACATTAATGTCTCTGCACGTGTGCATTTATTCCTAGTATCTTCAGGGGTCACCAGGTAGCCCCCTGCCCCGTTTATCTCACTATATATATATTGACATGCGGGGAACTGGGTTAAGAAACCTTCAGCTTAATGATTTGCTGCTAAATATCAAATCTTTGTAAGCTACTCGCTAACTGAAAGCAGCCAAAGGTCTGGTTTACTTTTCAACGCAGTTGGCGTGTTGTGTTTCCATAGTACTTATTTAACTTAGTATGCTGGGACATCATATAATCCAAAATACTGGCTATTACGATGTTCCAAATGGGCTCATATACAGACTTCATGGCAGTCATGGTTATTCTTGTTCCTATAGATCCATTCAAAATAAATTAATTTCACCACTAGAAACCAACCAAAGCAGGTACCATAGGCAGCTGCGTGGAGCTAAGATCGTCCCTGTTTATAACGGATTCCACACATTTATTATCCTTTGCTGAAGGTGAAATACCCTCCTCTGTGAGATTATTCACTCTTAGTAAAAGTACAAATGATAGACTGGTTCTAATTTAAAATTGTTGTCCTGTAATATGTGCATGTAATTACACATTGTATATAGACTCACCTATGTGTACCGAATGGATGCCTATGTGTTAACCGGACAGGTATTTTGCTGATCGGCCCCCCAGACACCGTTGATTGATAGAGGTCACTTAAAAAATCAGGACCATAGTTTGCAGGAATAGCCTTTTAGCTGGGATTATGTTCTCTCTTAAAACTTAAAGGATTTTTCCTTCGAGAAAACAAATTTTTGTTATTGCAAAAATCTAAAAAAAAAATCTCCTCCGGAATACTTTTTCTCCCCTCTGGCAAACAATTTTCTCCTACACATACACAGCTACACGTAAATGACATATATACTCCAACATCGAGTTTTGCCATGATTCTTAGAAATAGACATCTATTACTTTTCAGTTTAATGTTAGGGTGAAAGGCTTTCCTCTGTCTTATGATTTAAAAGTGTTTTGCACACAAATTTAACAACAACAGAGAAGATAAATCTGATGACGGCCTTCCCGCGGACATCCTCGTCTTCGGCACACGGGGTATGGAGGAGCAACACTCGGTCCCTGCTGCGTGAGACTGCCATATGCTCCCAATGCCCCTCATGAATATTTATAAAGCGGACCGCATCCTCGTCACCAACCCGGTTATCTAACGACACGATACCTGTTTGCCGGTGCTCAGTTGTAGTGTGGCTCCCTAGGGGGTTTTTCTGCTTCTCAGCATTCTCCGGAGCATATTTTGTGTATGTTACTGACCTTGGCCGTTTCATGCATTTCTCTGCAATCTCTGATAATCTGACCCTGACTGTGGAATACGTTATTTGTGACTTCTGGTATCCTGATTTTTGTTAATATTTGCATTAGTATGTTCCAACCAATCAGATAGCAGTATTCAGACTGTGTGATGATATAAATACCCTATCTTGTTTCAGCTCAGGCAGTTGGAATTTGTGTCTCTCTGTGAACACTAGTTTACCCACAGATAGCACTTGATTTGTATTGGTACATACGCCTCATTAGCATAACAACTAAATATTACCCTGACTACCCGTGACCTCTGGCACCCTGACCCTGGCAGTGAAATACGTTATTTTTTTAGTTGTGTTAAACCGACTACCCGTGTCCTCTAGTATCCTGCCCCTGGCTGTGTATTCACGTTTCTGTGTCTTCTGGTGTATTGCTCTAGGAGCTTTGACCCCGGCTACATTCCATCACACCTGTTCCGTGGTTCCGGTTACCCTTGAGAGGGCCCTGTTATCACTCCATGCCACTCATAGTGTTCTGTGTTAGCAAGAGTGCATTGGGCTTCCTTATGGTGAAACGTGAGTAGACTCCTACTCAATGTTCACCTACAACCTGTTCACTTATTTTTCTAGTGGTTGCTGCTGCTACTCATATCTAGGAGTCTACGAGTAAAGCACAGCGTTTCTGAGTCAGTTTTCTCTTTCGCTTGGCAGGGTAGAAGACTTTGACCGTGCCCACTCTCTACCCTCTTCCCCTTCTCTTCTTTTACCCATTTAGGACAATGAGCAGCCAACCGTGTCTCTACAAATGGGTATCCCTGTCCCCAGAAGAGGGAGAGCTCTGGGTAGCCTATCCTGGGAAGCTCCCTACTATACTGTTATGGTGGGCAACACTGCAGACGCAGTGAACCTAATGGGACAGGTCTAGTGGGCCCTAGGCACTTACCTAGTGTGCCTAAGGGTTATACCGTCCCTCTAAATAATGTAGCACGAACAATATGAAATGTAAAACCTTCCATTAACTTTGTTTGTTTCATAAACACGGAACCGATCCGTTATATAGTTTTCACAAAGTGATATTTGTACTAAAAACGTGCTGAGTACTTGTATGAATCATGGATTTAGATCATCAATTTGGATCATAAGTATTTACTTTACTGAGACTGTAGTAGGTAAATGGAGCAGCCCCCCATCAGAAGTGGTAGAAGGAATTTAAACATGCATGGGATAGGCATATGGTTCCTAAATCTAAGACAAGACCAATCATTGATTAAGGTCAAAGCCTTTTACATCAGGAAAATGGGCAGACTAGATGGCCGAGTGGGTCTTATCCACTATCAGATTTTTTATGTTTGGATTGTGCCTTAAGAGGTAAAGATTATGGGCTCCAATATGTGAAGATAATTCTTTTTATAACATGAAAATAATAACAGATATCAGTTTATCTGATCAGATTTGCTATAACTGGTGCATTAATAATATATTTTGGCTTAAGTTCAATGTTTAACATTGAGGCGATAAAATACCATCTACTTGGCAGCTCTAATTATAGTAAATGTCTGTGTGCCGCTGAAGCTTTTATAATAAATTGCTTGTAAGCAATTATTGTAGATGCTGTGATAATTATTTCACTGCACGGCTGAAAGCGTTTTTTTATTTTTTATTTCACATGGAAAAAGATGCCATTGCATATAAGACTATTGTCCAGGGAAGACATTTATTATTGCTCTTGGAAGTGTCAGTAAATAAAAAATTTAGAAATATATACCTACAAAATATTCATGGGAAATTATGTAATTTTTTAAATATGTGGAATTAGATCTTTGTTTGTATATGGCTCTATATATTCATACTTGGGAACTCTCCTGGTTTGACCTCGGAATCTCCTAATTAAGTGTAATTTTCCTCTTTCTCCAGGTAGTGGAGCGGCGGTTGGCTATGTCCACTCCCTCTGCTATGCATGACCACTTAACCCCTTCATAACCAATGACGTATCAGGTACGTCATAAAAAGACGTTCCTAGAGAACCAATGACGTACCAGGTATGTCATGAGTTAAAAACGGTGCAATGACACTGTTGAGGGGTAACTGCAGTTGTTGACTTTATGCGAATCGTGTAGTTAATGTGGAATAATTAAAGGAATAATGCATGGCAAGTTAACAAATACATTTTAGGCATTCTTTCCTATTTATAGTTGCTTTGTTATAATGTATATACCAGTGAATCTGAGAAATACCATTGCATAATTTATGGTGGGTAAAGGTGATGGAAAACCCTTCCACTTAAGACAAGCCAGAAGGCTTGTTTTTCCCTCAGAAATATCATGGTGTTGCCACAACCACAAGGGATTCTGGGTAGGTGCATGCAAAATAAGGTCAACAATAATCACCTTTTGCCTCTATATCCACTTTATACATGGATCCCTTGAAAGTTATTGCCCGCTGTACAGGACAACCTTTAGACAAAACTCGGGTAAGAGGTGTTGACCTTGTTTGCATGCGCCTACCCAGAACAAAACAAGCCTTCTGTCTTGCCTGGTGTTTGTAGATGAGTGTTTAATAATTCTTCTACTACCTCCTTAATCTTAAATGGAAGGGTTTTCCATCACCGTTACCCACCATAACTTATGTAATGGTATATATATATTTGTAAATAATCATGTTTGCTGCAGTGCATGTTTGAGTCAGTATTTGGTATAGATTACATGAATATATGCTAGGTATTAAACCTAAAAATTAGCAAAAATATTTTCAATGTGTTAATTAACTTCTAATAATCATACCCAGGTAATCTCTGAGTCTCTGGGTGAAGCTCTGCTTCCTGGGGTCTCCAGATCAGTTCCTTTTTTTCTGTGAGCAGGGAAGCAGTGTTTGGACATGCCTACTCTTCACCCATTAAATCTGTCTGGGGTTAAACCAACCCGTATATGTATCTATATGCCCCGCTCCTTCATGAAGCCACTGCCCCATGTAGCTTTACCTTGGGAAGTTCCAGGGTATAATAATAATAATAATAATAATATATTGATTTCAGAAACTCATCTCTATTAGCTAAAATATAAAAAAACACAAAAAGCTTAGTTAGTTTACATTAAGTTGCGTGTTTTACCAATGCGTCTTCCTAAGGCATATTATATTAGTCAGTATAGAAATGCACGTGCCATGTGCCACGTGTCTTGATTAATCAACAAAATATTTGGCCTTGTTTAGACTACTAATTGCCTTTTTTTATAGCAAATTATTCAGCTGAGAGATGCACGAATTTTAAAGCTATACAGTTTCGGCCAGGTAAGTTTCATTCCTTCACTCCGATGGTATGAGGTTCATTATGTTTGATATCAGTGGTATTAGTGTCTCTTCTATCCAAAACTTTATACAAGTAACGATGGGAAACACAGTCTGTTTATACTCCTTCAGTGCCTGGACTTGCCTATTTTTTCTTGGGAGACATTCAAGTGCAATTAGTGCCATGCCTATTTTTTGTCCCACTTTGAAGCCCAAAGGAACTTCTCTGTCATCGATGAAGATAGGGGCCCGTGCTCCAAAATGCAGGGCCACAGTGGATATTACGTAGATCTGCAATGTTCTCCTTTTGGGGCTTCACTCCTGACGGGGGAATATTTTAATATTATTTTAAATAAAACAATATTTTAATTATACTATACACAGAAGGACTATCTCTGTGATCTGTCATCCCGCATAATAAGCGCAGTAAGTTGACAGGCGGTTCCCTTTGAAATACATTAGATTTGGCATTCAAATTCCACGCTTTGAAGTGTGCCTCAAGCATTTGAGATTAATTTCTTTTAGCCAAATGTGTAAGGTAGGAAGATATAAATGAAGATTTACATTTCCTTGGGATATAAGCCTTCAATAACACTTGGATAAGCATTTCAGCCACAATTAATATAAGCACTATTTTCCTACAGTAAAAGTAAGTTATTGTAACGGGCGCATTCCCACCGTATACAGGTATAACGCAAATACAATATATCAGTTATACAATATACAGTTACTGAAATGTAGTATCTTACATCTCAATTTGTAGTCAGCAGAGTGTCCATAAGAAATTCTGTATCCAATCAAATCACCAGTCCATGTTTGTGACGCGTTTTGCCTAAAAAAATAAGTCTGTACGGCTTCTTCAAAGTGGGATGGCAATTGTTGTTTCTTAGCATTTTATATCCTCCACCATTAGTGTTGAGTTTTGTGAGAATATGCATTGCTTCCAGTTGCCAGTCACCAGTGAATATGGGCACTTGGCAACACATTTCATTCCCGAATCAAAAATACCCTTGAATGTTCCGCCGAAACGAATGGACAGGGAACAATATTTGTTGCCTGAAAATGAATGGGCCAAAAACAAACCAATACATTTGTCTGCATTCTTTGTGCCCCATTTATACATATTTAATATCTAACATATGGTACAAGGTTTGCCAACGCCAACCAGCCATGGTCATTCCAAATATATTTGTTCTCCCAATCGTACATGAAGAGATTGGCAAACCTGGTCCCCATAGCTGTACCCTTTAACTGCCAAAAAAATCTCATCCTGAAACCAGAAATAGTTGTGGGCATGCATTACCATATTTGCTCGATTATAAGACGAAGTTTTTTCCAGAGCAAATGCTCTGAAAAATACCCCTCGTCTTATGACCGCTGCCCGGACTAAGCACCGGGGACACAGAAGCACCGGTAAGTTTGGAGGAGGGAGGGAGTGTTAAACAGGGGGGCATAAGGCATTTCTGGAGGCAGAGTGCTCTGTGAAATGCCTTTTAACCCCCTTAATGCCACTCTGCCTCCAGAAATGCCTTTTAACCCTCTATACATCACTCTGCCTCCTGAAATGCCCTATACCTCCCTATATGTCACTCTGAACCATAATATGCCTTTTAACCCAATATATAGAAGGCAATTCTGGGGTTAAAAGGCATATCATGGGGCACAGTGGCATATAGGGGGTATAAGGCATTTCTGGGGCAGATGTGCATAACTGGGGGAGCAGGTTGTAAAAAAGGAAATACAAAGAAAATATTTTTCTCAATCATAGCTTTTATTAACAAACAATTGTTCACATAGTTTACATGAATTAACATTTACTGGTAAAACTTTTTTTCCTTTAGGGTCGTCTTATATTCAGGCTTTTTTTTTTTCTTCCTAAATTAATATTCAGATTTTGGGGGGTCGTCTTATAATCGAGCAAATATGGTAATTCTATCCCTTCCATTACAAATTCTACATCACTGGTTCCTAAATAAAAATCAGGTTCCCATATCACATTTTCTAAAGCCTATAATATATTGATGGTACCTTTTAAGTCTATGCCCTATGGTGCCCTCTTCCACAAATGCTCTCCATAACATGTTAGATGCTGCAGAGTATATATATAAGTCAGTCTTACTAGAACCATATATTATGAATAGAATTGAATGAACAAAATATATTACTGATTAATGCCCCCACAATAACAAATATTAAATCCTAAATCCCCACTTTAAGAAGGGCTGAACTCTTTGGAAGAAACATCAAATGTAGAGTATTGACCTGAAGGGGACTTACACGCAGGGCCAGCATGACTGGGCTGGCCGTAAATTGCCCAAGGTATCTTTTTTTTATTATGTGAATGTTATCTGTTACCCCTCCCAAGGGTTATTTACTTTTACACTGGGGGGATTTCCTTTCAGTTTTAATAAATTATAAAGAAGTGAAGTTCCCACCCTCCCTTGTTCTGTTGTGTTCTGGGTATGGCAGGGGGTCCCTCGGGGTCTGGCATCAGTGCGGGAGTTGGCCATCTGAGATATGGCAACTCGGGTGGCATTAGCTGGACGGCTACATGCAGGGCTCCCACGGGATGGCCCTGGGGAGTTCATATCAGTTTCTCTACCGTGCAGGGAGGATGCCGGTAAGCACTTTTAACATTGTTTACGCCTGCGCCAGCATTCCCGGGGGATCCTGTCCTAGTAAGCTAGGACCTAGTAAGCTGAGATTATTAGCTGGGGCTAATTGTGGGATATTAATATATGTTTACATGTTTGAAGTTTACGTTTATGTTTTTGCAGGTGTATATTTAATAAAATCTGTGACCGTTTTAAAATCCAGCAGATCTCTTGTCTTTATTGGGTAATTGATGATCGGCCATGCCCATGTCATGTGCTTATGTTACAATTAAAGGGGATTTAATATTAACTCCATAAGCACTAAAGGGTTTTTCCCTCTCTCTCTGATTTGTTTTAAACACACAAATTATATATACCTTTTGTATAAAGATAAACCATCACATGCATGAGGTGCAGTGAGCAGCGTTCTTGCTGCTGATCGACGCTGCTGTGATTGGTGACAGTTGCGCAGGACATCATATTACGTCCTAGGCCTTAAAGGCCGCTTTTTCTAAGGGGTGTTTAAACTATATGTTGTTTTTACAAGGTTGTAATGAGGAGCTACGTGATGGAAATGATTGTGGCATTGCTGAAATAATTATAACCTAGGACATGTCAGGTCTAGCCTCAAAGTACTAATGATTTTAGATTAACCCTTAGAAAGCCTCATATCCTGACCTTCATGGGTGCATATTAAAAAAGGAGTTATAGTCCATGTTTGCGTATAACGAATGAGGTCCTAGAGTTAAACCTTCTTAAACTACAATATTTGGAAATGCTACATTACTTACACCATTAACATCACACTATTGAAACACAAAGGCTGAACACACTCCAAACATAAAAAATAAACATATATGTATATATACTATATAAATAATAATAATAAATGACAAACCAGCAAGGGACTACATGAGTGACATAATAATGAGATACCTATATGAAAATTAACTAATAAAATTATATCTAGGTTAAAATATAGGAAACAAGAACAATAAAACATGAATAAATAACAGTTAGGTGCTGCATGGATACATTTGAGTCTAGAGTTGCGATACCACCAGGTAAGACTCGGCAGAGTTTTTGCTCCAAAAATATTTTTAACTAGGATGCGATGCCCAGTGCCAACATCTATACACAGGTATAGTAGGTTGGTTCACATGTTGTATAGGATTTTGGCCTTATGACACCAATAATTGCCCCCACTGTGTCTTTTGGGAGTTTTCACTAAAGGGAGAGTTCAGAGGAGAGTTTGCAGGAGAGTTGTGTTTCACCACCTTGACATCTCTATACCCAATGAAGGTCCAATCCCAGTGAGCTTCTGCTCTGGCCCTAAATAATGTATGTTTAAATCAGATTTCTTTAGTCTCCTCAATGATTCAGTTATGCATTATACAGGGCCAGCAAAGCCCTTTACACTGGAGACACCTGTCGGTGTTGGCTCTTCATAATGAACAGTGAAGCAGGAGAGTCAAAACCAAAACTCTACCTTTACTGAATAGACTCATTTGAAGTGTTTGTAAAGTGTTTACACAATATTTTGTTTGTACCTTGAAAAAAGTAATGACCATACCTAGGAACTCTCAGGTATATGTGCGTAAAGCTGTTAAGCGTAAAGTGGCTTATTATCCCGCTAGTAAACCCTTGGGTAAAGGCTTGTTATGCTGCGTGTGACGTTATATCATGTTGGATCCTGCCGTGCAGGTAGGTGTGTATATTTCTTTATATTGTATGGCACCTGCTCAGACTGCTCACACCGTCCACATTTATTGCGTTGTATATACACCTATAATTTTCCTTCTCTGCTAATTGTTCAGGTTGGTCCGGTAAAAGAATTCAGACTCTTACGTCCATATCCCATTTTAATAGGAATTCATCATTTCCTGCAGCTCACTAATTCACACACAAAGACATTAGACTTAGTCAGATTATACTTGAATGCCCTTTATTGTCCATTTAAGTGTCCATTTATAAATCCCATTAATATAATTGTCATGTTTATATTTTTAGGCATTACCGTATTCTCATCATAGGAATGCAGTATTATTTGGGGTGGAATATAAATCTGGCCAAATAATGCTGCAACTGTGTTAATAGTATATTGTCTTGAAGGGGCAGATTACTTTCCACGACACCCCTCTAAAGAAAATTCTAGGGTAGAAGCTGCAGCCTTTTCCTCTGTGGTCTGACAATTCTTAGAACTGATTGGTTGCTTGAAGAAGCCAATCAATGGCAGGAAAGTGTTCCTATTGAAATCAATAGGAGTGTTTTTCATGCATGCGCACAAAGTCTTAACAGGCACTCACCTGCTGTATTCTCTAAGTCAGAGTTGGAGCTGACTGGAAGTATATCACGCGCATGGAGATGTTTTTGGCCGAACAACGTGGACAACACAAAAAATGTAAAGGGGCACATAGATATCTTTAATGATATGTTAAATATTTTATATTGTCTGGTTTTAAAACTGAGATAACTATACCCGGGAAAGTCACCGGAGTGGACCCCCAAGGAGCTCTGCTGCGTACAAGACGGCAGAGGGGAGTGTTATGGAACACAACTTTCCCCTGGTTGGAACTTGAACATGACAGATGTCCAGTAATCGTCTCTGATTTCCATCCACTCCAGTGGAAATTCTGAGAGTTCCCAGCTTATAGATACAACATGCCATATTTTTTATTTCAAAATGTATGAGCATTACAATCTTTTAATTATTTTGATTATCACCATTAGCAACAGAAATCCAATTTATAAATTACTGGCCACGACAAAAAAACTAAACTGCAAACGTCAAAGGAGAACATAAATTCGTACTAGTAAGGCAAGCAGTATTTGGGATGCTATGGCTCTACTAATTCTACTACATTATTAGTTCCACACAGAGAATATTATTCATCCTTAATATACTGTATATATATATATATATATATATATATATAAAAAATCATAGATTTAATGGACAGCTAACAGCAAAAAAAGGATCCCAGGAAAAATTAAGGACTCTTGGTAGCTATGAATAACATAGACGTGAATGCTTCAGATTTTAAACATTTATAGACCCTAATTGGGTCGAGCACTGCTTACCACTCTGGAACTTAAATGGTTCATTGTGTTGAATCTAAAACTGCCAAAACATGATTATTTTAATTTGATCTGTAATCCACTTAAAATGCTTCTATTAGCAACCTCAACCGCAATCTTTTATTAACTTCATATATGGCTGTCATTAGCCATAATTGTGTCTGAATTATTAATTGAGGGCAATTGTTAGATATAATTGCTTAGCTGGCTCATAAAGAGGTTTATTTTTGATACATCACTTTGTTCATTTATATTTGAGTGCTCTTAAAGGACCCGGGGGATGCTGAAACAATTTAAACCACTGTAATGGTCTGCACCTGGCACTGAGGCTGCCCAACTCGGACATCACGGCGTTTAACCCCCTGCTTACTTCTGGTACCTTGTAATTACTCTCTCCAGTACTTTTATACACCGGACAAACTTGAATGACTGTCAGATCTAAGCTTACTCACCGCATCAGGAAATAAGTGATGTATTGCCTACCAATGAGGTCAAATGAAATCACCGGTAGATCTCACAGCGTTACCAGTTTTACCATTTAACCTTAACAGGATAATCATGAACTTTTCTATCAGCTTTCTAAGCTTGTGGGAGACATAATTCGTCAGGAAGCCATCTTGCCTTTTGTGCAGATCTCCTATGAAGTTACTTTGCGACAACATTGCTGGGAACGGTAGAAAACAAGAAATAGTTAAATAGATAGTTATTTTAGAGTTAGGCTACGAGTGTATAGAACATATTGTTTGACATATTGTAATAGTGTGATGTACAAGAGAAACACAAGCGTAAAGAAATCCAAAAAGTAAATAGAATGGATGCTTAGCCTGGAGAAATATTATAAAACAGACTTTATAACACATAAAACACATAAACTAAACAAAGCAAAATGTATTAAACGTAGTAAAATGACTATAAAGCTAAAGCCTTAGTTTTGCGAGGAGGACCTGCTTTACCTAATGTAACGGTTTGTCTTAGTCTGTCAGCTCTAGTTTTGTCAGACCCTTTGAATGTAGGGACTGTAAGAAGCGCTGGGTAAATTGTTGATACTTTATTAAAAAAAAAATAGTAATAATAATGAAACAAAATACTTTACCCCTACAACAATTACTCAAGCACAATGCAAATAAAGAAATAAGCCAATTACTTTTTCATTGTTAAAATATAAAAAATCCATACCCTTCCCTATAGGAAATCTAAAACCTTCTACGAGAAATAATATTTTTTATAGATAGTTTACGGTGTACCTGGCTTGAAACCCACAATAACCCCTCTGCTTTAATAAGCTTTTAAGGCATTTTAATTACACTCTGTCATAGATACCTGATATACCTTTCTTCTTACACAGTAAACTTAAAAGTTATTTTTAATTGAAGGTAAGGAACTTAATTGCACTCCGTGCCAATTTAAGAAACAGTCATTATAAGTGGTATGTGCTAACACGTATTATCAACATCCTACTCAAACGACTGCGTGCCCTTCTGTAGGAAATGAATTAACAAGCATTCTGTTTAGGAAATGTGCCGGGGTCATCATCACACATCACTTTATTTATCTTAATCCATTCAGAGCACTCGTCTCCTGTGTGATAATCGGGGCCAGGTTAACCACGGAGCAATTGCTCCAAGGCCCAGGCGCTGTCAGGAGCCCACCTCAGTACAATGCATTACAGGATGTGGTAAGCAACAACAGCTTGTAGCTCCCTCACTGACGCTGTGCACAGGGAAGGCATCTCATTTCCATGCATGCAGCACAGCTAGGAAGCTGCAGTACAGTACAGGAGCTAGTTTGGGGTTTAAGCACGGTACACATTATCAGTCCAGGTAGAAGGCCACAGGTAAAAGCAACATCTTAGTCTGAAACAGTGAGCTTTATCGGCCAATCATAGAAGGCTGTCACTCGTAGCACACACACGGTAAGGCTGTATGTGGGCACTTCCATGGCTCACACTGAGCTCCATCAGCCAATCATAGTGGCCTGGTTCTCACAGCACACGCATTGGCCTTAGGCTGTATGTAAGTACTGCTTTGATTCTCACAGGTTCTCTGTGATCTCCATCATCCTATCACAGTACGTTTTATACAGCCTCACTCTGAGTCTGTCTGTACCGTGCAGAATGGACGCAAGAAGCTGGTAGGCAAACCAGCCCAAGCGGGAGACTGTAAGAACTGCGTAGTAGCATATGCTTATGGAGGGCATAAACCATCATAAACAGAGAACTGACATTTAAGGAACGAGCTAAAGGATATTAGTAGCACAGAAATACATCAGCGCAATGGAATATGATTGAGCTATATAAATAATAAATAATAATAATAATAAATTCTGTAATAATTCTACTGAAGTTGTCACTGTAACACAGACAGAGAACTATAGAACCCATTCCTATAGTAATATTTGTATTCCCATATATGCTCTATTTGCTGCCAAATAGTTTATATGATATTGCGTAGAAATGCTTCATACATTTGCAGGCCTCTTCCCAAAAATATATCTTACGATGCTCACCCTCCATCATATACGCATAATGCATATACTGAAATAAACTAAACAAAACATCAGTTTGATTTGATGCTTTGTGAGCAACATAATCACTATAATGGTTATTAATTACCTAAAGTAAGGTAAATGAAAACTTTTTAATCAAATCTATGTGTTTTTTAGCAATAATTGTTCTGTGGTCAGTTTTTTGGGGTCAATGGATAAGATTAGTTTAATGTCCCACGAGTTATGCTAATATTGCTATATATTAAGTTACTGAATGTTGATCCCATTATGTATCTGATTAATTTGTGTTGGCATTTGCTCACAAGTTCTTCCATAACTCTGTGGTTCATTGCTCACAGGACCAACTAAGCAACTCAATCGCCGCTGAGCAATTCATAAGATCTACTTCCTAGAACCAGCCCTATCAGCGAACTAAAGCAACACTCGCACATTGCAAGGGTTCTCTTTTAATGGACAATATCTTACAGCATGATAATCCTTAAAAAAAAAAGATATTTTGATTGCATATCTAAAGGGGTCACATCCCCTCTTTCTCCCAAGCTGTGCATATTGAGTAAACTAAGTCTTTCCTAATAATCTTTATCCTGCAAACCATTCACCATTTTGGTAGCCCCCTTCTGAACTCTCTCCAAGGTGTCAATATCCTTATTAGATGGGGTCTCCAGAGCTGTACATAATACTCTAGGTGAATCAGGATCTGAGATCCGTAGAGTGGCAGAACCACCTCCCTCGTCTGATGCCACTAGTTATACATCTCAGCACCCCTCTTGCTTTTTGGCCTTTCTGTCTAGGTCCAAGAGTATCATCCAGGTCTTAATTCTCATTGTAAAAGTATTCCATCAAAGGTCTTGATGAGAACAACTGGATTGCACTTAGGTACTAAAGCCATATATCAACATTTTAGCACTTCTAACCCCCCCCCCAAAAAAAAAGGATGCTGGGTAACAGCATTTTGCTAAATTCCATCTGCTTCACTCATTTATCTCAGATTTATGGGAATATGTTCCTTACGTATTATATTACTCTACTTGTTTGCCTTTTTGGTACATCACTTTAATTCTTTATATAAAGGATACCCGTGTTTCATAATTCATTCGCCCCACCTACACTACCCAACTTAACACATATGCTTTGAAATTTGGTGAATACCTGAAATTACATTACTCTGGTTGGAAGACAAAGGAACCCCAGGGAAACTATACTTTCGATAATCCCAAGACATTTAATTTTCAGAAGGCTGTGCGTTTCCTTTCACATTGTATTCTGACTCTTTTAAAAGCACTGGAAGAATGAAACGGATAAGTGACTCACTGTCACAGTGAATAACCCCCAAGCATGAATTGCTGCAAAAAGCATAAATGTGTCAATGGTTCTTATAAAAAGCAGTTTATTTACAGGATTTTGAATCTCAGTTTAAATGAAAGAAGTTTAGACCGGTCTTAAAAAAAGCTTTCATGCCGTTGGCAGTCTGCTTCGATCCGCTGCTTTCCATTATATGAAATATATTTTATTGCATCCATTGCAAAATGACTAGTTTAGCGCATCTAGTTTATTTCATCTGATGAAACCTCATGTAATAAACAAAACATAATTTTGCTTTTGCTTGTAGTAATTTTGATAAATTGTAGTTTTTGATAAATTGTCCTCTGAAACTTCTATGAAAAAAAAAGTTTTGATTAAAAAAAGTTTATCATACATCTATCTGAATGGTTTTTTGTGTCCTCAGTGTTTCTTACAGTTTTTTGTTTTTTTGTTGCACAGATCTGAATAAACTGTTTAAATTTAAAGAAAAGATGAAGATGGAATACTTTGATAATATAATACGCTTGTAAAAATATGAGAAAAGAAACATTAAAGTGTGTGCAAAAGGAGGGGGAAAGTTAGAACAGAAGGCCATATTCTAAAACTAAAGGGTCAGAGGTTTAGATATAATGTAAGCTTTACTTTATCAAGAGGGTGGTAGATAAATGGCACAGCCTCCCATCAGAAGGAAATTAATAAAGTGAAGGAATTTAAACATGTATGTTATAGGCTTAAAGCTATCCTGAATCTAAGATAAGAGGACCAATAACTGATTAGTAGTCTTTACATCAGAAAAAATTGACATACTAGATGGGCTGAATGGTTCTCATCTAATTCTATGTTACGCTTATGTCCAAAAATTACCAACATTCTAATTCAGAATAATATGTTATTCAAAAAGATGCTAAACAAATAAAATAGCAAACTCAAGAACAGGAAAAGGGACACAAAGACCCATAGTGCATACCATATAAATAATACGTTTAGTAAAATACCCGAAATACGCAAATCTAACATTTAAGATGAGATCAGACAGCAAGAACTTGTGATGAAGCTAAAATCCTACCTGTGCTGAACTCTTGGTCCCACTGAACAGAGCTTCTTGCCCCCAAAAAATATAATTTTGCCCTTTGTCATTCAGTTCTAGATTTGTTTTGCCGCTGACTCCAGATGCCACATGATGTTAGAAAAATAAAGAAATAAACCATAAACCCATCTTCATTAGATTTTCCCCGACTTCTTGTCTTTAGTTCCCGTAGAAACTGTAACCGTAATCTCCATTCGCCACCTAACGACGGAACACTCATTTTTTGCTAACTTATTCAGGTTGCGAAAACCTGATTTTTTCCCCGTTATGAATAAATGATTTAAAAACCAACTTGGTAGAAATGTATACTACAAAAAACTGTATACGACTAAAAAACCAATACTATTTTGTGTTCTATATAAGTTTAGATTTACAGTATATACCATGAAATATATCTTTTTTTATACCAGTTGAATGCCTTAATTAAAGTTACACCCTTAAAAAAAAAAATTGTATTTTAACAGAGCCCGGGGAGTAAAGTGTTCTTGTTTTGGTATCATAGATACAAGACAGCATCGCCGTCATTACAGAAACATCCTGGCTTCTGAAGTCACACCTTCACAGGTACCGGACACGTACACTGCTGCACGTGCCTGAACAGTCACACACTGACCACATCTCTGTCTTCTCCAGACACTTACACACTCTGGATGTGAGTGATCATGGACAAGGAGACGGCGTGAGGAATGGAACACTGAAACGAGTGTGTGCCCTGTTCCTGAAACCATCAGATTTTCGAGGCACATGGACAACGGCAGCGTGTTGGCTTGCCCTTTAGATTCCGGATATAGATAGTGATGACAGATGAGAACCGGTTTGCCCGTAGAATCTGCCCTTGTCGAATCCCCTTTTAAGGATAACTTTACACATCCCCAGCTTTCTTGAATTTTAAACAAATTTGATTTATGTAATTGCTATTTTTTAATAATTATTTAGTTTCTGTAGTACTTGCTGTGTGCTTTGGATGCCCCTATTCTCTTTGTATAAGCGACTGCTGCCTGGGTGATGTCCTGTTGGAAATTGCCCGTGGTGGCAGAAAGCATTGCCAAAAGCAGGTGTCCTGGTATGACATTGGGATGGATGTAATGTGGGTGACGTGTGCCAACATTATTCTTAATCCTTATCAATGGCACCAGATTTAAAAGCCTACAGTGTCCCAATGACACATGCGGCGTTTATAGCCATATTCACTTCCTTTGCCTCCATGATTAGCAGTTTAATACGGGAAGGACAGAAGATCATAGTCAACTGGCGCTGACAGCTGGGATAAACGATATCCAGTCTGGAAGATGTTTATTATCGTTGACTTGGACAACCAGTGATATCTTGAGGCATATGTGTTTTAACTCTTGCCAAACTGTCCAGCAGCAGGACAGAGATGAAGCTTGTATTCTGGGATGGGCTATAATATTCCTTTTCTTCATCATCTTATAAATATTTTCATTAAATAGTTATATAACATGTGTTAAAACATGCGATACTTGTGTTGGACTTTCTTCTCAACAAGACCATGAACTTTATCTAGAAGAAAATCTTCCATAAAGAGAACTCAATGTACAGTATATAGATGTTATACAAAGATGGCCAGATGTTAGCTTAACTAAGAATGCGTCATATAGGCCAGCAATGGTTTTATTAGCACACTACCTAATAAATAATGTTGTTTGCACGTTAAGGCCTTCTAACTTATTATAGAGGGAGTGAGTTAGCTGAAGGTTTCAGTTTGTCTCTTGAAGTGAAGTCTCTGTAAACGTTCTCTCTCTTGTAGCCAGAGACAGTGGGCACTACAAGAACAACATTACGAGCCTTTACAGAAGCAAGAAAGACATAGTCCAAAGTTTTAGGGTAACATAACATGGAGCTATAGTGAAAAGGCCACTAAGATAACCTCTGTGTGGAAGATATGTCAACTTACAAGCCTTTACTCACTGTCGGCTATATAACACAGATCCCATAATGATCCCATAATGCTCAGCCAAATATAGGCACCCCAGTTAGTAACCAGCTTTTTCATCATCACGGTTCTGCCAATCCAACTGTCTGCCATCTTTGTGCCAAGGCCCCCAGGACAAGCATTATGGGATTTGCAGAATTTTCCATCCCTGGGCTAGAGGCTCTGTTTATGAAGCATCTTTATAAAACTAGCTGTGCTTTATCTTCTCTCATACGACACCTTATTACTCTTCTAAGCTGTCTGCTGACAGCTCCCATCCATTGAGCACCGCCACCGAGTTAAGTAATGCAGCGTACCGCAGCGTCAGCGTTTCAACTGACAGTGCTGAGAATAAAGTAATAACCTCGCAATATATGTGTATGTGTGTGTATATAAATATATAAATATATATATATATATCCCTTTTATACTGGTTCTAAAAACATTATCTGTCACTTGAGAAATTGAAGTCATAGTGGAATCTGATCATTTTCTAGATGTTTATATTTAAGCTTAAAAATAGTGTCGTGCTACGGTTATATTTCAATATTATTATTTCATGTTTTTTTTAAAAAAATATTCTATTGTAATATTACGTTTTTACATATAGTTTTTTGTGAAATAATGCATTTATTCACTTAGTGTACACAAGTAGATTACAACATGTCATGGCTACAGTAGTCAATTAATCAGACATGGTAGTGTGCGCTGCCCTAGGGGGCAGGGTGGGCCCTGGGCTGGTCCAAAATTCTTCAATCACTTTCTGAGACAGGAGAACAGTGGGGTGAAGTAACGTGATGTTACATTACCCAGCAGTAAAAAGGAGCCACTTGAACTTGAACAGAAAGTAAATAGAGGAAGATATACATTTCAGTAACAGACCAAGTGAAGATGGCGTTGTTTATACTTGTAATGCCACTGATCCAATTTATCCAACCTATTCATAAAACATACCAAATCATTAAACTGTTAAGGACTCAGCAACAAAAACTCACTTTTACTAGTCAAGCAACCATCACATAAAGACTTCATAAGTTGTTATAATTTATTTTTGTAATTCTGTAACAGTATTTTGTTATAAAAATGTATTGAATTATTTTTAATTCATTGTAGGCTTCCCATAACCATCAATTAAATCTTAATAACAGACTAGATCACATATTAAACCGATCAGGTACATACAACTTTACAATAAATACGTATTGTTCTGACTCTTACCAACTAACCTCGTGACTAATTACTTACCCTTTGCGTATAATGAACTGAAGGAAGTGGACCTGTTCGAAAATACCCCTTATCCTCAGTCCTCCTGATGCCTTGATGGGTAGCAGAAGATATTTGAGAGAAATATCTCTACCTATATCCCTCACATGACAGCATATGATATTACACGCTAGAATGAGGGACCAATGAGCAGCAGAAAGCCACCTGCTAGATGCCATGGGCACGCAACGCAGGGTATGTAACACCCATAGGTGTATGACCCAGGGACTTAGATTGCAAATGCACTCGCTGTGAGCCATGTTCTCCCCGATTCCTTTCATTTCACACTTACCAAATCACAGAGTGCCAACACTACCCATTTGAAGGGTTTCCTAGACACGCTTACCTAATTATGGTGTATAACCATCACACTAGCTTCTAATTCAATTTCTGTCCTAACTATGGACACTACACAACAGATTAGCTAAAATATCATATTCATTATGAGTTCCAAACATACTCTCACACCTCACAGAAGAGAGTTGGCAAGCATGAAATAGAAAGGTGCATTATACCCTTGAAGACTCCATACCATAGATGTGATTAGATTACCTTCAATATGCTAAATTATGTATCATTTTTGCTATGTTGGTAAATGTGAAACAAGTAGAGCCAGTCCTGACTTTTGAAAATAGTGTTAGTGTCTGAACTGTATCCCAAAAACTGCAGCCCAAAAAGTAAACTAATCAAATTAGGTCAGAACAACCAGTCTTTCAGATGTGGATATTAATCTGCATATATAATACTTCTATAAGTGTTTCCTTGTCAAGTAGAATCTATAATAGATTCAGAACAGACATAGTTACTAGGTGGAAGGATTTGCCTCTGAAGAACTACCAACATTTGTGACAGATGTTTAGCCAATTCATTCTGCATCCTGTATTCTGTATCCATGTATGATGAATATGGATGTGATCTTTACGTTAGGTGCCTAAAAATCCTTGATTAAATATAATATGTACTTGTGTGTGTGAGCATGGATGTGTACATTGTGTGTGTGAGCATGGATGTATACATTGTGCGTGTGTGACCATGGATGTGTACTTTCTGTGTGTGTGTGTGTGTGTGTGTGAGCATGGATGTGTATTTTGTGTGTGTGTGTGTGAGCATGGATGTTTACTTGTGTGTTGTGTGAGCATGGATGTGTAATTGTCTGTGTGTGAGCATGGATGTGTAATTGTCTGTGTGTGAGCATGGATGTGTACTTGTGTGTGAGCATGGGTGTGTACTTGTGTGTGTGTGTGCATGAGCATGGATGTTTACTTGTGTGTTGTGTGAGCATGGATGTGTAATTGTCTGTGTGTGATAGGTGCTGTGTCCCTTTTAGTGATATTTAATGAACATATTGTTACATAGTGTTTCCTAGGCAGCATATGTAAACTGGATTTCACGATTTCATGTCTCACGCTGCAAACACAAATATAGTTTCTGTGATTTACCGGGTTTAGATGACAAAGACGGCTATAAAATACATTACTGCGTGACTTCCTACTGCATTTTGACATGCTAGGATATTGAAGCCATTTTGGTAATTAGTATCTTTCAACGTGTGCTATACTATAATTCCATCAAAGATGAATATAAATATATAAATAAATATAAGGGCGAGTTTTATGTGCTTATTCAGATAGGCATACGCATGCAGGGGCAATTAACATGCGCGTGTTCAGTAACATGCTAGCTGCTGAGTATTATTGATGCGTTTTGTAATTTACGGGTTCCGCGTTTGACCGAGTTCCATTCACCATTTCTAAAGCATCGAGGTGTAAGGGCGCATCCTGAGAGGAGCATATATGATTCCACATCTTTTCCACGGTTTCTAGACCTGACCACATAATACAGAACCATAGAACATAATGGCAGATAAGGAACATTTGGCCAATCTAGTCGGCCTCTTTTCTCCTCTGCTGTATAAACCTAAAATATTCTTTTGTCCTTAGTCTCAGGATAGTGATGTCTTTTTATTTCCTCAATTTCACATCCTTCTTATTTCTTAAATACCCGTCCTTCCAAGTTCCACAATAAGCAGCACAGGCAAGAGAGGCAGGTGGGGCATTTTAATCTGAAGGTGTTGGGCTAATACTAAAGTCGTTTTAATGTTTTATTGCTATTCTACATACAGCCAGCTGGAAAGGCTAGAGGAAGAAGTCATTTAGGCATCACGTACACCATGGTTGGACCCTTTATGCTGGTGGATGTGACAGTACTGGAAAGCACACATGGAGCTTCTTATCTGTCAAACATGTTCTATCCTATTTATGGGGAAATTTGTGAAATTGCTCCAAAGACGAATGCTGCTTCTTGGCAAGGAATGTCTTGGGACAGAAGGGGCTGCCACGGACAAAGACTTACCTTAGGGGTCTACAATCCCTCATCACCTCCACTGTAATTTATATTCCGGTATTCCTTGGCACACACGTTCACCTACCCCTGAAAGAAGGTATCACCAAGGGGTGCAGTGCCACTGTGCATCATAATGGACTGGTGGGGGTGGGTATGACTGGAATAGGGGCCGACTAGGGCAGGTGGGTAAGAGTTGGATTGGGGAAGCTCACTAGGGAACCTAGTGCCTTCTACAATCCAAGGGATGCAAATCTCGCACACTTTGCCACCAAGGAGGGTCACTGAGGACCACCTTCCACCTGTCATTTCACTAATGGCAGTGTCTGCGCATGTACTGTCAGTGAACTGCTCTGCACGTTAGGATAGAGAGAAGGCAGTAAGTGATCATTTTAAGCTAAGCTATTCTACTATATGTTTAATCATTTTGTAAAGAGCGAAAAAATTTTACTGTTTCTCTAAGAACCTTAAAAACTCAAAGCCATCTCTGTTAAGCAGCAGCGGGACAAATTCTATAATCACCGTTACAATGATATACTTACGTTTCCAAATTATTCACATATGTTTTGTGACACATTCACTGACAATAACTGTTTTTTTTTTGTTTGTCAATTAAGAGTTTCTTTCTTAAAATTAATGGAACCTTAACATTATAAGAGGAGTTGGGAAGAATTCCATTGGAATAAATAGCTGAGCCCTGATATTTCTATTGATAATCGATGGCTATTGGCTAACGGTCAGTAAAGTTTGCTGAATGTTGTTATAAGACATACATTAAGTAATTTACCAAATAAATAATCAATAATGAATTTGCCTTCTGAGAAATAAAATGAAGCTAAATGCTCCAATTCCACTGTTACATTTATTATCATGGGTATTTTTTCTGTTTCTTACTCAAAATATATTATCTTTTATGCATTTTGATGATTTTATTGCTTTAGTTTAGCAGATAAATCGTGTTATGTGCTTCTACTTTCTGTGCCCAATAACTTCTTTTTTTAAAGATGTGTTTGGAAGGCAGATTTATATGGTAATTTATAGCTGACTGTCATAACCTATAATTATTTGTGACAATGGTTCTGTTAAGGGTCAAGACGATGTAACACACATGTTTTGAACTTGAAACAAAACCCCGAAAAATGGGTTTTTGGACACTGGGCAAGATTGATACAACACGTTTCTATTTTTTGAGAACTTTATGGGTTGCAAACAATGAAAAGTGATTGCTACAAATAACTAAACTTACAGCGGTTGTTATCCTTCCTCCGGACCGTGTTGGATTTTGTTCTATGTTTGGAACAAAGGAGCAGGATTTTGACTCACAATGGGGGCTTTGTCCTATATCATCTACAAATGGAGCCAAAGTAGGAAAGTGACTGATCATTTATTTGCCGAAACACCTGTTGGGTCTTCCAACATCAAGTATCTGATTGTAAGCTGTTTGTTTTTATGCCCACTGTCTGCACAGATGAAAATATTTTAGCCTTAATTGCTACATCATAAAGTAGCCTCAACAAGCCACGGTTAGGCTGGGTCCTATAAATACCATGTATGATGTGACTGATTCATCCAAACATTCCAGGTTCCTGGTATGACATGAATTTCTACAGGTCACCACACCTTGGGAGAAGGAAAAAAAAGGCAGCATCTAATAACTATTTATACTTCAAGCTAATAATCCATATAGTTTGACCATGCAGTGGTTGGATCCATCAAATGTTATTCAATTCTAATCCCATCATCTTTGACAGGCCATATTAAACAAAGTCCTTCTCTGTTAGGATGCTGGCTGGGTGTTGTGGCTCCACAACAATTTAAGAAATATCAGTTGGTTCTGTATCGTAAGCACCAGATAGATGGATATCATACAACTGGGGATATACACCATGCTCTTCACACAAAATGAAGCCAGTAAATGACAATGTGAGGCTTATTGTATTATAATATATAATGTATAATGTATTTGTTTTATAACATTGCATAGTTCTTTCATGTTTCTATGCTATCTTTATATTGTATAGTAGGCTAAATGATATGTATGGAACCCACGGAGTTTATGGTTCAGAGCTGGAAGGCAAGTGTTAGAGTTGTCTCATGAGAAGTAGCATAAAACTCTAACACATGTCCCAAAAGTCCTTGATTTTCATGAGCTCCACTGTCCCATTTTTGTGAGCAATGGGGATCATGGGCCAGTTGGTGAGATCTGATCTGTAAAGTCAAAGGTCTTTTCTCCCATGTGGCCTCCACTTACAACACTTTGAAGCTGGGCTCTTGCCATACAAGCATCCCAATCTGGACACCTGAAATGTTGGGAGGTATGTTGTAAGATAAAGTAAATGTGGCCAAGCAGACCAAAGTGTGGCATCAGCTACGCCATAGCCATGAGTTATGCCGGTGCACAAGCTGAGCCCAATTTCCCCTCCGTGCTGATCCAAAAAGATGTTCCGAGGGCTGATTGTTGGAGATACTGATTATATCAGGGGCAGGAGTAGCTCACATTACCCCACCAATGCTAATACACAATAATATGTTTTTATTACCATTATATTATTATAAAAAGTATTTCGATAAAAAAAATCCCCAAATATATATAATATTTATAATGATGTATTTGCTCCTGTAGAACATAGACGGTTGTAAAACTACAGATTAAATTAAAAAGGAAACGGCTTGGGAAGAGCTGTAATGAACTGAATCCGAGAAATATTTGAAAAATATATCTTTAAATAGAACCAAATGTCAAAATAACATTCAGCATATTTAAATACTGCTATGTAGGAGGAACAGTGTGTTATGCATGAACGAGAATTCTAAGTTAGAATCTAGCAATGGGAATTGAGTGAAATCCCAGGCAACCGACACATCAAATATTCTGCAAAATTGGAGCAGTTGTACCTGTCAAGTGAAACGCACTCATCACAAAGTGTATGTAAATCCTACCTAGACAACTAAAGCCCCTTTTGCTTCTGCTCAAAGAGTTTTCTTGAATGGATTAGAAACTTCGGTAGTTAAAGTCCCACAGCCTGGCGGCACAAAGCAGGTTTTTTGTTTTGTTTTTCATAACCACTTTAACTTTTCCAACTATTCACTATTCGGCATAATGACACATGTCTCTCATTTGTGAGTTTTAGGTTTCGAAACAGCTTGAAACCGCACAGAAATTCTGACTCTTACTAACAACTATTATAAAAGGATTTCCTAGTTGGATCACACCCATGGTTTAGCATGTTATGACGCAGAGCTGTTGTTACACGTGATCTGATTAATAAAACCATCTCCCAGCGAGAGGGACCTGCAGCATTAGTATTTGGAGGTCAAGAAGACTGGAGCTCCTTTGAAGTTGCACATTTTGCTGGTTTGAAGAAGAGACTACTACCACATCGCTGGTCCAAACCACATCGCTGGTCCAAACCACATCGCTGGTCCAAACCACATTGCTGGTTGAAGAAAAGTAGCAAAACACTGCAACCTTTTCCATTTGCCTGAACTTTCATCTGTGTGGGACCATGGCATACTTCATACTCCAGATCCTTGCAATCATTCTGGGGACAATTGGCATGATCCTCACCATCATTGTTACATCTATGACACAGTGGAGAGTGTCGTATATGATAGAAGGCAACGCGATGAACTGCGATAAACGAATTGATGGACAGTGGCTGAGCCGATGGGATGGCTTATGGATTACTTGCGTGACAAAAAACCACAACAATATGGAATGCACCAGCTATAATTCCTTGGTGTCCATCACCACTGACTTAAAGGCTGGGAGGGTCCTGATGTCCTTTGCTATAGTCCTCTCCATTATTGCCTTCATCATTGCCTTTATTTCTTTGCTGTGCACCCGATGTTGCAGAGGAGCAGAAGGAAGCAGTCACTGCTTGCTCATTACCGCAGGAGCTGGATTTCTTTTGGCCGGGATCCTCGTCCTCATTCCTATAAGTTGGACAACCAGCAGCATTATCCGAGAGATCAGTAATCCACTCTGCAAAACAATGCAAAAGATAGAAATCGGTGAGGCGGTTTTCCTCGGCTGGCCTACCATATTTTTTCTGCTTGTCGCAGGGGCAATATTCTGCTGGTATTGCCCACACGAAGAGAGGTGCAAAAGTGTTATATACTCATCACAAGCATCTATCCCCCAATCTGTGTACGTTCCCTGTCATATGCAAGAAAAAACAGGGAGCCAAGTTCAGTATTCCAAAAGTCAATACATCTGATGATGGAAACATCGTCCAAGCAGAAGCAAACCTGTCGTGAAAACTACTTCTTAAAAACGGACAAACGGACAGAACAGCAACATCTCCTCTTTCATGTGCATACCCCTGCTTGCTAGTATTCACTTTCTGTGTTAAAGCACAGCAATATGATGAATTTAATGAAAGACCACATTTTTGACCACAGGTTAATGTTTTATGAAAGAAACCGTAAATTTAATAGTTTATTTTTGTTTGTTTGTTTGTTTTATCATTTCCCTTTTGGAATTCGGAAAAGTATTTTGTAACGTCAAAACTGATGGCTTATATATTTTTGTATTAATTATTATTTAAATTAACTTAAAAAGTCAAGTGCACTGTAAAGTATTATAAGAGCAAGTCATTTATGTTAAAAGTGGGATTGCGTAATTAAATTAGCGGATTCCGCATGTTTTCCATTTCAGGGCTGTGGAACGTGTTGGCACACAATCATAATTATATAGAATTTTATTATTGGTAAAATGCTCAAAACCGTTCAAAAGTCTTGCTATAATATTCCATTAGATACAGTGTGAAATAATTACCCGCTATGCTATTCTTTTCATTAGCGAAAAAGAAACCTTTCATACAAATTGTCACTTTAATCCCAGTGTTTAAACCAGTAGTAATTTTAAAATGATGGTAAACCCTACGCTAAAATCCTATAACATCATAGCAAGTCTAGCAGCTGTAGCATAATCTCTTAGAAGTAAACATTTCATATTGTGTTAAAGATTTATTAAACGCACTGATCTTCCCACATTATTATTCTTGAGTATTAATTTCCACATTACTTTTGGTAAATCAGTACCGGCAAACAGGTCTGGACCGGGTGGCCCTGGCACTTTACAGCCGGCAGCTGCCTATGATGTAGTAGCGGCCGACGGCTGGATATAAGAGGCCGCTTGTGCCGTTATTATGCTCGCTTAGTGCGCGGCCGGGCATTTCCAGCCGGTATCCGCACCCTGGAGCGCCTGATCTGCTGCTGGAGCGCTGGGTATTGTGCCAGATGCTCAGTCCGGATTTGCTTGCAAAGTAAATTTTCTATACGATGTCATCAGTAACCTTTGCCCAAGAAGCAGAGTTAATAATAATAATATATATTTTTTTAAAAAAAATAGCATATTAAATAGTTTAAGACAAGCTTATTTTTTATTGGATACTATTTGAAATGCTTTACAGGTTAAAAAATTTGCGCTGACCTAGTACAAAAGGTCAGACAAGACTTGCAGCGTACAATTATCCGTGATCTTATAGTGCAACACCGACTATTACGCTCTGGGAGAGCGGCCAAGTATTTGCTAATTACATGGAAATAAAGCGCATGCTTCATCACTATGCAAATCTTTAGAATGCAGTAGCATGGGAAAAGGTAATGTACGGTACTTTCCCCCTGACCCTTTTTTCTAGGATATATCGGATCGAATAGATAAAATACATTAATTAACCATGTACATCGCTACTGGCGGCACTTCAGAAACTTAAAACTAGATGGAGGCACTTTAAAGTATTTAACCCCTTAAGGACAATGGGCGGTCCCTAAACCCATTGAAAACAATGCATTTTGAGCCCGTATATGTACGGGCTTTGTCACTAAGGGGTTAAAAACAACACTTGACTTGTTTACGTACCACAAAGTATAAAGTTTGTTGTATATCAACTGGCAGGAAGATATACATTTAAAAATGGCTTTTTGGATGCTATGACATCATCCTTCGCGAGAGTTATGTAGAAATGTCATAGACACTACTGCTAGCTTGCAAGACGACCTAAATGCGATAACATATGAACAACAGATTTCGGACAAGGAACTATAGGATTTTTGATATGATTTTTAGCGTTTTTGAGCAACAAGACCGTTAAGGGCCTTTTCTTACGTAAGCATACATCGATTGTCTTTTGTCTGGTATTGTTTATAGAAACGTACATTGTTTTGTTACAGCAATAATAATCAGTCATACTATTTGGAATACGAATTGATCAGCGAAAAAAATGTTTCGTCTTTTTCTTTCCAACATGAAACATCTGGCGTATTTTGACTACGCCCTGCGCTCGGAATTTAGATTAAGGCATACATTGCAAGCTGACAGTAAAATTGCATTGATAAATTGTTTAGCCATTCCTTTTAATTACAGGTTCTTCACTCAATAGTGTTATTGTAAAAAAAAAAAAAATATTTATTCAAATTTATTTAAAGTTATTTTTATAAAAAATTTGCAATTTATTGCTATAACAATGCTTGTCAAAACTTACAGCTCTGTTTTCATTTGTTTATTTCTATTTCTGTTCTTGTAATAAAAAATGTTTACATTTATACGTTGGTCTAGTTTATATTTTATCGACATTATCCATTAAAAAGGGATAACCGTTGGAGGGGCGTCTGCCGAAGGAAATAAAGTCAGAGTTTCTGACCAAAGCAGGTTGAAACAAAACGTTATAGGTTCCTGAAGGTTATTATTATTATTATTATCTTTTATTTATATTGCCCCAACAATCTACACAGCGCTTAATACAATACATATATTCAAGGGGTCTGACAATAGAAGAGTTGACAGACTAAGACAAACCGATACATTAGGTGGAGAGAGCCCGGCTCGCAAGCTTACAATCTTGAGGGAATGGGGTGAGAAACATAAGGCACAGAGAAAGGGTGAGAGGTGGTGTGGTGGTCGTATCGATGACAAGAAAGTTCTAGCAGCTAAGATGCTGCGGCTTCTCTGAAGAAGTGAGTTTTGAGATGTTTGAGTAGATTCCAGAGATATAGGTGATAAGTGAGGAGGTTAATGAAGGTTCTTTCATCTGGTTCCGTCATAAGTGATATCTTGGACATATTGAATGTCACGGATTTGCGTATTTTTAAAACCTGCAATAATATGTAACTTTATATGTATGCATTTTGAATGTTTTCAATATTCTTATGTCAAAGCAGCGGTGGGACCTAGTGAGATCAGTTGAAAAAGGGGACTCCTCAATTGAGTGTGTGAAATCCTAATATAGCCCAATGTTAGTTCTGACACTCCAGAACCAGTGTAGACTGCTGCAGAGATTGAGACAGCCCCGTCCTACGGCTTGGAGCTTGGGACTCTGTCCTCTGATGGGGTAAAGGTTGTCCTAATAGTCAGTGGTAGATGTGAGTTTGTGGTACTGCCCTCACATGGTGGAGACCATTGGTGTCAAGTAGTGTTTCTCTAATAGAACTGAACAGAATTGAATAAATACTGTGGCCATTTGTATTGCATTTTGTGTTTTGAGTGGTATGGATACATCAAATGATTTTAATGAGGGAGTATGGCCATAAGTCTAAGGGGTAGTAAATAATTGCACTTTACATTATTATCTTTATAATATTTTATTGATAGAGTACAACCAGATTCTGTAGTGCTATTAGTATAATGAAAAATATAAAATTAACAGTCATATTAAAATTGAGAGTATAGAAAATTCTGATACAGGTGGAGAAGATGGCCCTGCTCTTGTGAGCTTACAGTCTATTGTATATTACATGACATTTTTAAAATCAACAGTTCAATGCTATTTTGAAAAATAAAAGACGTAATTCTCGTAGCCAATGTGTTTCCTGATGATACATCACCGAGATTGTCTCGACACAGTGGGTGTTTTGTTAATGAAGTGACACTGATGCAAGGATGGAAAAGTAGTTTTGTCATCATAGCTATAACTGGAAGGGTTCAGTCAGCTGGAACATTTGATTTCTTGCCATGATGATGACACCACTTTTCAAACTTTGCATCATATCACTTTTTTTATACAGAATACTCAATTTATATTAATCCATGTTTTAATATACTTGCTATAAGTTCACCACCTAGTGGTTACTAATTGTACCTATGAGTTAAAAATGATATGTTGCTTACAGCAAGGCGAGTGAATGGCTTAATAACATGTATTGGATGTATTGTATATTGGTTATTTCAGAGATAATTATGAGAAGTATTACACACTCCATAATGTTGGTAGTGTAAGATTATATGTTTGTTAGGCTCAACCACCCATAAAATTAACTAAGGTAAATAAGGACTTGTGGTATTGCTCCTGTGTATCTATTATATACATTCTCCCTATTTAATAAATTGTTTAACTTTAAGCGAGGGAAAGGGCAATGTCTAATCTGTGCAGTATATGCACTATATGAACAAAAGTATTGGGACGCCTGACCATTGCAACAACAGTGACTTTTATGACATCACATTCTAAATACATATATAAAATCTGCTTTATTTTTGTCTCTATATTCAAGGTCTAGCCGCACAAACATCAGTGCTCCTCTCACTTTAATAGTTATGGTAATTAATATTCCGCCTTTTCTCCCGGAGTTCACTTCCTGTTCTTCCTGTTTTCTGGATTATTGCCTCACGCAGTGAATACTTTCATCACATTTGCTTAGCAAACCCACTCAGCAGGTTGCATACCAGCACGTAATAACTTCCAAAAGTAATAGTGAAGAGAATGAGCAAATTTGTTCAGGATGATCTCATTATTGGCTAAATAAAGCGTATTGTAAGCTTTCAAGACAGCTAAGGTCTCTTCTTCAGACATATTAACCATTTGAAACTGGAATTGCTCATCTATAAATACAGTGATATGTGCAGCAAGATACAGAGCAGAATTGAGATTACATTTGCACATTTTTTTCTGGATATTCTTTCAATTTTTGGTGGACCAGGACAAATATCATATAAAATCATTTGTCTCATGCTTGACTCTGTATAGTCCTCTTTCGATCTCATCTTTCGGGTCCCGTTCTTCTCTCATCTCCGTATTGGCTCCTGCTCTCTGTCCTGTCATATCAGCTTCCCCTTTCCTCCTTATGACCTCAACTGTCAACCTCAACTGCCCCCAACTCCAACAGTGCTGTCTTTAGCTCACCACACATCCTTATCCTTTCCATCTTGTCCTATCACCTTCTACTCTTATCTCATGACCATGGGCACTCATCGTGTCTCCACCTTTCCCCTAAACTTACCACTCATCCCTCTTTCTGATCTAGCTATATTCTAGGTCACAAAGGAAAGTAAAGTCCTTACTTGGACCCTCCATGTTATTGCAACAATCGTATTCCTAAAACCAATGTAACCTACTGACATGTTTTCCTGGTGTCCCTTTTGGTCAGTCCAGTTATATCTGGAAAAATAAATAATAAAGAAATTTGTTTGTTACCCATTTTAAACATTTTAATCTAACACTACCCCCTTAAAATGAAAAGTGAACCTGTAGCTTTGTTCTGCTTTGTACAGACACCTGGTAATGTAATATATGACATTAAATTATTCCCCTTTCCTGCTCTCTCGCACACAAAACTATTACTTACCAGACAAGTGAGCAATGTAACTGCTATTCACTGTAATTTCAAATGACAGATCTTTCTGAAACATGCAGGAGGACTCGTATAAACCCAAGCAGTGCCAGCACCTCTTCCTCCCTGCCCTAAGTCTCTCTCACGCTCCTCAGTACGTCTTGTTTTTCCAATTACTTCACAGCTACTATATTTATATAAACCACAATGCACACAATACAGTTTCACAATCAATTTAAAGAGGAGCTAGAAACTTTAGGAAATGACCAATAAGGTATAGAAACCAGGCGAGTAAGTGGTGGCTTATGGACCAACAAAGGCCCTGGGCATTAGAAAAATGCTCCATAGACTGCATTATGTATCAAACATATGTGACACAACGTCTTGTCCAATTCTGTTTGATTTCCATAACAGTTTCCAGCTTACCAGTAAATGGAGGTCTGTTCAGGGACGCTCGTTGTGTAGAAGAGTGGCAATAGCCTCAACCTAGACACATATTGTGGAATGAAAAGCTTATCGCAGTCTGCGGCTGAGTAGGATGTATATTTCACAGCAAATAATGGACATAATATTCTCAGGCATGAGATGGATTTGATACTTTTTCCAGCACTGATTACATCTTCAAACAAAGTAGGGGTTATTTTTAAACAGCAAAAAGTTTAAAAAGTGGTCTTATGCCTAAAGGGACTGTCACCTACACACTTTTTAGCATGATTAACTTCATGTATTAGAATGTCATATGTTTTGTTATTACGTTATGTGTTACAGTGCCTCTTGCAACCTATAGCAAAATGTGGGGAACAATACATTATTCATTAATTTTCCCTCCTGAACTCTCCTGAGTCACCCTGTATATCTTCCAAAATCTAATTTCTTTAAAGGGAAGGATGAACATGACGAGGAGGTAAAATAATGTAAATCAGGAGTTAAGACGGAGTACACATGGAATACACATATAATGCATTCTGATACATATAGATTGTTAACCATTAAGCATTATGATCTATACAGTGATTGACAATTCATAGTTTTTGAAAGTGAAAGATGGGATTTAGTTATTCTCAGTATTGGATATCCACACATTAAACCATAACTGGGAATTTCCCAGGACACCTTACCGGAGCTCTCCTTCCTGAGAGAGAGGCTTTGTAATGGATAGGGCTAGTAACACAAGGGTAAGACTAGATTCAGATAGCACTAAAATGATTTGTTATAGAAGGGGGATTGGGGCGGGGTGTGGGTGTGGTTACATGCCACTCCCCTGCCGGGGGGAAAGAAGAGAATGACCCAGAGACCCAAGAAAGCAGTTCTTCACCTGGAGACTCAGAGTCAAACGCGGAGAGTGCCCAGTTATATAAAGCATTACACATCTAATCGGTTCTAACAATATGAATGAAAGTTCTTTGCTTTATACACACAGAAACAATGGATTAAGTACGTTCCACAGCAATCCCTTTATCTGTTATGAAATGCACGGTCATACAGCATGCGTATCATTTTTCAGGTTTAAATTATAAGCGTGCATGCAGTGATATATAATTCCCTGCTATAGGCTTATCATCGGGGATGACAGACTCCCATCTTTATGAACTGACTCACACTTCACTCCTGACTATAAATTTAAACCTCATGCTTGAGGAGTCCTGTAAAACAAAGTAAAATTCCAAAGGCATTGCTGATTATAGCATCATAGCAGTGTCACGCCTCCCGGTATTACGCTACATGGGTACCTCTATTTTTAGGCTAATAGTTATGTCATAAAATAAATGTCATTACTTATACTAATATTAAAGTAAGAGTCATATATTTTTTTCTATTCCCTTACTTGAAATAAAGTACCTACGCCCTGCAGATCAGTCCTCTGGAACGTTGATTAAACCACAACGATGCCTTTTTATTATTTTTATTCAGTTTTTTTCAGTATATGCAAAGCGCTGCAAAAATGCTGATAAATTATAAAGAAATTCCAGTAGTAGCGATCTGCCCAGGGTGCCAACAGGCCATCAAAGGGTGTGTGCCCAAGGCCGGACTGGCCTACCAGGAAACAGATGTCTATGCGGTCCCATGGCCGCCTAACACGGGCCTGTAACTTACCGCTGTGCAGCTTGCAAACTCTCCTTTCCCTCCCAGGTTCCTGCCACATACAGGGCCCGACCCGGGGCGGCCATATACTCTAGGTACACCCCTAATAATAACTACAGCAGTAATAATTACTTATTAATAATTACATTTACTTATGTCTAGTAATACAGTGTATTTAGCTGTCTACCACATATCTTAATAAGTGCCATATGTAATATAGAATAAAAGGAATGGCCCCCTGAACCAATGGGGAAGGGGGATATGACTGCTGGCCTATGCAGGAATGCTTAGTTTCCCTCTCATTCATTGGTCATGTTTACAAGTTTGTATCAAGCAGGTATATAAACAGTGGTGGCTCTTTCTTATTTCCCTTTCAACCAGGATTAGGCAGGGAGAAGATCTGGAACTTTTCCACCCTGCCGTCCGGAATGGATTGCTAAGAAGAATAATATTGGTATTTCCGCAACAGTGGCAGTGGTGGCCCTCTTGGTGAATATGATGGTTGTATCTGCCTGACGTGCTAACTTGGTCGGCAGTGGTTTATTTCTCAATTTCTCTGGTGATTACATGGATCTATATTCTGTTTAGTCATAGTTGAGGTTTGTGGTCACCTTGCTAGCACCTAAGAGGACTATATGGTATCCGCAACTGTGAAAATTGGGAGAGACCGAGCCAGTGTGGGCTGAGGTGTAATACTGGTTTGAAGCTCTTGGTGTATTCATTGGGTATAACTGCCCGATGTGCTAAATCAGCCATCAGCTGGCAGGTGATAAATGTCCTCAAGTTGGCCTGGTGGTGAAGCTGTGGCCATCCCTTGCCCACATATTTGCGTTTGGTGTCTTATTGGGGAAGAGTAAAGTTATTTTACTGTCTCTATATGGATGTTATAGGCCTAAGCAGTCATTTATGTTATATAGAAGGTACACTTGTAGGGTCTCACTAGCAGGTTCTTTTTCTTTGGAGCATGGCTCAAGTCTACAGGTCTACAAAACATGTGAGCTCATCATATTAAGTATTATTCTACTTTGATTGACTTCTTCAACCCGTATTGGAGTATGGACGTCATATAACTCGGAGTATAAGTGGGTGTGGTGGATCCACCTCACATAATGAACACATACAATTTTAGAAGATTTTATTTAAGGCAGATGTCAAGCTTCTCTTCCTCGTCTCAGTACACACATGACAGAGATAAACCATATCACGAGGCAGTATTGAATATGTTTGGCGTCAATCACCTTGTGTACAACTTTTGGGACTCGGCATTAGACATAAGTCTTCTCTGATGTTTGGGGTGGAGTGCTGTAATAGCCCACTGTCCTTTCCAGGATGGTAAAATCCCTGTATACTCTATGGCTAGCTACAGTGCCATCGCTGGTTTTGTCTGGTGCTGAAGGGGTTAATCGCTGTGGTCTCAGAACGACCTGTAACCCTGCCGGGGTACAGGTTGTTCCCGTCACAGGTTATTTTTCATATACCAGTTACTGGAGGAATGAACACAATTTCCATCACAGAACAGCACATTTCTTATGTTAACACAATGGAGCTATTGTAGGATTTCTCGTCTGCTGAACAACAATAGCAAGCGAGCCGCGGCAGCTGACAGTACGACAAAAACCGTAATCAGAAAAATGATTCCAATTAGCACAAATATGCCAGAAAAGTGCTTGTTATTTTTTCTGGGCTACACTTTAAATAAAATTGTTTCTCATTCTTCAGATGCTGTCTAGTTCTTATTTTATGCTTTACTGTTAATTAAAGCACTTTTTAAAATATCAAGCAAAAAATTAAATTCATATTCATTTTTATCCCACTGAGATGTAGGAATTGTCCCTGATTCCTCCCTGACAGACAGGTACCTGCACCCACTCTGGGTAAAATGTCTAACACTGGTAAAGGGCAAAGATGGGTAAGCTGGCCATGGCTTGAGCCAGACCTTAGACCCACCATGCCGAGATGCAGATGAGCCTACCACATACAGAAGATATACCCTCCTGGGCGCTTATAAGGGCCAAAATACAAAAAGTGAAGAGGCATTTTAGCGAGTTCAGCCCCAGCATGCACTCCTCTTCTCCTGGTTCAGACATTGGGCTTAAACCCATGTAATCTCACCAGTGACTCTCCAGTGCCCTCCACACAAGGATGTACCCGCTTGCTAAGGGACAGCCTGGTGGCAGACTGAAATATCTGTATAACATGGTCTCAGTTCCTAGCTGAACTCTTTTTGTCTGAAATATATATATATATGCTCTATTATCCTGGAACAGCTTTCCTTGTATTTGCTGCTCTTCCTGATGAATTTTGGCCTTATATACTCAAAAAAAGGTAAACAGGAAACAGACATTTAGCTATTCTTGCAGTTCTTAAATGAATCTGTTTATTAGCGCTGCAATATAAACGAGAACACTTAAAATCTCTTGCTTGTTTTGACAAAACAATGCCTCATAAACATAATAATTATAATTTGCAAAAAAAGCAAAATACCAGCAAAAAGAAAGTGGTCAAGGGCAAATCTACACACAAGCACTCTAAAACACACACACACTCTATGCCAGCTGCTTCTCGTGCTTCTTGTTCTCTCACTTCTGATTAAACCAACACTATCAGAAGCTTAGAAAATAAGGATATAGTATGTGCGTAATCATATAATATGATGACTTCCTTAATGTAACGAAATAACAAACTGGTATGAATGCACACACCCCGCTTATGCCATTGCACACACCGTACCATATGTATATTTGCTAAATTATAGTGTTAAGGAACTTATACAAATAGCACGTTGCAAAACACATTGCACAGTATTTATTGTATTCCAGGAATGACCTGCATACAGTGGCCTAAAATATAAATAAAAGCTATACGAAACCATATAACTGTATCGTAGACTGTATGACCAAGCGTCGGCTGGAGTGGTGTAAATCATACCGTCACTGGACTCTGGAACAGAAATGTGTTCTCTGGAAGTCCTATGGGTGAGCCTAGTGGAGGAGGGGTAATGTTCTGGGGTTGTTTTTCATGGCTTGGTCCCTTAGTTCCAGGGAAGGGTAATGTTAATGCTACAGCATACAGAGACAGTTTAGACAATTGTTTCCTTCCAGCTTTGTGGGAACATTTTGGGGAAGGGCCTTTGTTTGGTGTGGAAGAACTTGACCGGATGCAGAAATGGAACAGAGATTGGAAGCTGGGCCTTCTCGCCCAACACCAGTGCCTGATGTCACAAATGCAAATTGACTGAATGGCACAAATTCTCACAAAAATACTCCAAAATCTTGTAGAAAGCTCTCTCGGTATAGTGGACACCATATTAATTACAAGTCCCTACTAACTGTGTCTCCCCCTCTCTTTTACCACCTCAATCCATTCCTAATACTGCAGCTAAACTAATTTTCCTTTGCCATTCATCTTCTGCCCCACTGCGCTAATCACTCCACTGGCTCCTCATACTCTCCAGAATCAAATTCAATTCCTGACCTACAGAGCTCTTAAAAACTCTGCACCCCCTTTCTAACCTCTTATCTTCTCACATCATTACCTCTACCCATACACTTATTCAAGATTTCACACGTGCTGTACCGCTTCTCTATACTCTCCTACCTTGTTCTGTCAAATCACATCAAATATATTTATGCTAATATGGAACGGTCTATGTATAAAGCTCACAGTAATACACACAGAAAAGTCTATTCACAAAGTTGCAAGTGCATGCAACTTGGCTAAAAATGTGAGTTTGGAGCTACGGACACCTGAGTTGGACAAAAGTCCAACCCGCAGGTTCACTAAATCCCCAAGTCATGCCACAGAAAAGAGAACCCAACCCAAATAAATAAACAGGATCTAGTGGTAGGGTGGGTATGTTCGTGCCAACACTCCCCACTGCATCCCACAGAATGGAGGAAAGGGAAGAGGCATTGGATAGATCCTGTGTTAAATGGTCATGTGGTGTGGCCAGGGGCAAGAGATTATTACTTTGTTATTAACCCCTGTCCCAGTAAGAAATGAGGGGTAGACACAGGATGGGGTTTATGTTTCCCATAGTTTCCTATAATTATTATAAGTTAACCTCCAACTGCGGTTGAGGGGTATAGTTAGGAACTATACCCCCCCAGGCTTTTTTTATTACCCATTGCCCCACTGCGCACAGGGTTGTGGAAGGTGTAGGGGTGCATTGGTCCAACTTGCCTATATCATTAAGCTCTTTTCTTAGAGATATACATTAAATGGCGTATTTTCTGAAATATAGAGAACTGTGATCTGCTTAGTCATCTTTTAGTTTTTATGTTTTCTTTTCCACTTGAACCTTTTTGAAGACGCCAGGTTCGGGCTAAAATTCAAGAGATTTCAATAAAAAAAATGATTGCCCTTAGTACAATACATTATATACATCTGCAATAAAATAGTTTGATAAAAATATGCTTCCTTATTGTTTTTCTCATGTGTTATACTGGCAGGTTTTACTAGCAGTAATCATCCCCTATACGTCGCTTCTTTAAGTTTTTATTGTTGAATCTAAGGATAGGCTGTAATCTCCCAACGTTTTAATATAAGTCTACAGATGTGAATTGTTCCTTACGTCTGTAGGATTACATTTATGGTAAACTATTCAATGCATGTGTCAGTCACCCGTCAGAGAGCAAAACACAAGCTAAGCCGGTTGGATAGGATTTTATTTACACACAGTCACAAGGAAATCACAAGAATAATTAGTACTGAGAAAGAATCCCTGGGATATGATAGCAGTGCTTATCAATGTACACAGTACAGTGTTATGGTGTGTTAGTGTAATTATATGTCAGAAGGATAGCACACTGTATATGTTGTGTAGGAGTAGTAAACACTTGGGAATACTATTGCCTTGCTCCTCGGTTCAGAATACTTGTCTACATAAAACAAACAGAAATATATAGACATTCTGCCACTCACCAGTCACATCCTGAAACGTGGTGAGACCAGCACGATGAGCCAAAACTAGTGGTGTCGGTGGAAACCTGTTACAGTTGGCATGTGTGGTTAAATTGTGGAATATTTGGGCATATAAGACAAGATGGTAGAGCGGGGTCCAGCCCCCCACAGATTACAACAGGAAGAACCAGTAGCAGCACCATTACCTTGTATTAGGACATTCAGGTCAACCCCATCCCAAGCCCTTTGGTTATTGAGAGGGTCCTACTCAATGCATCACCTGAAAATCACTTTAAGTCCTTTTATGAGGTGTGGATCCAGGACTTTCAAGCGCTGTGTTCTATATAATTACCTTGTTATAGAAGATCCCGCCACAAATGTGAATACAAAAATAAATTTTATTGCACAAACACAAGACACAGACATATTAATTGTACCTCTCTATTTTTATTTTTATATCATTGCTTAGATGTGCTTATTACTTTGTGGCATAGGGCTTTACGTCTTCCGAGGTATGATTTGTCACACTTCCAAGCTGAAATAATTTCTATTATTTAATTATTGTTTTTGTTGCTTACCTAATAGTGAATTATAGGCATTATAGGCTGCAGTCCAGGGAGGTTACAACTAGTGCCAAATGACATGACGTTTACAGAGAAGTCACACCACAAGTCTGGAATAAACTCTCCGATGTCCTACAGAATGCCTCTTTTACGTATCTGTCAAAAATTATTGGAAGCAAAAGAAAAATGACATAGAAGCCCGACTTTCCTGGTTAATCAAGGTCAAAGGATGCAGGCATGTCTCGGGGTGGCAGTGTCACGTCACAACTTGCCCATGTAAAGCCTCCATACTATTCATACTGCACAAGAGCATTGTCTGGTTTGTTTAGACATGCAAACAGAATTCAGTGGGAAATAAGAACCATTATACCCATCTAGTTTGACCATTTTTCCTGTTTTTAAGGACTGAAACCTTAACCAGTCCATGGTCTCATCTTAGATTCAGAATAGCCACGTGCCTATTCCATACATGTTTAAACATAATGTGTTTGGACATTTGCCCAGGTTTCTTATACTTTACTTTACTGACCAGCTCATGTCCTCAAGAGCCACAAACAGACCGCAATGTTTGGATGTTCTTGCTTAAGCATTGGCATCTCAATTAGAAATGGACTACTACTTGCCTACTATTTGTTTTGTCATAAGGATACACAATTACTGTATGTTTGTGGCCCACGAGAACAGTGGTTGTGCAGCCCTGCATTCTCACAATTGATAAAATGGCCAATTGTCAGTGGATTGTCTCTGCTCAAAACAGCTCTTTCATCTCTCATTGAGATATTTTGTGATTAAAATGTTGTCCAGGGCTCGGAAACCTGTCCACAGAAATACATAGCTCGTTTTAGAAAGAACTGTTGTTATGGACCACTGATTATAGTCACCCACATAACACAAATAAACAAGACAATCCAAAATATATACAGTTTATAATAAACTATTCATGAAATACACACAATATAAATAAGTCTCTTTTAATATACAAATCTTGATGGCTCATACTGTATTTATCAGGTAAAATCCACAATGATTTACTTACCGTCATATAGATGGTTGGGTCTTTGTGATCGACTGGTCTTCTATTTCTGTAAAAGTGAAGTTACAGTAGTAAGTACTCTTTACAAACATTAAATCATCAACACGTGTTTGTTTTTTAAATAAATAAAGGGAGCAGCTATTGGCGTTGGTTATAGGATAACATTTGTAGAATGCTTTCCAGCCGCCAGCTGCAGAATGTGACTCCAACATCTGAGTATAACTGGAGCTATAGCCCACAGCTGCTTAAGGCTAAGGAGCTACAACTCTGTTAGATCAGATATTTATGGTGCCTCACAGATCTAAGCTATGACAATGGTCACATTCCAGGCTTATCGACAGGTCTGCTGAGTATTCCTAGTGACTCAGTACCTCTCGTGTTTCCCCAACATGTGTGGCTATAGATCGAACACTTAACATTGTGTTTGTTTTAGATCACTGGAAACGTGGAGGCCATTTTTTGAGCATCCCATGCCAGTGCCATGAGATGGCGCTCGCCCCGGAGAGCCTTTAGTGGGAGGGAACTGGGTGGGGAGTGGGCAGAATGTGGCTGGTAAGTGGCCGTGGCCATACGCTACTCCCCTGCCCAAGAAAGAAAAAAATGTCTAGAGACCCTGGAAGCAGGCTTCACCCAGAAACTCTGGGTCCAACAGAGCGTTCCCAGGTATGGCTGGAAATATGAGTATTGGCATACCTGGTAACTTTCTGGCTCTGGCTACCTGTAGCCCCCTTGTGGAATGCGATTAGGAGGTCCCGCTGAGTGCGTGGTCCTGGAGAGTTCCCAGTTATGAGTATTGGACATCCGATCATACTGGATGGTTCACTTTTACTGTTCACTGCTGGTGGTAACAGTTATTATTCGCCCAAATAATAAAGGAAAGTGCCCTTAGCTTTAATCATTATTAAGAAAATGTAGCGATTCTTTTTTCAAAGTAAAACCACTTTAGCAATGAATAAAGGCTGCCAGATGTTGAAGATACACCGATATATCCAAGATCATTGCAAAGCCTTCTCTGTAGAGCAGAGTAATTTCTGTGAGGTTATTTGCTGGTGCATCATTGGAGGAAGAAGGGGTGATAAGCGTCTGATAGAAGCCAAATGTACTGCATGAGTAGCCACCAGATTTTAGCAATCAAATGCAATTTATTGTAAGAAAAATAATTTTTAATTAGACGTAGACACTACCAATAGTTAAAGGTGGATTATTCCTGGGGTCTGCATGGTAGTCGGGGTCTCCTCACTACAGAGGGAGATCATTTCCGCTCCCTGTATATATGGCTAGCAGCAGACCGCATAAAGTACTTAAGCAGGTGAATACCTGATCCTGAATTTATTATATTATCACATCTTATTAATAGAGTCTCAGCAGATTCCGTAGTGCTAATAAAATGAGGGGAATACAAATTAATTAGAACATTAAAATGAATATACAAATAAAAGAGACAGTTTACTGTCCCATGCAGTCACGCCAACAAAGAATGCAAACAAAAGTACTTTGTAAGTAGACATAAAAAATCAGCAAGAAACTTTAGGAGAAGCTTTTTCCCATTAAAAGTCTCTCCCCAATTTCCCATTTCCAATGAATTATTAATTAACCCCCTAAGGACAATGGGCGGTCCCTAAACCCATTGGAAACAATGCATTTTGAGCCTGTACATGTACGGGCTTTGTCATTAAGGGGTTAAGGACATATAAACCTACCTTCTTATGTCATAAATCGTCATGGAACTAACAAGGGAATGCTACCCCTGAAGCCCAGTTTCTTCTTAATCCGGGCAGGGTAGTGGTATATGACCATCCCTACCGTCTGTCCATGCTTTACCGACAGTTTACTAAAAACCTAGAAAAATTCCCTGTACAATTACATTCATTTGTAACTTATTCTCTTTGAAACATGCTAACATGTTTGCCCTGAGAACATTAATCATGTCTAAGACATGTGTGTCAGACAACCTTAATTTTATATTTAATCCAGAGATATTAAAATCTACTGGTATTCTGTTAAATAAACCCAGGTGACATCTGGCTGGCTTGGATCTGATTAGAATATTAAATAAAAACAAACTTGTCCGATGACCAAAGAGTTACTTGTGGATAAGTCACCGAAAGACAGGAAATGCTAATTAGCATGTGTTCCAGAACTATTTACAGATAAGGTTAATGATGTCACATTCAACGTGTGCCCAATTACAATGTCATCCATTTTTTTTTCTTAGGGTGTTGTCTGTAAGGATTTCTCAGTTTTTTGAGAGGCCATTGTTTTGGGATTTTAGTAATAAACCAGTTCATTAACAAATCCATTTGATTGGATCAAAATCTATCCTGGCTTCATCCTGGATTAAATACCGGTGTGTATATATATATATATATATATATATATATATAGGCAGTCATAATATTATGTATTTTTTCTTTAAAGCTGAGAACTAACATAAAAACCAAGCACCCACCGACCTTCCATCAGTAATAATAAACTCTAGGGGGACATTGTAGATTTTGTTTTCATAGGGAAATCCATTTAAGCAGTAAATCCGAAAGACTAAACATGGAGTCTATATTCAAAAATAACAAGTAGTCTGTTTGTCTTATCTATCATTCCTCGTTAACAGACATAAATTAGCCTTGGGGTTGCTTTCATATAATATTTATGAAACAGCTGCGTTCCTAATACACGGAAGGTCCTGTATGTATTGGTTGTTTTCATATGGATATACCATTTTATTCCCTGGCCAAATAAGACATTTGCGGTCATATATTGTTTTTCAACATGTTTAATCAATTTGCCGGCGCTTTATAATGTGTCTGTATAAATAATACATTCGCATGTATACTTTTTGTTTCGTTTTTCATGTTATGATTTCTTAGGACACGTACTATCTCGACTAAATCAACATTTACCAGCTTAAGGCTAAAAAACACAGCATGAATATTTCATCGGAATTCGGAAGGCACATTAACTCTCAATGTGTATGCAATAATTACAAGTCTGCTTTTGTAATGATGTCATTCATTCTATTGTCTGATGCACGTGACAGGAGTAATAAATACATCTGTCCCTGTCAGTTCTCTTCCACCTGGCTATCTCACCTCGCGTGTGTTAACAAGTACCACTGTTAAACTTTGGTACCTCATCAGGCATTGGGTCTTTGACGCTGTTTGGAGAAGGAGAATGGCCCGATTCTTGGTTCAAGTCCTCGGTGTGATATGTGGGGGTATTGGAATGATTCTAACCTGGATGATCACATTCATGCCACAGTGGAGGGTGTCTCTCTTTTACGAAAACAACGGACTGAATTACAATCGTGTCGATGGAGTTTGGATCAGTAGGTGGGATGGGCTATGGTCCACTTGCATCAGTCAAGTGAGGGGCACAGTAACTTGTAACAGCTATGAGTCCATGGTCTCGGTCACATCTGACTTAAAAGCCGGAAGAGTTTTGGTGGGTTTCGCCCTCACAAAAGCAGTAATAGCTTTTATATTTTCTGTCGTTGGCATGTCGTTCACTCGTTGTCATGAAGAAGGTAGACATGGAAAGAACTGCATGCTCTTAACAGCTGGAATCCTGTACATTTTGAGCGTTGTCCTCATCTTTATTCCAGTGACCTGGACAACAAACAACATTGTTCGACAAGCTTATGATTCTGCTGTATGCAGTGGAGCGGTGAGGATTGAACTGGGAGAGGCTCTATTCTTGGCTTGGCCCACCATGGTGTTCCTACTCATTGGGGGAATAATTATGTGCTGGCTTTGCCCATGTCAAAGAGAGCATATTGAATACATACCACCTAAAGACCAAGAGATGGAATGCAGAGTAATTCACCCAGAAAAAGAATTACCAAGATGCCATGCCAGGGCTGAGTATATCTAACTATACAGGACTCTAGTTATGGTCCAGGAAAGACTCATGGTTTGTTGTGGCCTTTTGTTTGTGGCAGAAGGAACTGTGGTGATGAAAAAAAGGGACAGTCCATTGGAACATCTTTCTCCAAATTACAGAAGACAAAACTTTGAACATTCACAGGCAGAGTATAACAAAAATATTGAAGATGTATTTATCGCTAAAGGGAAATCTCTCCTAAGCGTGCCTTCTGTGGTATTGCACATCAATGTTCAATTCATATTTTAAACCATTTGCAACAAGTTACACGGGAGAAAGGAAGAATACCTTGCAATAATATTATGTGTCCAAGCAATTTATACTAATAGTAATGAACCGGTCCTAATAATTTCATCGTTACACATTTATTATTATTATTGTTATAATTATTATTATTGTTATTATTATGATTATTTAAAAAAAGTGTTGGTCTGTTTACCCAACAGCATATTGGTCTCTATTACTGAATGGCTGATGAAAAGATAACAGATGCGTTTAAACAAATTAAAATATGCCTGCTGTTGGGATCGGTGATCTGGAAATTTCATAGGCTGAATCAGTAACACGGTTCAATCACCAATACTTACCAGTGTGCTGAGTATCACTTGCATTGTTTTACTTTAATTATAATATGTAAACAGGATTAAATGGGCTTTAATTAACCCATTTTAAGAATATGATCCTTTATTTGCACTATATTTTAGGCTTGTCAATGTGGGGCTGTTATTGTTTTTGAATAATGTTATCATGTCTGAAGTAATCACCATCTAAGTGGGAGGGGGTATGAATAAAATGACAGGGTGCGGGATTCAAAAACAATGTACAGGACCAGTTTTACCATCGTCTTGAAGACGAGAGCTGGTAATCACCTATGTATTGTATGTTTGTTTTACTTTCCAATAAAGTTCAAATAAGATTACACGAGTCCTGATCGTTTAAGTGACTTTTTACACACAGCTCCTTATGTATCTAGTTAAGTCTAAAATGAATCCATATTTAATTGAGAGGTAAGTGATATAACAGGAAAGGTGCAAATACTGTATATAATTAATAATAACGGTGCAATTTGTTTTTCTAACAAGTTATTAAAAGTAACATCTAGGAATCTGTTTCGGCATAGCCATGCAATGTGGTTCTCGTGCTCTTGGTATTTTTATACTGGATTACTCCTCAGTCACAAGGAGCTAGATTCAATCGCCCATCTAAAAAGTACACTTTTGATGTACATAAAATCACGTTAAACCAATACTCAATAAAAAGCTATTTAACTCCCAGGGCACAAGTTACAAAAAATAAAGGTGGGTGCTAAGGCTGTGGTGTATTTAGGTTTTGTGCTGCCCATGGCCTCACAAAACTCAGCCGCCCCCTAATCTTATTTTGTCCCACCCCTTCCTGCCCAGGCTGCACCTCTTCCTCTGTAAACTCCACCCTTTCCACAGTGCGATAATTTGTTCTCAAACAGCTTGTCTCTGCTATCTTTATCCCCAGACAGCTTGACTCTATTATTTATGTCCCCAAACAGCTTGTCTCTGCCATGTTTGTCCCCCAACATCCTATCAGTGGTATCTTTGTCCCTAAACCACTTAACAGTATATGTCCAGATAGCTTAACAGTGCCATCTTTGTACCTAAATAGCTTGTCTCTGACATCTTTGTCCCCCAAAAACCAAAAACTTGTCTGATATCTTTGTCCCCAAGCAGCTTATCTCTGACATCTACCAGCTTGTCTCTGCCATCTGCCAGTTTGTCTCGGCCATCAAACAACTTCCCAGAGCCAACTTTGTCCAAAAACAAATTCCTAGGCCAAGATACAGCCCTGACTGACACATTTAGCAGATGTATCTCTGAATTGCAACCCAGGATCCATGAAATCCATGACATAACCAATGGGTATAATAATCAGATTAAAACACTGTGTCTCCAAAAGACATCCAAAAACAGTTAAGTTTAATAATGCAGGAATAAGTTGTGATTGTGTAAAGACTGAGAAGTTTGAATCTTTATTTGCATATATTGTTGTAAAATTCAAGTCACTTTTTGATTAGTGTCATGTGGTAACTTGCTCTTAAATTGCATTGCTTTTTATCGGCCCGCATGCAGTGTGATTGTCTTTATGATGCTTTACATTTCTTCAGATATGTCTAAACGTCTAACCTTTTTTTTACATGTAAAACTTCATACAGTTTAGTGGCATACCACTTCGTAATTCTTTTTTCTCTGTTGCCTTTTGTGGTTGCAGACTTATAATGTGTTATGTTCAGCTAAGACATTTCAGCACCAAACATATATAGGGATAAATGAGTGGCCAAGTGGACCCCAGGATCCCAACACCTATTTCATACATGGTAGCGCTTTAGGGTTGTGGACTTTGAAAAGAATAGTTTTTGGGATTTCTACATTTTGGCATATTTGGCCTTTCATTTTTTTTGGTATTTTTAGTGTTATATCACGTGATGCACAGTTTTTGCCTTAACTTTTTCTGGAAAAGAAATAGGTGACTTCTCTCCTAAATCTCCTAAATAGGAGATATACATAATAGGAGAACCTGTACTGCCTCGGTGTGTCATGCTTCTTAAAATATATCTGTTATTATTAATACTTTTATTTATAGAGCGCCAACAATTTCCACAGAGCTTCTTACAGTCCATACATTCAAGGGGTATAATAAAGCTAGAATTGACAGACTAAGACAAACCGATACATTAGGTGAGGAGAGTCCTGATCCAGTTTAAATCAGATTAAACATAGCATTTGATGGCAGATAAAAACCATGTCATCATTTCCATTTATTTGTTTTATAACACTCAATAGAATAAGCCCAGCTTTAATCAACACAAATGAACTCTTGTGTGATGTTGGATTTGGTGGAGACAGTGGAATTGTAAGACCTTTTTCTACTTTACACATAAAAGTCCCCAAATCCCCAAGGTAACAAATAAAAGGACCTCCATTGCACAGAAAGACACTACAAAGTACAAAGTCACAGACTGGACATCAAATAGTCTGAAACACCAAAGGCTCAAAGGGTTGTGTGTGCGCGAGCATGCCAAATGACATATAAGATGGACGCTTTTAGTTTTCATTTCAAAATAACTCCAAAAAAGAATTCCGACTGCCGAAGGCACAACTTGTAAAACATGACCTGCAAATGGAATGCGACAGATTCACAGCTATATTTGTAGACAAGTACAAGGATAACAATTCCAAGGCACAGTTGGCAATAGTATGATTTAGTGAGAGAAGGGCTGACGGATTTTTATGTTCTGCTGGTGGTATATCCTAACAATTCCCTTATTTCAAGAGTCCAAACTGGGAACTTCGTTGGGGTCACAGGTATAAATGGGGTCACAGGTACAGGTTGGGCCTTACCCCTTGTGAAGTAGTTAAGCCAGACACTGGGATATGATGTCAAATCCTGGTGCGCTGTGATTAAAGGCTTTGCTTGACACCACAGACCTATTTCACAGGTGAGTGTGGAGTTCAGGGGAGGACCTCTGCAACCTCAAAGAGGACACTTGGGGGGTGTTCAGTTTCTTGTGACATTTGTACTAGCTAAATTAGAATGTGCACAGAAACAAATCCTGGGTAGAGACATCTACCAGAAGTGGGTCACACTCGAAATATGTTATGGCGAGGACAAGAAAAGTGTGAAAAAAAACCTCCACTTACATCTACCAGGCAAGCCTAAGGACTTGTGTTCCCACAGAAATCCTATAGTGCAAGGGATTCTGGGTAGATACCTGGAACTCAGTTTAACAATCAACTGCATTTTGTCTCTAAATTCACTATTTATACGGACTCCTTAGAGCTCACGTCTGCAGTGCTAGACAGTTTTTAAACGAAGCCCAGGACAGAGGTGCAGAAGCCGGATCACCGCTCATGGACAGCTGTTTCGGCACAGTGAGCCCGTCAGTGTAAGCTGGCGAGTATGCTAAGGACAAAATGAGGATAAAAAAGTTTCACTGCAAATAATGAAACAAGTTGTAATAATACCTCTTTTGCAATCACACCAAATGCCATCAATGTCTTGGGAATGTCGCATGTGGCTGCACGCTTAAACATTACGCTGGCTGCTTTAGATGGCTAATTGGACATTGGCCCAATTGGAGTTTGCCCAGGGTGCTCAATGGCCATATTGCCCTTTACGTGGGTCAATGTGAAACTGGTACGATGAGTGAGCTTTGCCCACAGAGATCCAAGGTATGGGGTATCGGCAGGTGAATCAGTGTTGGGATTACCCCAATGTAAGATACCTTCATCAGCCGAAGACACTAAACTTAGTAACACTGCTATATTTGTCCTATTTAGAAAAGCAGTGATTTCGGAAACCCATCCACGCTGCTGCTAATGCATATTATTTATTTGTTTCTGCCTTGGTAATGAATAGTATGGCGTTTGTACAGAACAGTCTGTTCCTGGAAGTCTTCGTTCATTGTGTTAATAACAGACATCATTCAGCAGCGTCCGGACTGACAGATAATCAGTGATTACACTGATTGCATAGGATATATGGTGACACAGCTGGGTTTTACATCATAGTGCTAGAGAATTACAACAATTAGAGTCATATTTAACCATAAGAACCTCGACAAGCAGGACACATTTTCTTTGATTTATCTAAAAAATGTGACGAATTTAAGCTATCCCTATACAAAGAGTACCTTCGAATGGAACATATATACCGGGGAGGATCAGAGTGCCGTACCGCATAACTTATTACATCATATCCGTTTTTCTTATTATAACACTATTACACTATATTTCTCTTTTTCCTTGTATGTTTAAAATGTATAAAGGCATTGACTACCTTTTGAAGATACTGTTTGTATACAAGATATCCATATGCCTGTCCCATGACGCCTTGGTGGGTTACAATGAGGCTGCTAAAGTAACACAAAAGTAACACAAAAGTAGGCACTGGTTGTTGTGATGGAAAAAGTTGTGATCTTGTGAGGGAAAACTGGATCCGCAAAGGGTTATTTACTTAACATACCGCAGAATGCAATTAATGTTTTGTCTAAGTGGGAAAACTTCAGTAAATGTTTTTTTTTATGCTAAAAGCTGTGAAAGCGACAATTCCCTTTTATTTATGAAGTTAATCCCAATGCTATACATTAATCCAGCTCTGGTGTCGCGCCCACACTGTGCCTCCCGTATCACAGTTGAGCAGTGTTCAGATACAGTATCTTTTGGTCGGGTTCCATCAGCAAGTAGCAGATATCTCGAAGGGCTGTAATAAATCAAATTAAGCAGCATGCTTTTCAATTATGAAGGGAGAAAAACATTCAAACCCTCAAATCTGGAGTAACGTTTTTCACGATGTGATTAGATCTATAGATTATTACGTGTTCTTAGATTTGTAATTACTATGATCCTACCGGATGTTTGGGATGTTGGATTTTAATTATTGCTTGTTTGAGGAGGGTGATGAATATGTCTCTCACCCGATGAGCGGATATTAAAGAAACGTGCCTACCGTGTGTCTGATTTAATTGCACCAGCCTAATGTTGATGACTTACTGTAATTTATCTTGGGGCAAAAGTACCTATGACACAATGACATTCTTCTGTTCGTCTGAATTATGTGATGTTTTATATTTCAATGCCCAGCATCTCTGGGTAGCCCTATTCCATTTTAGATTTATGATACAGGGGCCTGGGCACTGCACATTTTGGGATGACAATGTCATGTCATAAACAATTTAATACACAGAATGCCTTATTTCAATGCCGTAGCTTTGTAAAGCGTTAATATGATATTAAATAAAAAAAAAACTTTTGTCAAGGACCCATCTAAAAAATGTGCGTTGTCAGCAGATTAGGTATACAAATACTGATGAATTTCTGTTCCGGAGAAAAGGTCCAATTTTGTTCTGTATTTTGCAACATGATAAGTGATGTATTCCCTTCAATGATAATCAATAATATTTCAGAGGTCCACAAGATATAGTGCTGCTTATAATGCCGTATTCACTGTTTTAGAATCAGTGATTTGTTTTGTAACCATAAAAGATTTGATCGCCCACTTTTATATCTGTCAACTTAGCAGGAACAAGATTCTACAGGAGATATGGCAGAGTAAAGCAGCCGGGATCTATATAATCCCTTCTGTAAGTAGGTATCCCAGTGTGTGCGTGTTCAGTAGCTTTGTTCAATTCCTCTATCCCTCTTTTCTCCCCTTAAACAATAAATCCTTTACTCGGTTACATAAATACTGTTTAATAGGTTGTAAAGCCTTACCTCTACTTACGTGCCAAACACAGCTCCTGTAAGCCAAGAAACTGGGGGCTTCCAGTCGGGCCAAACGACAATTGAAGTACAGGTTGACTTTCCCTTATATGAAAATCTCTTGTCGGAAATAATCCTAAATGCATTTTTTCCAGGTAAAGGAATTTTCTGCATGGGATACTCATGACTAAGGAAGCGCTGGAAAGAGGTGTCTGATCTCTCCTGAAGTCAGTAGTTCCTTTCCTCGCCTCCTTTTTAGTTTCTCAATGTTGTCCCTTGCCTCCAAACAGCTTGTCAGTGCCCCAAAACCGCTTGCCTGTCCCATCTTACCCAGCAAATGTTCTGCGCTAAACTACTTGACACTTGCAATATGGTAGATAGATGAACTTCAAACCTAGCTGAGTCTAACAGGGCCACCCGCCTCGGTCTGCGGCTCCTACTGACAAATTAAAATGGGATCAGCAGACTTATCTGTCTATGCTTGCCCCCTCACCTTGTAAATGCTGATTGGCCAGAGTGAAAAAATACACTGGTTGTTGGAACCATCAATCCACCCAAAACTGCCAATGAAACCATCCCCACAATGTCATACTACCTATCAGTCCTACCTATTTATATGTACCTTCCTACATACCTTTACCTAATCAAAGAGTGCTAAAACGGGTTGTAATAGCACCAAAATGTGCCAAACGAATGAACGCATCTTAATGATTTTGCCATTTGTTTTCGTTCGTTGGTGGCCATTCTAATTATGGGAGATTCCGAAGGCTCAAGTGTCATAATTTGCTCTTTGGGTCAAATCCCTGTTCCTTGTGAATTCTTGACTCCATCACGTTTGTGATTGCTCCATGAAAGTATTGGGGGGGGGTCTTGGGTTGCACTAAGGGGCATGGTTACCTTGAAAAATCATTGAAATCATCTAAAGCTGATATATAAGCTTTGGTATAAAGAAAGGATAGAAGCTTCAAGATAAAAACAAAATTAAAAAAAAGCTTGGCATGACACAATATTTATTTTTCACAAACTCCCAATCTATCATAGACATCAATCTTTACCTGGGAGGATCGCTTTTCGTGCAATAGTTAGGGTAATTTTTTGGGCTGCAACCTGCGTGTCATCACCGTAGTCACTTATGTGGAATTCCCTTCCTCATCCGTACACGCTGAACACCGAACAGAATGTGACTTCAAAAAACACACACACGTGCTGAACTGAATGATTAACAGCAAGCGCTGGTGTCTGTAATTAATCTACATTACTATATTTTTTCATTCACGTGTTTTTTTCATATTTTCTGTGCAGTGGTAAATGTATGTTGCGGTCTAGACCATAATTCCCTACCCAACAACTGTGCCAATTAAGGTTACATTTTCTTTATCAATTTTAGATTTGTTACTATTATTAATAGTATAGTTGTGGGTTTCCCAGCTTTGGTTGTTGCAGTGTAGCAAATGCATCTAGTGGTGTCCCTGGGCCACACATACCAACCAGAATACCAGTTTCCTTTGTTATAGGCAATAATGTGGACACAATTGGCTGCTAAGTGCGATCGCTGGTTGGGTGTATTGTGGATGGAGCTGGATGATCTCTAGGGGTTCTATGGTTTTGACTGAATGGTATCAGAGTCTGCGGATCAGCTGGGTGATCTCTGAGCTTTCGGATGATATCTGAGTATTCTATGCATGGAACTGGGTGATCCGAGTGTTCCTTCACCAGAGCTGGATGGTATCTAAGTGTTCCGAGGAAGGAACTAGGTGGAATTTAAGTGGGCTTGGAGGTATCTGAGTGTTCTGTTTGGGGAGATTTTGGAAGCTTTCCAATGGCCGGGCTTACAGCGTAGCAACAAACAAAAAACAAAATGATAAACTAGGTTCATTGATTTTAAGATAATATAAAAAAAGAGACACAATTTTCATAAAGTTCACAGATTTTTAACTAACACATTGGGGTTATTTGATGTAGAGAAGGGACAAGCAATATATATACGGCCATATAGTGTGACGTAATCCCCAAGATTTATGCCTTAGATAGTTGTTTTTTAATATTTTTTTTTTATCCGCTGGGAATCTGAATATTTATGCATTTTATGCTTTTTAGGCTGTGCGCTTGCCTATATTTTTAGTTTGTTATATTTTTTTTTCAGTGCTGGCTATCGCTGCTTCTGACACCAAATGCAATACATGGAGGCAATAAAAAGCACTGGAAGAATACAGATCGGGGAAGAAAATATAATTCAGAAGAATAAAGAATACTTTCTAGCAACCAAAGCTAAAACAGATAAGGAGTAATGGATTCAGTATGTACATTCGGTGCAAACAAACAGTACTCTCCTTGCCTGTTGATGTGGGGAAAAATAACAGCACACGGTGAATTGTATTCCCATATTAGATCGTTGTTAGATTATAAAGAGTTGATTTATGCATCTGTGTCTTTGGAAGCAAACAATTAGATTGTAACCCTCGTGGCACATGGGCTTTAGGATCCCTGGAAGGATACAGTATAAAATATTGTGTTAATTTATCTTAATCTGAGCGGCTCTAGTGGAAAAAAAAATATAAAAATAAATAACTGAAATTGTCAGTTTTCATATTTTATTTATATAAAATATTTTAATAGATCAATTTCCACATGGAGGAGCTGCCCCAGTTTGAAGATTCGCTCTTATAACTTCACTTAGTGTCAGTTTTTTCTGCATACATTGAAATTTAGCCAAAGTTGTGGTGTAAAGAGACAGAATGCGGGTCAATATAAGTGGGTGTGCACTAGTGACAGCTATGATGGTGCATAAAGTAAAAAAAGGTTCAACAGTCATACCTATGACAAGCCCCGATATCCCCAGATGCCCACCTGCATCAGTAGTGAAAGTGCTTAAAATTCCAAAGGACCCTTCCGGTGACCAGAGGTGGGCAACTATCCACATTTTCTACCATCAACGATGTCATGATTACTTACGTCACAAGTCTTTGTCCAAACCAGGACACATTAGTTGGGGGCATGGCTATAGTTGGGCCAGGGGTACCTGCCTTACCCGTTCTGCTTCACTACATCACGATCTGGGAGCTATGACTGAGGGCTGTGCTGCTAAAGCACTCACCTCAATTGATTTTACAACTCAATGGGTCAGTCAGGGGAAATCAAAGGATCTCCACAACCTCCCCATAAAGCCCACTGCCGGGGCTGCTTGGCAGGACACCAGAACAGTGGCCAAAACTGCAATGTAAAAGGGAGAGTTGTCAGCGTAGAAAAGTCACAAAGTATACTCCAGGGAACATTATACTCTCTGACCTTCTCCAACCCCAGACAACAAATGTCTCCCAAAGTCTTAACAAATTCTTATCTGTTCCTCTCCGAGTAGAACTCATAATATCCATTAGACGGGTGCGCTCATTAATGATTAGATCATGCGGATACCTCACCCTAATATTTTGTAAATGAGCACAGAGCAAAACAGATTAATCATGATATTTATTTATTGTGCTTAAAATGCGGGAGTAAAATATTAAGTATTAAAATATTAAGTACCAAAAAGGAGCAATATTTACTATATTTATAATTTGTAGATGATATATAAAAATAGATTATACTGTCCAAGTATTTCATTTTCCTTTACATATATCATGCATATGCATCACCCCGATATTTTTTAAGAGGAGAACAGGGCAAAACATATTAAAAATGACATTTATGATGGCAAGAACATAAAATAAAAAATGTTTAGACTATATACTATAACACACATATTTAAATATTAACGGTTTATATATCTTTGGCATATAAGTATAGCTGAAACGGACTGCTGGAGCGATAGCTTCTACTCTATATACAGTAGGTAATAAAGAAAAAAAATATATACAAAATATTTAAAATGGTATATTGATCATCATGGAAAAGGGTAGCAATTGTGTGTTGGGGGACACATGCCCCAACTATACCCTCAGGGATATGAGGGGGTAATTTCCAATAAACCCCCCCAAAAAAACTGGGGAACAGAACTCATCCCATGCTTCCACATCATGTGCCTGTGAGGGTTATTAAAAATAATATAATATACATTTGGCAGGCATCTATGTCCCTGTGTTTTCTCCCCTTACTCAATAGGGTTAGGTGGTTAAAAATTCTTGAAACCCTCTTTGGTGCGGCATCGACCCAATGTTGTGATTCTCCCCTTCCCTTCTTTCGTGTCCCGTGGATTTTAGGGGGTAGTATGTTACAAAAAAAAAACAATTATAAAGCCAATGAATTCTATCCAAGCAACCTTAGAAGATCACTATCCACTCTTTTGGCACTCAAAAGATGCAGTGGGAAGAAAGATCACAGCTTAACTTTTCAGGACTTATCCAACAATGATCTGTGAAGTCCTTTTTTTAAAAAAAAATTGTTGTGGAGGAGCATGAGCAGTCGTTTAAGGAGACATGGCATTAGCCTTTCCCTGTGTGGGCCATATTCAGGTCTACTGACCCCATATTTCTCAATGGGGCCTAGTTAAGTCAAAGTCAAACTCTGCTGCAGTTGGGTGTGTGGGAGCTCAAACTTATTAATTTTTGCCGATATGAGTTGCCTTTAATGATTTTGAAAGTCTTGTTGGACTCATGCGTCTTTGTAGCTTCCATAGATAACCTTAGATGGAATATTTACAGATAAGTATTAGGAGCTGTGTTGTGGAGGTGATGGTACATTATTACATATTTGGTGGGAATGCCCCAAACTGAGGAATGTCTGGAAGTCTCATTGTACAGCGGCCATATTTGCTTAGCTGCCAGTCTGGCCACCAGTTCTTATACCATCTTCAACTGGCTCATGGTACAGAAGAGGTGGAAACGTTTATGTCAGGAAAATTTACTAAAACACATATACAATATTTAATTTCCTGAGATGTGTGCTAAAAAATCTTGATTTGCACCATTTTACATCAGGGAATAACTACAGAGGTTGAAATGGAATTTGGTACTAATTGGGGAATTAATCAAATGTTCCTTTTTATTATACTTCTGCCTGCTATAGTCTTGATTCAGAAGTATAGTGCAAATTAATTTGTACATTAGGATGAAATAGAAAATAAATGTTTATTTAAAGTTGTGTACTTGATAAATGTTTACAGTGGGATCGTTTGTGACGGCGTGATTTTATTACAAGGAATTATGTCAGAGTAAACCCGGCACTTGATAAAAATTCATTGGGGAGTTAAATGTGAAGATGTCCACGGATGAGTTGTTTGCCACATTAAAAAGTTCTAGAAATGCTCTCTAAAATCACATTAGCTGGGAAATATACGCCATTCCACTCCACAGAAGCAAAAGAGAATAGATTAGCGCGGGTTTCTTATGTGTTAAAGAGCAGTTGGATGCACTTTAAACTTTTTTTGGACATATATAGATATATATATATTTAAATATGTCATAGCTGGTCAGAGATGGAAGGAGATGGAAGGAAAAGATTTGCGGGGTGGTTCTCTTTTGAACTACCACATCAGAATCCGGTCCAGATCTTCCCTAGGACTGGGTCTAGGTTTGATTAGGGTCAGATGTAGCTACCTGGGAGTTGTTAAAGGAACTCTATAACACAGGGCCCTACAAGGGATTCTCTTCAATGAAAGAAATTGCTCGATTGTATTATAATGTTTGTTTTAATATGTTTGGCGGGTAAGCAAATAAGCAAGAATTTTCTTTGTTTTTATTTAAATCATTACTTCTTTCTTTTAATTTCACGTAATCTTTGCTGAAAAGGGTATTATATAAAAGCCCTTCCTTCTCTCCTTATATGAAACCAACGGAGGGCTGAATCTCCTCGGATCCCCCTGAAGCCAAAAGGCAGCACTCCCCCCACCAAAAGCCGAGTCCTCAGAGACCCGGCTCCGCTGTGGCATTTTATTTAGTGCAAAAGCAAGGGAAATCCAGCCCATGGCTAGTGTTATAAAAATGTTATTCTTCCGCCATCCTTCCATAGGCCAGGGAAAGTTTAAGTGAGGGGACATAAAAATAAAAATAGCCAGGCAGAAGGATCCTAGTGCTATCTGATGCGCTTACCGCAGTGCCAAGACTAATGAGCCTCTGCAAATACCCTATCACACGTGTAGACTGCCCCTGTGGATCCAACCAGGGGCACCAAAATCTGCTCAGCCAAAAGACCAAGCCCTCCCTCTATCGCAGGCACTCACTTGATCTTAGCCAAAAGACAGAGAAGTCATACATTTTCATGTCTCCTCCTGTCTTTTACCTCTCTCCTTTTCCTTATTTTCACTCGACCCTCCATCTACATATCATCCAGTCTCTGAAAACTACATTTGAGTTTTCTAGGATTGTGCATTAAATACGTTTTTAGGCCATTGGAATTCATTTACAATGTTTCCATTTTATAAGCATGACCCACACTCAATGTCCTCGTATCTCAACTGAGAACCTTTGGTATTCTGGATATTAATAGGCACACAGATTGAGACATGTCTGCCTGCCCATATAACACGCATCTCCTTCACATTAACCACATTAACAAATTAAGTTGTATTGCATAAGTGCCACACAAATTAATTAATTGCCGTATCCTCAAACAGGACATTGTTGTGTAACGCAATGCATTATGTAACAGTTTTGCCCTGTGACAAATGCAAGCAAAAACAATAGAAATCTTATGGGTGAAATTACATACAAGAACATAACGTGATATCTCATGAAGGGAGAAACAGAGAACGCATTTACATGCAAATATCGGTGAGCTCTCCAAAGTTGCTAAACGTATCAGGTTAACTTAATCGTGGCTATCCCAAAGTACTGCCTGACGCCCTGAGCATGAATGTGTGTATGTTCGTCTAAATATGTGTAAGCATGTTTGTGTGTTGGCGCTAGTGTGTAAGTTTGTGTAAGTTTGTATACATACACTGTATGGACAAAAGTATAGGGGCATCTGACCATTACACAACACAGGGCTTGTATGATATTGCACTTTAAATACAAACTGTTCACACAAAGTTGGAAGCATAACATTGTCCAGGACATTCTGGACAATCATTTGTTTCCTATTCTGTGGGAACAGTTTGGGGAAGACCCTTTTCTGTCCCAGTATGACTGCGCCCCAGTGCACAAAACAAGGTCCAAAGAGACATGGCTGGATGAGTTTGGTGTGGAAGAACTTGACTGGCCGCACAGAGCCCTGACCTCAACCCCATCGAACACCTTTGGGATAGAGATTGTGAGTCAGGACTTCTCATCCAACATCAGTGCCTGACCTCACAAATACTCTACTTCTGTGGGCAAAAATCCCCACAGAAACTCTACAAAATCTTGTGGGAAGCCTTCCCAGAAGAGTGGACGTGATATATAGTGTTTTAGCTGAATATTGGGGACCAACTTTATATTAATGTCTCTGTATTTAGAATGCAATGTCATAAAAGTCCCTGCTGGTTTAATGGTCAGGTGTCCCAATACTTCTGTCCATATCGTGTATGTGTGCTAGTGCGTATGTTAGAGGGGTGCAAGGGGCCTGATTTGGCCATCTGGCTATAATTAGGGGCAAAGGTGGCACTGTGGGACATGTTGCTTTATGAAGTTGGGGGCCCTGTGGCAGTGTTTGCACCGGGGCTGTGTGGTACAGAAGCTATTTCCACATTACTGCTTAGCCTCAGCATTTTGGAATGATGTTCTTTAGAAACACAGCACATTAGACTAACTTTTTATGCTTTTTTATTATTTCATTAAATTCACAATAGGAAAGAAGCCAACCTACTGTATGATAACCAGCTCTATTTGCTAAACCCTATTGTACGCTCTCGCCGAAATCGCAAATGCCTAACATTTAAGGTAAATTATAAGGCTTCTAAGTTAATTTGCTTTTACTTATAAATTACAGTCAAATCTACTGAAAATGCACAATGTTTCAAAAATGTACATGATATAACTGCCAGAGCTCTGGGAGCGAGATATTTGGCTTAGATGAAAGACTTCTTTATGGTGGGAGAGGGACAATGCTTTTAACTCGGTAACTGATAGTTTAACACATGTCATCTGCGCTGAATACGTTTCAACGACAACTGGGATTCATTATTCAAATTTGTGGAAAAATAAAATGGAGGAATAAAAGCGATCCTTTAGCATATTAATTGGCTGTAATAAGTACCATTCATAAATTACGCACTATTTGTGAGTAACAGAAATGAAAAATCCCCATTAAAATGAAGCGACAGATGGGAGTAAAACATAAGAAAAAAATAATTCCTAGGCACAGTCAGGAGTTTAACTTGCTCCATTTTTACCGGTTAAATTATACTTACCTAGAGACATTAGGCAATGCCAGATGCGCATGGTGAATATGTTTAGCTGACGCATGGGGATTCGTATACCATTTTCTCTTGAAAAAAATCACTAAGGCAGGTAGAATAATTAATGCATGGACATTTTTAAAGTTCCCATTAAAAGCGTATTTTTTTTCTTTTACGTTTAATGAGGATTATGTAGGTAATGTATGTTGCCAGCTCATAATAGCCACTATGCACAATGTACACTTCAGCAGTGAATGCCATACAGCGCAAATCCTGTATTAGATTTATGCATTCGGATTTGCAACAATTTTAATGAAATTTGCCAGTTTTGTTCATTCGTATGGATGTCGGAAAATGAGTGTCCCTCTTTGGTCATGTACAATATACAGAGGCTCACATCAGTTTCTTTTTTCGCATGAACCTTGGTGCTTAAAAAAAAGATGGTAGGCTCACATCAGTTCCTTGGGTAAGTGTTTAAATGGAGATCTTATTGCAATTGAATTTACCATAAAGGCTGGAGTAAGATGGTGTGAGGAGTCGCTGTAATGGACTATACCCATTATTCCTGGAGTAGTACCCAAGAGGCCGAGCTAAAGGAAGACAATGTATGTCTTTACTTATCCTCTGGTGATTTCAATGGAGCAATGGGTGTTTTTATAGAGCATAAACATTCTTTTCCTTTATTTTATTCATTCAAATTAGGGTGTGGACAAAGCGTAACAGCTCCTTGTTCAATAAATCAAATATGGTGTATTATCAAGTGGAGACATTCATGAATTAGTTTCTTCTTGATTTAGCGTTTTATCGTGGTTGACACAACCAAAAACAAGAGTACATACTATGATTTATTAGGTGTTTCATTCATGTTATGTAACATCTCAATAAATCCCTGCATTAACAAACCAGGATCAGCCTACCACAGGTTCCTACAAGGATACGGTTAAAGTAGTGCCAAAAATGTAAATACTTATTAATCTCACAACATGACATGTATTAGGTGTGCAAATCCCAGGACTCCAACAAATTAGTCCTTGTGCCAACACCCCGTGCATAAACCTGTTCCACAGAATCATAGTAATTGGCAACAAGTATTGTAGTTACCTCTGCAGGCCACTAGTTGGCAACATATAAGTCATTGAAAAGGAACAAATCAACAAAAAGTTGCATGGATACCAAAAAAACTTAAAAAAAAAATAAAAATCTATTAAACAGGACAATTCTATAAAACCTCATTAGGCAGTTGTCTGTTCAGTAAAAAAAGGATGGATTGTCCACCTTTCTCCTTAGATTGCTTAAAGGCTAATCTTTGAAATGTAACCCTTTAAGCACATTTAGACAATACTGATGGTCCCATTCGAAGGACTCTCCCTTCTTCCCCTCAAATAGCAAAGCAGGTCATCATACTTTTCTCACTGTTGGAGGGCCATACAACAACGACACATAAACTATACTAAAGGAAATTAATTTCAGTTCAAATAAATCTATTCCATTATGTATACATTTCAGCATATTCATTGGGTATATATACTATATACTATAGAGTTTCGGGTTTTCAAAGGTTTCCATTGTTTCTCTTGGTAAATGCCATGGCTTATTTGTTCATTTAAAGCTCTGTTTTTATATAGATGGGTATTGTTGAGTGAATATCGCCCACTAGTGGAAGGACCAGGGGCTACAACTAACAGAATACAGAATCTTTCAAACTGCTCCCACCTTTTCCCCGCTTTGTTTATTCTTATTTCATCTGCCATAATTAGTTTTTGTTTTGTGATAAGATTGTCATGACATGTGTTTTTCTACTGTGGGATTATCTTTGCTGACAGCTACTGATGTATCCCACCAAGAAACATAATTAGTTATTTGAATTTTGCTTTAAAAGTTGATGCTGTTAGTCTGAGAAATTAGTAATTATTTCTTCAGGCAGGAAGATTGCCAATAATTGTTACCAATTAATGGTGGAAGGTGCACTGCCACTAACAGCTTTTGTAACTGGTTTATAAAACACATCAACACAGATGATACTTAATCAGGTTTCTTTTTCCTGAGCTAAATATGTGGAAAAAGGGGCACATTACGTAAGTGCATTACATACTGTAAGCGGAGACAACCCAGTGCAAGACTCATCACTACCCTTGGCAGGGCTGAGCTGGTTCCAGTATTTGTGTATATGAATATGATAACACAACAACATGAACTAAATAGACAAACTTTATTAGTACAGTACCCCAGTGTTTTATTTTTACAGAACATGTAATAAATATATAGAAATATGTAAAGGAACAATTGTTTACCATAAAAAGTCAAAAAAGTGCAGAAGGGCAAATTTTGCTCCAAGCGATTTGTGTAGCTTGGAGCAAACAACCACACAGGGCAGCAGAATAAAATCTACCTATTTAACCAAATAAACTCCCTTTTTTAACCCCTTCCCTACAGTTTCACTTTTAATTACTATTCTTTATAGCTCCCCATCTTAACCCCTTTTCTTTCTGTTGACTAATTTGTAACTGGAGGCTGGTGTTCTTCTCTACTGTGGATGACGATATAAAAGCATTAAAAATAAAGTGGAATTAGGACTGGATCCACACCAGATGCAGCCGAAGGTCCGGTTCATAGATGAGTGTAGTGTACCCCTTTCCCTCAAGTAAAGCTTGTACTTAATATCTCCATGCTCCCCCACCATAAGCCAAGCAATATTTAGTTCTCTACCGTTGTGTACAATGGTTCTCGCAGTGATAAATAAGGTCTAAATTGCAAACAACTCCTGCAAAAATACAATACATGACCGTTACCTGGAGGGCACAGCTTTTCTTACAAAAAATATCAGGGATTACTGGGGATTTCCCGTCTGTACACAAAAAGGTCTTCAAAGCATTGTATAAGGTACACCAAGAAAGAATTCCATTACCGATCTTCAACTAAAATATAACAAATATAACAGATGCCCCTGACCCATGTGTTAAAGAACACACATACGGTGTAAAGGTCTCATTTGTAAAAAGTGACCTTTATTATGTTTGCCTTTTGTCCATTAGCCTACTTAATTCAAGTTTTAGATATATATATATATATATATATATACACAGAAACCTTCAAGCACCATTTCATAAGAACATTTTCTTCTCCTACACTGTAGCCACAATAATACCAGGATTAAAGGGACAGTAAAGCCTTGTAATAAATAATTACAATAATAAAACAATGTTGCCAAGCGACCTCTTTTTTTAATTAAAAGAATTTATCTGTAGTTAAAGACAAGAAGAATTCAACGACGGCTCCTAGTGACGAAGATGTTCAGATTGGATGAATGCAGGAGAATGCCTCCTACAGTTTAGAAGGTGGTAATATTTAAGAAATATATTGTTCTGGAATCACAGGTCAGGGTACCGCTGACCTACAGCATTCGCTGCTTGATACGATCAACACAGTAATGGCCAAAAAGAAAAATAAATGATCAATAGAGAAAAGCCATTATGGGTACACAAATTACATTAACCAGAATTAGAATGTTATCATCTTCCCTGGAAACATATTTTTTTGTTTGACGTTATTTTTTTTGTTTTGTTTTACAATCATATTAAATGTAGATACATGAAGCGAGCATTTTACTTGTTCAATATTCATCATACGAAGGATAATCTTCTCATTTCACATGAAGTCCTATTTTTACAATAATTTCGCAGCTTTCCACCGCTAATAACAAATGTAATTATTTATTACCGGGCATGACCAACGTGTTGGTTATTCTAGTGTCTGATTTTTAGTGCAAAGATGTAATCCTTGGGGTTTTTCCTTTGTAACATAAGTGCCTATTTTACACATTTAACCCTTTGAGTGCTTGGGGTTCGGTAAATTTTTCCCCATGGAGAGCTAGGCTAATTCCCTTATTTTGTTATAGCTACATTTAGGTGAAATTGCCATATACATCTTACACTTTAACTGGGGAAACCTTTTTTTTTTTTTTTTTAAGGACATCTTAAGCTATTCATAGAAACCTAGTTTAGAGTAAGCCGTGCATCCTATCATATGATCTATCTGTGAATATACAATTAAAAAAACATTTCCCAAATTATTTTCCCATAAATGTCAATTTAAGGTCTGCAGCACTCCTTACTCTCATCAGTATTCTGACTGAAAGGCAAGAACATTGAAGCCAACAAAAGTTCATCAGCACATAGGGAGCATTTCCAGTGTGGGGGGCATGTGTGATGTCATGATCTCTGACCACTGCATGGTAGGGATCAGTTGACCATACCAGCTGATCATACAATAGACCTACTGACTGCATGTTTGCACTTTGCCAACAGCATTCATAGCAAACAACCATATCAGCATTCTGTTCTGTTCAAAGTCTCACATGTACTGCTAGAATAGATAAGACTTCCACCTAGACCTGCTAAAATGGCTGCTGGCCGCACTGCAGAAGCAGTAGAGACCCCACAGTGTCTCTACAAGCATGGTATACAGCTGAAACTTTAGCCTTTTGGGGCCTGCTATGTACCGCATACACAGCTGGCGTTAAAAGGGTTAATGACATGCTCTGCGGCAGTTATATCTAAAAGAGGGAGAGGACACCTCAGGGCAGCTTTAAAGGGTTGACCCAACGTTTTTCTTAATGTCGATGGTGTGCACTTTAAATTAGCGGGAACCACGTCCTACACAGAATAGGAGCGACGGCTCCGAATCGGGCGACCCTTCTCGGCACTCCTACAGACACATCTGAGCAATGCCGCCGTTATTTCAATAATATACATTGCCGACGTATAAAAGTGGCTGAAAGCTATTTTTTTTTCAAAACGTCGTAATCCACTGTGACGGATAATGAGTGGAAGCGGCAGAGGCCTGAGAATCAATGTCTCTCTCAGCGAGCTGCAGATCATTTCCAGAACCTGGTTTTATATCTTCTTGTTTTGAGCTACAATAGTACGTGGTGTTGGCAACAAAAAAAACCCCCACAAAACCCCCCCAAACATTAAGAAGCCATTGCTAAGCCGTCGTGCTGCTGTTTGCGATGTGACACGCTGTTTGGACCCCTTTTATTGTGTGATAATTACAGTAATTTCGATCTACGGCCACTCACTGAGTAAAGTTATAGAAAAACACGAATGAATCAGACTGATGAAAAGAAGCTTTTTTTTTTTCTTCACTTTTTCCATTCGATATGACCAAAAGAAAATGTTATATTTGGTTTCAACTAAGTGCAAGCATTTGTAAAAAAAAAAAAATAAGAACATGTAGCACTGGTCCAGATTTCTTAAACTCCTTTATGTTATGGCGTTTCTACAACTTAAAAAAACAGGGGATTTTTGTGATTTTTTTTTTCACTGTAAGCTTATTTAACTATTATTCACCTTTTCGTGTTCAACGTACCCACACAAATGTATATCACATTTATATACATATAACCAGTATGTATATGTGGTGTATATATATATATATATACATACTCTATATATATAACTTTGATTAGAGACCTCTTTCAGGGTAACATCACTTAGTATTTTTTTTCCCACTTTCCTCCATATTTTTAAGAGGGAATTTTTTCTCTTTTATCCAGTAGAGTGGTTATCAGAAAGCCCACAGGGATCTATTACACTAGCTGATGTTTCCAACACTTAAATTCGGCCACCTGTCTACATTTAATTTGGGCGTTCAAGCACTTCTATGTGATGTTGGCTCCTGCTGAAAGTCTATCACAAGTCTGATCTCCTATATATATCGAAAGGGAGGCATCCCCATGACTGCGAAAATCATTAGGATGTACAATTATGTCCTAGTGGTCATTTTGGACATGCTTTTTGGGTTATAATAATAGGCCTTAATGTCTTCAAAGGGTCAAGGATTGCTATTGCAAAGCACATGAAATTTCACTTGATTAGACCCTAAAAGCCCAAAAGATGTCTAATAAAGACTAAAGTAGAGCAGGTATTTTATATTCATCATTATTCTCTTCTGCATGTAGCATGAAGAAATAAAAAAAACTAAGTGTACCACAAAAGGACTACTCTTTATAATATATCCGGCTTGTGTTCCAACTTAGAGTTACTAAATCTTCTTGGACCCATCCGTTATTTATTTAAATGACTTTTCCCATATGTTAAATCTAACAGCTCCACAAGATGTTTCTATGTGCCTCAAGGATCTCTTGGCTCCATCAGTTTTACTGTTCAGCTGGGTAGTTTGTTAATGGCATGTAACCGGAGGTGTGGGAACTCCTTGCCGCCTTGGACATAGGCATTGGGGTGCTTGTGCACACAACTACATAGAATCAGCAGTATGGGTAGGTCAGTACTCACGTAAAGCAAAGATACAATCAAGTTATTGTTTAGAAAACTTTTTGCAACAAATAGAATCTATATAGTTCAACCATTGTACAATAATAAAAGGATAGAAAATTATGGCGGAAGTTCCCCTTACAGGCGGCATGGCAGCAAACACTATAAAAAGAAACTGAAAACAATACAGTGGAAGAAATTGCTTTTTCATTAAGTCTGTTTGTAGAAGTTTATGAAATTCCTCCTTTTAAGCCTTTGCCAGCTAAACTCATTTTGGCTGACATTATTAATTTTTAGGATTTTTTTTATGATTCATTCTTTCTGTGTCAAGGATATTAAACATATTTCTTAAAATTTGTGCTCCTATAGAATTATCACCACGTGAAACAGCTAATACCTGTTGAAATATTAGTAATAATATGGTTTTTTTTTTATAGCTTCTGCCATTAAGTGAAAGCCACATTCTGCAGTGCAACCTGGGGAGAAAAAATAAAAAAGGTGAATTTATTGCTGAAAAAGGAAAGTGTTATTATTTAGTTCTAAGACATAAAAAGACCTCCCCCCAAACAAAAACTTCCTTTTTTTATGTAACTGGAACATCCAACATGGAGGGACTTAGAATACAATGAAAGGGGTTCAGTTGGAACAGTTGTATGGATCTCCTACAGTCTATCTAGGAAGGTAGTTATATTGTTTGAAAGGTATGGAAAGAACTGTACTTCTTTACCTTGAGTAGCCCTGGGGGTAGGAGAGGGTGAGTTAAAAAACATGGATATTTTTTTTAACATTGAGGGCACCTTGGATTTGGCTTTGGAAATCAGAACTGATTACTAGGCTTCCAGATCAAACTGCTGACCTCTTAATGTTGGCCACTGGCTGAAGCATGTTCCAGGAAATGAGCATGGAAGGAAGGTAGATTGCTCAAACCTTTTTTAATTAAATGGACCCAGATTTTATCACTTTTAGAATGTTGAAATGAAACATCCTATGTGAGTTGGAAAAAAGGTTTGATGGCGCGTTAATCTCTGGACGGGGGAAGTGGTCTTCAGCCTCAGCTACGACATGCCCTGGCTCTGGGCATTTTAATTCTATTGGAGATTAGTACTGTCCTTATAGATCAACCAGATACCTTCCAGATTCCTATGAGAAGGAGAATAAAGAGCTCCAGGAGAGGTGCCCAGGGAAGTTTCCAGGTTTTAAACATTATGGAAGGAGACCTGCCATCGAGATCCATGACAGATATCATTACTTAAAAAAAAAAAGATAAACAAAATATTATGCATTGCTTTGAAATTTTCTGCGAGCATCAATTGGGGAATACTGAGATTAAAAGAATGTCAAACCTGAATAATATACTGTTTATGCATAGTATATTTGTGTTTTGTTTCCCACCATGGTTGTAACACTCCATTTGTCCTTTTTAATTAAATTTTTTGTTATACATAGAGGGTCTCTAGAGCAGTTTATCGAGGCAGGAGGAGAGGCTCTACGTCTAATACTTTGGATGTGGTAGAGTCCATATCTTACACTCGGAGGATAACAAGGAATGCAGTGGTCTTTAAGTTCCAAGGTGGGCAGATTACCCTCCAATTCCTTCATGCCATGTAGGACAGAAGAAGCACAATAAAACACTTTATTTAGCCAAAGGGGTAGTGTGTGTAAAAATGAGGTGATGGGTTTCTATGTATTAAGACTTATTTAGATATATAATCAGTGACGTATTTAGGCCAACGATAGCAGGTCCAAGGGGGTGGCAGCCCCCCCCCACGAAACCAGGGGTAAAATCACTCTCTTGGGCAATCAGACCCCCCCCCGGTGTGAATGAGCCAGTTACAAGGGAGATCTCTGATCTCGCCAACTAGCCCAATTACTAGCCTTCATACACTGCTTTAAATGGTGCGTCCGGCGTCAAATGTCGGTGCTCCACAGAGACGGTAGTGGCCATGGAGGGGCAGCTGGGGGCACTTCTTTAGTATAAGCCTAGGGCAGCACCAGGGTAAATAGATTACTTGATATAATCATACATTTGTTTTCTGTTCCTAAAAAGTTGTAAGAATACAATTCAACTAAACCTGAGGAATTAGTATTTTGATTTTCTATCTCTCTCTCTCTCCTCTCTGCCTTCGTGTTGCTTTTCTTTGAATTTGACCCAGATTTGTCAGACGGAGCAAATGTTATAAATTGGTGAGAAATTACAGAAGTTAAACAAATCAGCAGAAATAATAGGCTACCAGCTTGGTGTCCAGCTTTGGATACATTAAAGGCTATTTCAAATAAATTTTGTATTCTTTGATATCTTTGTTTATCAATGCTTTTTTATTTTGGCTGTATAAATAGAGCTTATACAGACAGCACACAGCTGATGCTCTATTGTGATGATCTATTTAGTGGTCTACTCACTGAGGGCCAAATTACTTCACACACAGCCCTGAGATGCAAATATTCTGAAAAACACCCCTCGTCTTATAATCGGGGTCGTCTTATAATCAGACCTCAAATAGAGGTCTGACTATGAGACTAAGATCCAGATCCCCTGCAGCGCTGCTGGGGACCTTAATCCTCCTGTCTGGTAAACCCAGGGCCGGCCCAAGGCAAAATGCCGCCTGGGGCGAATTTTAAAATGCGGCCCCCCCCTTATCTACCCTTCCTCTCCCTCCATCCCTGAAGCCCCCCGCCCCATTATCTACCCTTCCCCCCCCCGTACTTACCTTTCAGCAGTCCTGCGGCGAGACTCCCTGTTCGGTCTCGGTGCCGGCTTGTAACGCTGAGCGCCGGAAATCTTCCGGCACTCAGCATTACAAGCCGGCACCGAGACCTTACAGGGAGACTCGCCGCAGAGGAGAGAGAGAGGGGCGCTTGTAGCTTCCTCACAGAACTCTATCTCCCCCTCCCTCCTCTGGGGGCGGGGCCAGAGAAGTTGCTGGTACAGCCGGTCCCCTGCAGAAGTCTTCGAGTGAGAGATCTGCAGTTCAGGTAAGGGGGTGGGGGAGGGTTTTTGGGTAAGTATGTGTGATTAATGTGTGAAGTATGTGTGATTAATGGAATGAATGAGTATTTAAATGTTTGTGAATGTGTGTTTGTGTGTGATAGCATGGATGTGTAAGGGGGGTGGGGGTTGTAGCATGGCATAGGGAGGCTGTAATCCCACTACTATCATCCCCAGGTTCCAGCATGTACTGGCTGCCTTGGCTTGATAAGAGTGTGATTGCTGTTAGCAGCAATCACACTCCTATCAAGCCAAGGCAGCCAGTACATGCTGGGTTAAAAGGCATATCATGGGGCTGAGTGGCATATAGGGGGTTAAAATGCATTTCTGGACCTCCAGAAATGCATTTTAACCCCCTATATGCCACTCAGCCCCATGATATGCATATATACCTCCAGAAATGCATTTTAACCCCCTATATGCCACTCAGCCCCATGATATGCCTTTTAACCCCCTATATGCCACAGTGGCATATAGGGGTATAAGGCATATCATGGGGCAGAGTGGCAAATAGGGGGGGTATAAAGCATTTCTGGGGGCAGAGTGGCATAACTGGGGGGGGGCAGGTTGGCAAATAAAAGGAAATTTAAAAAATATATTTACATGAATTAATATTTACTGGTAAAACTTTTTTTCCTATAGGGTCGTCTTATATTCAGGCTTTTTGTTTTTTTCCTAAATTAATATTTTGATTTTGGGGGGTCGTCTTATAATCAGGGTCGTCTTATAATCGAGCAAATACGGTATTTTATTCATACAAATGCATCTATTAGATTTTTCTTTTAAAATGTATTTTTTTTTAAAAGGTAAAAGAAAAGGGGCTCCTGGCCTCTCCAGGAATTACCTTCAAAATTGACCACAAATATCCAAGGACAAAAGAGATACACAGCGGATTGAAATTTACTTCCACTGGGACCTCTTACTGCTAAGAAAAGATTCCTTCACCTGAACACCCCGAACATGGTTCACTGAAACCATAAAAGTGACTGGGATTTTATCATTCATTTAGCAATGCTCAGATTCCATTTCCTATTGATGCAAAAGAGAAAATATAAGCACTGAAGCACATTGGTTCTGAAATTCTATAATCTGTCCTCAATGCTGTTATCTAAAGCAGCTTGAAGTGCAACATTTCACACCTCACACGGAACTGCATCCTTTAGGACAATGTGACAACCTCCCACAGCTGAGTTCCCTTCAAAACTTAAATTTTTGCAATGATCACCTATATTCCCTCATAATTGTATTGCCTACATCCCCATAAAGTGGTCTCTCCACTCAGTCCCTCACAAGTGGTTACCCTAGGATTGTTTGGAATCCTCAAAGACACACACAGGAGCTGCGTGGGGAAAATTAGTTAAAACTCTTGATACTATCATAGCTGCTTTGGTTTTATACAAATTATTGCTACGTCTACCCACAGAGAAGGTCTTACTCTTAATCAAGTGTCCCAGTCTGGACTAGAATAAGTATCTGCAAATCCAGTTGTATGGTCAGACTACCACTCCATACACTTCTCCATTGTATCTCAATAGGCCAGGCCCCAGCCTCAGAACCTGGTCAAACGCTGTTCATTAAAAAGGGTGATGCCATTGGACGCAACATCAAACTTAGATCTAAGTGAACTGATGGGCAGCTCTTTAGTATGACTCTACAAAATGTGAGAGACACCCTAGAGAGCAAAGCACCAACACACATGTGCATCAAAACGCACAACAATGCACCTTGGATTGATAACACAAGCAGAGGTATGAAAAGAAGAGGCCATAAACTTGAGAGAAGGTGATGTGGGACACATGATCCAGAGAATAAAGACGCTCTTACTAAACAGCTCTAAGAATATCAATTAAAAATAACTAATTGTCATTCTTGCTCTGCGAAACTACACTCTCCTGAAATACACCTAGGCAACTGCTTTGCACAGTAGAAAGGCTGTGCAAACTAGTATGCATGCATATCCCCACCAACTATTCACAGGCTAAGTGTGAAGAATTTGCAACCTTATTCACTGACAAGACTTCCTCTGATCCTCTATCACAACAGGCCAACAGGAAAATAATAACGTAGTGTTAGAAGCCTGTATTACTCCTCCATTGACTTTAGTAGGCTCCAGAGACTTTAATGGGACCCTTTGGGGTCAATAGAGAGCTAGTACACTGAGGGCTGCTGGTATTAGGATATAAGAACAGTATCTGGGACTTAAATTATGCTTTAAAAGTAGTGGGTAGGGATCTGTAATTTTGTGAGTAAAAGACGAGGACATGTGAACTCATATGTATTCATATATTAATCTACATGTTGAGTATTTGCATTAAGGGCCATATAACAGGAGTTGAGCCTTAACTTAACTGACTAATCCACTTCTTTGTGAATAAGCCCTATAGTATGCCCCAGAAGAAATTATGTTCAAGACGCACACCTAGTCAGCCAGAACTGGCCTACAAAAAAATCCAAAAGCAAATGCAATTCTAATATTTAAAACTATTTACTTAAATAAAATATCATGCAAACTGCTCTGGTTAAAAACATATTCAAATATAAGTTACTTTTTTTTAATAAGAATAAAACATATATGCAGTGTATAAACTGTACAAACAAAGCATGGTCTAAAAAATATTCCATAACACATAACAGGTTAAATAATATGCAAGTTAAACTAGAAGGTTTTTTACTATACCTGATATAATGAAATGCATTATAAATGACCAAATATACTGTATGCATGAAGGTGAACAGTCCGATAATAGTATGTGTTTTCTATGCCAAAACCTCTGAATACAATAACATTTTAGAAATTATAATCCAGCCATGGTAGATATATGAGGCCAAAAAGGTTAATGTATTCTGTGGACTCAGGGGATTTTCATCCTATGAAATCTATTTTGTTAGCTAAAAATGGATGGGTGATCATAAGGTATTACTACCTTTTTAGGCATATATGGAAACAGAATACATTCTACCTACAATTGCTGACTTTGAGATATTCAAATTTATATATTTACTGCTTTCCTGTAAAAATCTTTAATAAAAAATATACGACAAAACATATTGTTATTTTGAAATGAAGTATTGGATTTTTTTCCATGCAAAAAGCTGTATTTATATCCATATATCAAAAGAAGGAGAAACAATATATCTTATGGTAAAATCTTGGGTATAATATGCACCTGTGTATAATAAAAACATAGACTACATTTTATAAAAAAAAGGATATATATCCATAACTCCAGCTTCACAGTTTACTTCTACTGCACATTTACGTATACTCACACTCACACTCATATATACTCACACTCACCCTTAGATATACAAAATCACTCCCACATCTACATTTAGGAACCCCTCCAAGCTTACCTACCAGCTCAGGAGTAGGGTCTTTCATTGTGGTCCAGCAGCTGATGACAAGTCTGTTCTACTTCTCCCTCGCAGTCCTCACACCAGAAAATTACATTTTATATTGGTGCTCAGAGTTGGTCAGCGTGCTGGTAATGAAGGAACGCCGATGGAGGGGACTTTGCCAGCAGCCGTGCTCAGCACTGTCGTTTGCAAGTACAGCGTCACCAGTTGTCTAGACTCCTGCGGTCTGCAGGTATCCTGACCTCAAAGAGTTTGACTTGTCCCCCTTCTCCATGTCCTGCCCCATTCATTACTAGTTGTACAACCAACTCATGACTGGTTAATGGGTTACACAAGGTACGGCACAGCCACCTGCTGTCCAGGTGAGGTAATTTCCAAACAATCCCCTCTAAAGGCGTGGTCTCTGGATACTCCCAGGATCTAGACAAGAGGGGTACCTGCGATGAAATTCCCAAATGAGCACAGGGCCATGAAGATTCCCAGCGAGGTCCCATAATCTGTCCTCAACCCTGTACACAAGAGCGTCTCTTAAGATCAGCCAGAATGTTAGCAGAGGCTTGATGGTGGATGGAAGGCAGTGGACAAACATTGCTTGATTCCCAATTCCTGGCAGACGGCCTTCCAAAAAATGTGAATTCCCCAATGGTAGTCAGACAGCAGAACAGCTCACCAAATAACGAAAAGTCCAATAAGCTGGCTGAGGTCGTAACAAGAAAATTGTATCGAAGGGACTCCGGTCATAGGCAGGTAAAAGGTAACTAGGACATGTAGCAAGAACACAAGAACAGGCAAACTGAGCAGATAAAGACACAAGCCAGGTTCAAGGACAACAAGATGCTGGTGCAGCTGTCCATAGGCGTTCAGGGTTTATATAGGGTCTACCTGGATTACCCCCTAATTGCCCCTATAACCCCTCTGAACATCCTGTATCCACCCAACCTGCTTACTCATGCTCTTACCCCCCTCCCCACAGTTATTATACTGATACCATTCCGATCGCTGTCTAGACTGGTCATGCTGCCCTTACACCTATATATCTCCAGAACAGTCTTTCTGACATATAATGATATGCTTTATACATGTGTGCAAAAAAAAGGAAGAAGAGCTTTTTAACTAAGACTCCTTATCGTGAGAACGAGTTTTCCTCTACAGAGTAACGAGGCAAATGACCTGACATCCTTTCTCTTTCAGACGGGAGAGAAATGCCCCTCTTTGATCAGACATCGCACATTACTGATAAAAGCACACCTCACCGGCAGATAATATACACGTTGGGATAATGCACACTCTGGAAGCGCATCGCAGTGCGCGTTATTACTTCATGGCAAATGCTTGGTTTATTCCGCATTCTGAGTTTCTTTTTCAATGTCTGTCCCGGAATTAGTGGGGAAAATCTAGATCTAGATACATGGCAGTCACAAAATACATTTATATACTGGTACGGGCATATCTATCCACTTCAAATGGCTAAGGAGGGTAACTGTTTTAGTGATTGGCTTTATCACCTATGAATAGTCATGTAGGTAATAAGGCATGGTATTTGAAAGAAAGAATGCATTTTGGTTATGGGCTTAGATTAAAAAACATATATTTATATTAACAATATTCATAATTCTAGGGCTGTGAAACATTGCTGAATCTATTCAGTAAGATGGTGAGTTCTGGATCAATGTGCAAAAACAAGTATTTACAGAATAACACATTTTACTTTTTTAACATTTATAATATGTATGATAATAATAATCGAAAATAGGAGAAATAAAGAAAAAAGCTTACATTTTTGACCATTGTTGGCAATGAACACTTGAATTTATTGCTATTCACTATTGCAGGCAACTGTTTGGAGGATTGGCATTAAAACATATATTACTCGTGTGATGCGAAGGCTCATTGAGATGTAATCAGACGTGTCGTTAAGTATTGTATGTAGATTGTTATTGCTATTCATCATCTAATTGGAATGGCAGGCAGCGGGTCTTCAGGGACACCGGCCCATAAATATACCGTGTTTCAGTTACAATGAAGCATCGCAGGATTTTATGCATGCAGGCGTCTCAGCATGCGGAAATTTAAGTTTTATGAGACCGTACGAGAGAAATGCTAATGTTGGGTGAAAATAACAGAATAACTTTACCTGGATATTCCTTTCATTAAAGATAAAAACTTAGCTTCAATAAATGGTAGTCAATAATATATAAAACGCCTTTCTCCTATACTCGAAGGAAACATTACACAATGCGTTGTTGTTTCAAGCAGGGATGAAATATATTTTTCACTCTATTATCTAGTCACCCGATTGGGCTGAAAACCTGTATCTTACATATAACATAGGTATAACACACAGGGCACATAGCATACCTGCCGCCATGCAGACAAACCGCTAGCGTGATTTTGCATATACAGAAAGTTGGGTGTCCATGAAAAGCACATGAGGCTCATGTAGGAGCATTTCTTAGGCGTTGGAGTTCTACCTAATTTCGTAGTCAGGGCTCAGAACGGCCAGAAAAGGTGTCAGTCACATAACATGGCCGTTCCAGAAGAACAAATGAAAATAGGAATCTCTCTTAAACCTGGCCTTGGAAAAAATGCGTTAGGGGAAAAATGAGTACTAACTTTGAATAAAATACTGTACATGGCATTTGGTTTGGAACCCATGTATCCCATACCTCCCAACTGTCCTGATTTATACAGGTATGAAAGTAAATCTAGGGTGATGCATGCTTGAGAGGTGCAGAAAGTGTGCCTGCACGTTGTTTGGGGGGTTCCCAGTATCTCAATCTGTAATGTTCCGATATGTCTAATACTATATAATGCACAAAACCAAATAGAGTTTTTAAGAAAAAAGAACATCAAGCTGCCTTTATGTTAACGAGTTCTAGACCTTTATCATAACCAAATGAGTAAATGTAGACCAACATCAATCATAGCCACCAACAACACACAGCAGAGTCAATGTATTGTTGTTGTTACCTTTTATTTAGGGAGTGCTGTAGCTCTAATCTTTTTCTGATGCAGAAAACGCTCGGAAAATGTCAGGTATTAAGTATGCGCTGCAAAAAAAGCAACAAAAAAAAAAAAAAAAAACCCCTGGACCAGGAACTATAGTCTACCTAAAAAGCTCTCAAAATATATGGAATTACTGTATAACACTATTTTATTTCAACCGCTCAAGGGTTTATAACAACTGGAATATAGCTAAACCGCAGTCTCATGACCCGATATTTGCAGAGATGTTAACGTTTGGCAGGCTGTCAAAATCCGTTCACGTTCAGGGATTTAGGACACCTGGGGGAACGGCTAATTTTCCAGCCATGTTGTTTTTTTTTTATTCTTCCATGAAAGACTGATTCACCCAGAGAATTATACGGGAAATACGCCTAAAGCCCAAATAAAATTTGTGTATTGTGAACAAATAAACATATACAATACCAGAAAATCCATATTTACCATTCAACAATACAAACCTCTTTATAAATCCACCGAGGATTGCCGTGTTTATTAAAGTTCTTAGAACCGGATTCAATTAGCTGAGATAAGATATATCAGCAATTTCCACATCAGTTTTGGTTTATTTCTTTATATCAGGAAAAAAAAAGAAGACTATTGCATTATCAGAGATACATTTATTTTATAAAATTGAATCCAGCCTACAGACTGTTGATTTTTTTTTATATCGAAGAGGATATATCTATGAAAAACAGATATTTATAAAGGGTCTTGGGGGAAAATGTTGTCAGGGAAGAGAATTTAAGTAGAAAATAATGTGGAGGTCAATGATAAAGCAAGAGAGCTCCAGAATCTGAATAAGCTTATATGAATATATTATATTCTCAGACCTGGGAATCCTCTGGGTTTAACTCAGAGTCTCAAGGTCAGTTTCTTCTTTCTCTGGGCAGGGGAGTTATATCTGGCCACACCCACTCTCCACCCACTAACCGCCCACTCCCACAAACTAAAGACTACGCACATCAACCCTCACCCCTACACATGGCTAGCTTCAGCCTTTCACGGAGCTACTTCCCCAGGAGAGGGGGACCTCTAGGTAGCCTACCCTGAAAAGCTTATAGGTCACTGCTCTGATCTCCAGCATTTCAGCTGGAATGTTATTTCACTTATCTTATTCACTCCATTGATGGCAGTCAACCTTCTTGTACATAGAATTTTGATAATCATCGCTTATCTTCTGTTGTAATTCTTATTCTTATTCTACTAAGTTAAGAAGGACGAGAAAAATAAGAAATACATTGAAATGCTAGTTTTGGCCACCTTTTGTTGAATATTTTTGAACTAAATGTCACGAAAACAAATGCGTTGACAATGAAAAAGAACATAATATATTTCGTTTTACAAAATGATTTAATTCCGCTAAAGGAATTGATAGTGAGAATTCTCATTTGTGCCTTTTATTCTTTTATCCCCTATATTTGATAAAAATATTATTTGCCTTAATATAGGCCATAGAGGATTATAGATCACACACTTAAGTTTATGTTTATTTGTAGTTTTTATCACTATGCCGGCTCAATGCCAACATAGAATTAAAACCATTACTCCCTACCAAGTGACACCTTGTTTCTTTTTAATTAAAGGTACACTTTGACATTAGTTTATCTGTTTCATTTATATGTACCATTTTCTGTTAACCTTCTAGTCCAAAATATTGCAATAGAATACACATCTATCAGATACGTCATCTCATATTTTTATTAGACTGGAATCATTTCAGTTTCTAAAACCCAGATGTAGTTAATGATCAACTTCAGAATATGTCTCCATGGTTTTGAAAAACATGATACTGCTTGTGATATTTGCTTGAAAAACTGAAGGACAATAAATAGTTTTTTTTTGTTATTATGTGCACATGAAATTTGTCTCTAAAAAAAACTTATTCCAAACCTCAAATGCAATCATAAGGTTTATTCAATAAGTAATTATTTTTCAAAATAAGCACACAGAGAACAGGGACAAATGGTATAGCACGCAGTCAGTCGCACCAGTTTCAAGGTATTCCACATCCTAGGTTTCCAGAGGAATTTGATACTTATTTTAAAGTGATCCTTAATTTTACAAACGATTCTGTTTTTATTTGTTTTCAGTATATTCTATTATAACCAGAGAGACCCGATAGTAGTGTATTTGGAGATGAGTGAGGAGATGTAAGTGGGGGGAACTACCACGTAGTAGGAAGACCCCAGGTCTTCTCTCCTTACATCTATGGAGTTAAGGGCTTATGTTGTTCCAGTTTGTCTGTTGAATGCAACCATTTTTCATTGAAATACAACATTTATGTTCCACTGAATGCCTAAACACTGCTCAGAAACAATTCTCAAGTTTTATCAAGTTATTGTCCGCTTAGCTGGTCCTTTTTTATGTTTCTTTTCTTTCCTTTCTGATTTCTAGTGTCTAGTCATTTAACACGAATAAAAGGCACCCAAAGGGTTAAAAGTCTGCTGCCATAGCAACAGAAATAAAACAATGTTTCTGTCTAGTTTTTATGAGTTCAATTTAACACAACCAATCTGAAAGAGCACCTTTAATATCAGTTACAAAGTATTGACTTTGTAAAAATTAGCAGATTATATTTCAAGATTTGCACGTAGTTTAGCCATTGAAAGTTGGACAACTCTTATGTTTCTACATGTTTTGAAGGACAGGATTCACAATAAAGCACACTAGAAATGTAGAATTTGACGTTAGATAAGAACCATTTGACTTAATAAGTCCTTGGTTTTCTCTTAGGTTCACAAGGGGGGGGCAGTAGCCCCAATTTTTATTACCTATATTTCATTCACATGTGACCTATATTAAGATTAGGCCAGACACATCAGTTCATGGAACACCCATTAAACTATACATTATGCAGGGTCAGCTTAGCCTTTTCTTCAAAGAGGAACTTACCAGGGATAGCCATTCCTAACACATAGTAACTTTAGGTAGGTAGCTGAAATGTTTGAAGTTATCACAGCTCACTTTATTATAATGCCGTCCATATCTTTTTATTTTACCATTGTTAACATCTTGTTTCTCAGGATGAAGCAGAGCTTATCATACATGTACCATAATAAATCATTTTATATAAATAGTAAGGTCCCTCTATTCATAATGAGTAATTGAGGATATAAAAAAATGAAAGGACTTCAGAATTGTACATATATATACATATACTGTATATATAAACAATAATTAAATTGAATCCAAAAAAAATCTATAAAGCAGAGTAAATTAAAATAAGGAAAACATTGTCCAACAAAGATAATTCTCAATAGGCGTGGTGTCCCGTCCCCCCATCTTGCTTTTTTTACCCTTCTTATATACCCATTGTCTTGGGTAAAAGTTGGCAGCTCCACTCTGCATGACCTTGAACATGTCACTCAATGTTGTTTACTGCGAATCTTGTTTACGCGCAAGTTTGCACAAGTCTACTACTCAGTAACATGATTACTTGAACGATGGCACAAACCTCTTCATTTATTGTTTTCTCTCCAAGTTAAATCAAATCACAGGAAACAATATAGATCCTATAAAAAGACAGAGCATCGAATCAGTTGAATTGCTGGTGATATATTGTATAATTATCTTGAAGTAGGAGTTCGAGTGATCAGTTTAACCTACTGCCATCAATCATCATTTTCTGTTTATTCTAGAAAACTGGACGTAATCGTGGTAGTGATTTACTACTTAAGTAAAAAATGATGTTTATTTTTTATACAGTGTTGTCAATAACTGCCACAATATGGACCTGCAGTAGCTGCAAAAAAAATGAGTTAATGCAATGTTCCGGAATCCTAAGAAATTTGGCAAATATTGTTTAAAAGGCAACAGGCAAACATAACATCTTCTCTTGGTAAACAAATAACTTTTTAACAACCAGGGACCTTGAAATGAGGACAAACTTACATGACTGAGAGTCCACCGTTCTTGCAGGAGAAGGTTGCTGGAGATGGCTCTTCATAATCCATAGTCAGGTTGTTGGGCTTGAATTGTCTACCTCTGAAGTACTGTAAATTGACTAATACCCTCTGTTTATTGTCTGACCGAGTAAAATACCCCCTCCCAAGTATAGAGCGTAAAAGAGCTGGTAATAATTTATCCATTTAATCTGTTTATTACAACTACCCAGAGTGCCAAAGTAAATAATTGTCATGGATGCCAAAGCTATTGTGCTGGTACGAAAATCCTCTGCCAACGGAGATGAGTAAGGAGAGAGAAAGAGGAGCACTCGAGGAGCAAAGGTTTAAAAATGGAGGTCTTTTTCTTCTAAGCCAGTGATTCTGACCACCCTTCAAAAATGGAGGAACGTGGACGTGAATGTAGAGCACATAGACAGCCATGTCCATAGACAACCATGGGTAGACATTGTAGACAGTGTTGTATGCTTCCAACCAGATGAAAAACCCTACTACTGTCTGTTTTCAATGTAAACAATTAACATCCTTTCTATTTGTATTTCCCCTGCCACCGACTCAAACCAATGAACACATTCAGAACTTGTAACTTTGAAGTTACAAGAAATTTATCTCCCATACCACTGTGGCTCCTGCACTCAACGGCGTCTTTGTTACTCTAGATTTAGCCATGACCATTGTATAAATGATATAGATTTTGTATAAAAAGCTATAAAGGTCTGGCGTGACGCTCATAAATTCTAAAAAAAAAATATCAAGATAAGACAAGATCTATCTAGTTTATTTCCCTCGGTCTGTGGTGTCCTTGTGATATGTTTAGATCTATGGGTTTATTTTTAAAAAGGAGATCCATTCAGAGGGCATCTTTTTACTCAAACCTCATCTTCAATATTGTTGCGAACTGTTACGTTTGACCTTTTTGAGAAAGAAAATTCGTTTTTGTCTTATTCTACACATAAAGAGGGTTTTAGGTGGCTTCATTTCCTAAGTAATGTGTTGGGCTGAGATCTATTTTTTGTCCTTCAAAAGAAAAAGAAGGCTTTTTTCTGTTTGCATAAGATGGGGGGAAGCGAGTGCCATGTGTGAAGCTTAGTTGATTTGCCTAGCAGGGAGGCTTAAGTCTGATTGTGGATGGTATTATAAATGTGCCATTTATTTCAAACACTATATTTTAGGAGGATTAACTCAGTTTGATAGAACACAGAAGTAATGTAATAGACATTCTCTGCTATCTTTCAAAGAAAAGAAAGCAGCTTTTGATTTCTAGACTTTTTGCCGTTTTTTGTTTCCGGTATCCATGGACTGATAAAACGAGGACGTATGAAGAATTGTTGTGCAGAATAATAGAAGACATTTATCTGACAATAACAATTGTTTTACCCTCCTACAGAACATATTAACCTATCACTAGTGATAATACCCCTCCGAGATATGTATGAAACAGTACTATCACACGAGCTGATGTGCCTGTCTGCCGGTAGTTGTCTGTCGGAGGGGGGGGGTCGGAGGTCGCTAAGGAGAACCCATGCAAAGGAAGCACAAAGAGCGATCCAGGTCAGCAATTTATTGCTGCAATGTTCTCAGCTCAGGGTGACACACATGGAGTAACAACATGGCTTATGTCATACCTGCCAACAGTCCTGAATTTCCCGTGACAGTCCTGTTTTGCTCGGGTCTTGTCCCGTCAAATTCAGGTGTGTCCCGGCATAAAGAATACTGCCTGTGAATAGTGAATGACACTGTGTACAGGCAGCATTGCATTTTATCTGTGTATGTATAAGACGCATGCTAAACACATGAGAGTGGGAAGAGAAAAAAAAAAGAACATATAGTGTCCGTAAAATAAACACATATCTACAGCTTCCTCGTGACTACTGCACCCGTGATTCACAGCACTTCGCTCACTTCTGTAAACTTCAATAAACTACGTAATAAAACTAATCTTAAATGTATGCTATATAATAAAACTAGGGAGAATCCAAATAAAAAAGCATTTTTTGCTGGTGCTTTCTAGCAGCTGTACTGTTGCTGCTGGGATATTATATATTATATTTTATATTATATTATATATTATACATTATATTATATATTATATTTTATATATTATAGCTCCTTGGTGTATGTGAGTTGTGGAAACATTTAATGGTAAAAATTATACCCAGGAAGTTTACGGATGTGGGCACGCTGACGTAGGTGGGTAGTCCTACTGATGTGGGTGGGTGGTCCCGCTGACATCAGTGGGTGTTCCTGCTTGCATTGAGGGACACACAGTTTTTTAACCCCTTAAAGACCAGGCTGTTTTAACACTTTTGCGGTGCTCATGTTTAGCTGTAATTTTGTTCTCTCTCATTTAGTAAACTCACACAAGGTATAAATTGTTATTTTTTTTTCCCAGAATACGGGTTTCTTCAGATACCTTTTTTTTTTTATCATATCATCTTAAATACTATCATTTAAAAAAAAAAAACATGGTGAAAATTTGGAAAAACCACTTTTTCTTACTTTTATTTGAAAAACTGTTTACTCATTTACAAAATCTAATGAAAAAAAACCTGCTAAATAGATTCTACTATATGGTCTGATTTTAGAAATACCCAATGTTTTGTTGTTGTTTTTTTTGCTTTTTTTTGTGAGTTATAGGGAACTTTTTTCTCTTCCTTTTTACATCTGGTCAGTCTGCGGCTATGGCAAATTCAGTTTGCCCCATCAAACCATACATTTTTTAAATTAGACACCTCTGGGGTATTTGAAATGCTAGTATTTTGATCTCTTTCCATGGATTTTGGGGAAGATACACTGCTAATTTTAGCACTTGCTCATAAAAACTTTTAATTTTTTTATTTTATTTAGTTGGAACTGGGTGGTTGGTTCCCCTGACATCACTGCATAATTGTTTTTAAAAGTTACAGAATTTTTGTCTGAAGAGACCTTCTTGGAAACTTGTTTCTTGTGACAAGTAACTTCACACGCAGTGGTGCTTGTGACCGCTTTCCTTTTTGGTGTCATTGACTGCCTCGCTATCGAGACCGAGAGTGTTCCTAGGTATGATAATAATAATAATATTAATAATAATAATCAATTATTATTAATATTATTATTAATATTAATAATAATAATAATAATAATAATTGATTGCTCTATACTAATGTTTTGTAGGATAGACAATCGTAATTCCACACCTTATTCATAACTCCTTTGGGCGCATGTATATTTTGTAGGCTGTAGAAGAGTTACAGTAATACCAGCTATCATCTATTAAAATATTTGAGGTATTAAGCTATCTATACACTTAGGGTTATGCATCTCAAACTGCACTCATTGTTGTTAACAACAGAGAAAACGGTATCATAAATAAATTTGGTAATTCATGTCCCGGGGTCTAATGAGGCAGCAGCAGAGTGATTAATGGACCTGGAGCACTTGATAACTTTGTGGTAACTGAACAAGTCCCGTTGTTTGATTTATGAATCTGAAGTACTTGATCACTTCGCAGTAACTAAGTAAGACTAATAAGTCGCGTCGTATTAATGTAAACAGAAGGTATGGCTTCTTGGCTGTTAACGTAAGAGGCCCTTGAGTTTTAAAATAAATCCCTGATGACTACATTATCATCATTAGCTTTCATTTACCAGGACAAATTCCTGTAAAACTGAGACCTTTTAATATATTATATAATTAATGCTGGCGTACAAGTACACAAAATCAATACAGATTGAAGATTGCTTAGATACAGTATTAAACTAAAGTGCTATTGAACCAGACCTTGTTTTCACTTTACTAAGGAACCCACTAGGAAATGAATTGGATGTTTGTTTACCAGTTCACTTAGTTTAAAAAGAGTTACAACATTCATCTCCAATACGCAGAGAGGATAAATAATAAAATCTGATACTTTTACTGTGTCTGCGTGGGAGATTATAGAATACACGACAGATTTATACTGTAGGTTATCAAGTGAGATTCAGGAATGATGAATCCTTAGGTCAGGTATGATGGAAACCTGTTACATATTTATTATTATGTTTTACATTATTACATTTTTTACATTATTAATATTTACATATTGTTTGTTACCTGTGTTGCTAAAAGTTATATATTCCTATTTAAATCAAAGTGCATGTACAATGCAATCACTGATTGGTGGATGCCTAATTTTGCTTCTTCATCATTGTCATGTGACACAAAAGCTAGCACTGAAACATAAACATGGTTTTATTAGTACAATGCAATTGTAGACTGGTTGGTGCCCACAATTAATTTAATTGTGTAAAGTTTTGCCTTGTAAAATATTTTCTTTAGGGAGCACTTAATTGTCATGTGACAAAAGTTGATTGGAGCTATAGAACCTTAAAATGTGTGAAGTTCTGCCCATTAAAAAGGTAAAAACCCAGCTGTAATGTAAAATAGGTGGAACCGTTTCCCAACATAAATGGTACATGCTAATACAATGAGGGAAATTTAACATTCCTGGGTTAGGCATAAACCTATCCTGAATATAAAACGAGACCAAGGACTAGAGGAGACAAATTAGTCTAATCTTATGTTAAATTGTCTCTGTGGTGAGTAAAATGTAGCCCCTACTACATTTCTTTATTTCTTTTTTTATTTATCTATTTATTTCCTTAACAGTTTTTTCCACACAAGTGTTTTTTAGGGTAAGAAACAGGATCTTTTCTGCGATAATATTAGTGCAACAATACTAGCAGCTTTATTTAAAAAAAAACTTGAAACATACTTTGTGTCACAAACCTTAGCACCCATGCCATGACACATACACTGGTTGCTCTATGACATCACAAACACATGAACACTCACAGCAGGAATAGATGAGCTGTGTGCACATTCTGCTTGATCGATTCGAGGTGGTAGTAGCTTGTTTTGTTAACCTGTAGCCATGCCCATCTGGGCATACTGCGGTATTTGTATAAGCCCTCTCGATGATACTTCCAACGTGGCAGCCATATGCTGCGGGCACACATTCCACCAAGAGTGCTTGCTGCAGTGGTTCCGCTCCTCTCCAAGGCCGACATGTCCACAGTGCAGAACTCAGTTGGGCAGCAGCCAAGATGTCATTAAAAAACTTTTCTTTGATATCAGAGAGCAGGAGGGTCCCACTCTTAATGAAGAGCTGCTAAAGAAGGAGGTGGAGAGATTGAACGCTCTTATCCTCTTAAAAGAGGAACGGCAGAAACAATCCTATGACAAGGCATGTGCAGCGCATGACCTGCGGCAGAAGAAGAACACCAGGATGGAGGATTTACAGAAACATCTTAGGGAGCTGAAAACTTTGTACTCAAGACAAGAGGAGCAGCTGAAGATTCTAGAACAGCAGCTGTTGGAGAACAAAGTGGCCATAGAGGAAGCTGGGACGTTAAAAAAGAGGTTAACAACTTTGGAGAATGTGGAGATGCTGCAGACTCAGAGACCGGACATGGAGACGGCAATAAGAGGATTGGCGTCAGCGCCAGATGCCTTGGAACAATTGGCCGTCTACTATGTGTCTGTAGCTAAAGAGTGTAACCATTTGATGGATGCACAAACAAAATCAGCAGAGATGACAATGAACTTGAAGAGGGAATTAGAGGCCTCAAACTACAGGGCTCAGAAGACCATGCTTGAAATGCAGAGGTCACAGGAAGCCCTCAATAACACCCAGATGGAGCTTAGCGCCATCCGAAAGAAAAAGAAAGTGCAGCTCCATCACAAAACCTCACAGCCAGCACCCAGCGAAGCAACCGGACGCCTGCCATTTACCATCCCGGCTCGCGTTGGATTCCAGCTTCCAAAACTTCGCTCCCCCCGTCACGGGGCACGATATGGACCTTGAGTCCATCATTGACATTGAACCATATGAACTATTTATGGTCTTTAGTATAAGTGTTAGTATAAGTGTTAGTATAAGTGTTAGTATAAGTGTTAGTAGTTAATAGATAAGTTAATAAATAGATTGTAGGATACAGTGTTGTAAAGTTGTTCATTTTATATTTCTCTGGTGCAAAGAAAATTACATTATGGCCAAGCATGAAACATGTGAAGTGAAATGTGCTCATTGTAAAGGAAATATGCTTTACAGTCTATATTCACAAAGTTATATTTTGTCTTCACAAACAGAATATAAACGCTATAAAAAGAAAGTCCTTTTTTTATACACCATGTGGAAATTTAACATGCCAGTATTATAACTCTTTCCATGTCACGGCCAAGCAACGCCCCAATATGTGTTCAGCAACATCTCCTGAGTTCAGTCATATCGCCCTCTGAAGCAGTCACGGTGCATCCTGGGGTGCGTTTTCGGCGTCACTGAATATCTCGCATTTAAATCAAGCGTCGGTCGCCATACAGTGTAAGGGGGACGCCGACGCCTGGGGGGGGGGCAGACAAGGTCCCTGCAGTACATTTTAGTGGAATCGAGGAATTACAGCAACAACATTTAAGAGAAGAAAGCGATCTTATATCGCAAAAACATAAATAGGTGACCGCGCCCCTCACACCAAGTGAGTATAAATAATGCAAATAATACCAATTTAATGTAGCTTCAAGGAAATCCGAGCAGTATGTAAAATTGTATATATATCATAATAAATAATTAAAAAATAATAATTTAGAGAAAATGACAAAGTTCAAAGTCATTATTCAATCCATTCGGTATAAGACTTTTTAAATTATAAATCCATTTCATGTCAGCCTTACCTAACTGCTCTAAAGATCTTATATCGCTTCTAAGCTTGTTTAATGCCATGACATTGGTCATTGGTACTTAACTGACTGCTTTGAGTGATGTGCCTGGAACGTCACTGGTTGTTAATGGGTTTAATGGACTATGTTCATAGGCCTACAGAAGCCTTTTTATCACTCCCATCACTCCCATGTTCCAATGGCCCTTTAGCACTCCCATCACTCCTGTGTTCCAATGGCCCCTTATCACTCCCATCACTCCTGTGTTCCAATGGCCCTTTAGCACTCCCATCACTCCTGTGTTCCAATGGCCCTTTATCATTCCCATCACTCCTGTGTTCCAATGGCCCTTTATCATTCCCATCACTCCTGTGTTCCAATGGCCCTTTATCACTCCCATCACTCCTGTCCTCCAATTGCCCTTTATCATTCCCATCACTCCTGTTCTCCAATGGCCCTTTATCACTCCCATCACTCCTGTGTTCCAATGGCCCTTTATCGCTCCCATCACTCCTGTCCTCCAATGGCCCTTTATCACTTCCATCACTCCTGTGTTCCAATGGACCTTTGTGCTGTCTATTTCAAGTTGAACAAGTTGATATTGTCATGGTTAATGGTAGAAACTTTTATAGCATTTAAATTACAAGGAGACGTGTCTTTTAAGATGGGTTCAGGGGACATCTCTGGAGACCAAGGACATGTCTCAACTGGGGGGCTGCCTCCTGAACACTTTGACATCTATTCACTCAGCCCCCCATCAGGAGAAACGGATAAATAGGGCTTTGCCGGTTGGTTCTACAGGATATGGAAAAGCATTAGGATAGCAGATATTTAGAAAAAGATACATTCAATATGTTCCCAATTCTAGGGTTCATTCCCTAAGAACAAGTATCTGGGGTTTGTAATCCTGATTTTAATTATCCCAAGACAAATATAAAGACCGCATTTGAGGTATGTATGACCATTACTTGCCAAAGACCCATCTAACAAGACACAGCTGTGGAGTAAGGCCCTAGGCCATGGTCCTGTCTTACGAATCACCCAGCATTGCTGGTGCACGTTATACTCAGTAATATAAATAAACTGGAGCCTAAAACACAGTAAATTCTAGCAATATTTATACATATTTCCAGGGATACATCTTTTTTCCATTATTAACATTTATAGTTAGGTAATGAAGAGAAAAAAATATTCCTCCTACAGAAGTTGGCCTTAAACTTGTATATAAAGGAATGTAAATAATAATATATGGAAATCTGATCTTTTCTGTAAAATCTTCAAACCATTCTTCGATTGTCCTGATGTTTCATTCCTTGCCTTGGCGCGTTACCCAGACATCGATTTCAAGGGCTGCTTCATTAAACTTCATAACCTCCCTGCCCTAATAAAGAGGTAACATCCATGTTGTATGTTCTATATATACAACATATAATATTCTACATGTGATATCCATGCTGGGTCTCAGGGTTGATTATCGCTGACTTGGTCTCAGTCCCATCCACAAACAAAATCAGAAGTTTGTATAAAGTCTGCTTCATCGATTATTACAAACGCCAATGAGAGGTCTCTGACGTTACGTACCTGGGGGGTTTGCGGGTTATTATGGACAATTTATTAATGGTCCCGATTAAATCTTTACTATAGGATACGGAAGGCAGTGTGAACAGGAATTACCGAACAAGTCCTGCTATCCTCTCTCATGTTAGCTGTCATGTTGGTTGTAAAACCAAGTTAACCCCTTAAGGACAATGGGCGGTCCCTAAACCGTGCGGATGTATGAGCCAAATATACCAGATATTATGCGCTTGTAATCTGGCAAGGCAGGGTGTGAGAGGTCACGGTTATAAAGGGAGATAACAAGGTGGTTGATGGGATAATAGCTACAAAAGGAATGGATATGCTCACCATCTTACATAAAATAGAAGTATATCGATCAAACAGGAAACAATGCAGAGCCAGATATATATATATAGAAACAGCACAAAAGAGTGTGTCGTTTTGGTGAGAATCACCTTTATCAGGAGTAGGGTTTAGTGTCCCTTTTGCCCACACGTGGAGTAAGTTGCTGCACTACGTCTCTGGGGTCACATACTATTGCGGTACGTGACCCTGCCAAGAGGTGCGCAGCAGCCACTAGCACAGGGAATGGCCAGTGTCTCTACGTGATTTTTTTACTGGAAGAAAGAAAGTGTTTGTCTCACTGATGACTGAAAAATGTGTGAAGTACTGCCCTTTAAAAAAGTTAAATCCCCAACTGAAATGTAAGAAAGTTCTGCTTTACTAAGAGGGAGGTAGATATGGGGAACAGTTTCCCAGCAGAAATGGTACATGCTAATATAGTGAGGAAATTTAAACATCCCTGGGTTAGGCATACATCTATCCTGAATCTAAGACAAGACCCAGGACTAGAGGGGCCAAATGGGTTTAATCTGCATTTAAATTTTAGGTTTCTGTGGTGAGAAAACAGTAGCCCTTCATACATTTATTTATTTCTTTATCTATGTATTTAGAACAGTTTTTTCCACACAAGTGTTTTTAGGGCAAGAAACAGACAGGATCTTTTCACAATAATATTAGTGCAGTAATACTAGCAGCTTTATTTATTTAAAAAAAGTAAAGTCATGTAACATACTCTGGGTGTTCTTTGTGTCACAAAGCTAAGCATCATCAGCCATGAGAAATACACTGGTTGCTCTATGACATCACAAACACATGAACACTCACAGCAGGAATAGATGAGCTGTGTGCACATTCTGCTTGATCGATTCGAGGTGATAGTGGCTTGTTTTGTTGACCTGCAGCCATGCCCATCTGGGCATACTGCGGTATTTGTATAAGCCCTCTCGATGATACTTCCAACGTGGCAGCCATATGCTGCGGGCACACATTCCACCAAGAGTGCTTGCTGCAGTGGTTCCGCTCCTCTCCAAGGCCGACATGTCCACAGTGCAGAACTCAGTTGGGCAGCAGCCAAGATGTCATTGAAAAACTTTTCTTTGATATCAGAGAGCAGGAGGGTCCCACTCTTAATGAAGAGCTGCTAAAGAAGGAGGTGGAGAGATTGAACGCTCTTATCCTCTTAAAAGAGGAGAAGCAGAAACAATCCTATGACAAGGCATGTGCAGCGCATGACCTGCGGCAGAAGAAGAACACCAGGATGGAGGATTTACAGAAACATCTTAGGGAGCTGAAAACTTTGTACTCAAGACAAGAGGAGCAGCTGAAGTTTCTAGAACAGCAGCTGTTGGAGAACAAAGTGGCCATAGAGGAAGCTGGGACGTTAAAAAAGAGGTTAACAACTTTGGAGAATGTGGAGATGCTGCAGACTCAGAGACCGGACATGGAGACAGCAATAAGAGGAATGGCGTCAGCGCCAGATGCCTTGGAACAATTGGCCATCTACTATGTGTCTGTAGCTAAAGAGTGTAACCATTTGATGGATGCACAAACAAAATCAGCAGAGATGACAATGAACTTGAAGAGGGAATTAGAGGCCTCAAACTACAGGGCTCAGAAGACCATGCATGAAATTCAGAGGTCACAGGAAGCCCTCAATAACACCCAGATGGAGCTTAGCGCTATCCGAAAGAAAAAGAAAGTGCAGCTCCATCACAAAACCTCACAGCCAGCACCCAGCGAAGCAACCGGACGCCTGCCATTTACCATCCCGGCTCGCGTTGGATTCCAGCTTCCAAAACTTCGCTCCCCCCGTCATGGGGCACGATTTGGACCTTGAGTCCACCTTTGACTTTGAACCATATGAACTATTTATGGTCTTTAGTATTAGTGTTAGTATAAGTGTTAGTATAAGTATTAGTTTAAGTATTAGTAGGTAATAGATAAGTTAATAAATAGATTGTAGGCTATAGTGTTGTAGAGTTGTTCATTTTATATTTCTCTGGTGCAAAGAAAATCAAGTTTTTGGTGGAGAGAAGCCCCCAATAACACCTGTAATGCCTTTTTGCAGAAGATACAAAGGTTTGTAAGAGGGTAGGCGTCCCCAGTGGGGGAAAAAAGGTCAAATGACTAAAGATTTAGGTAAATTAGAAGAATAGTGGAGAGTGCGGGCAGCTGGAGTTCAATGTTGATAAGAAAGCGACAACGGGAGAAAGAGACTTGGGAGAGGGAATTGAGGCAGACAGGAGGGTAATGCAAGAAAGAGGTAGAAAGGACAAGCAGGCTGCTGGATTTTATAGCCAGAGGTATTAGCAGCAGAACAAAATGTGGTGGTTCTGCCACTTTAATATGTTTACAGCAGGATAGACAGGCCGACCTGTTTTTATCTACCATTAAATGAAATGTGTCTATAATCAAAAGATCATTCTCTTCCCAAAGAATATACGATGACATATCAATTCTGTCACTTTGGTTTCCTTAACTGTTCCAACTCACTGTGTGTAGAAAAATGGATCTGATTGCAACAGTTAACAAATCTCGTCTTTCTCACATCTGCGTTCTGCTCAAACACTTTTCCAAGACTTCCTCAGGTTTATAGGGGGAGAGACAAATCAGCCGCTATGAAGAGTCTAGAGGTTTATATTTATTGGGCGATAGCTCTTGGCGTATGCCAACCAGTAAACATAAAGTAATGATCACACCTATAGTGTTTAGGTCACGCTATTACATTATGGCCAAGCATGAAACATGTGAAGTGAAATGCGCTCATTGTAAAGGAAATATGCTTTACACTCTATATTCACAAAGTTATATTTTGTCTTCACAAACAGAATATAAACGCTATAAAAAGAAAGTCCTTTTTTTATACACCATGTGGAAATTTAACATGCCAGTATTATAACTCTTTCCATGTCACGGCCAAGCAACGCCCCAAATATGTGTTCAGCAACATCTCCTAAGTTCAGTCATATCGCCCTCTGAAGCAGTCACGGTGCATCCTGGGGTGCGTTTTCGGTGTCACTGAATATCTCGCTTTTAAATCAAGCGTCGGTCGCCATACAGTGTGGTGGGCGCCGACGCCTGGGGGGGGGGCAGACAAGGTCCATGCAGTACATTTTAGTGGAATCAAGGAATTACAGCAACACCATTTAAGAGAAGAAAGAGATCTTATATCGCTTCAAAGCTTGTTTAATGCCATGACATTGGTCATTGGTACTTAACTGACTGTTTTGAGTGATGTGCCTGGAACGTCACTGGTCGTTAAGGGGTTAATGGACTATGTTCATAGGCGTACAGAAGCCTTTTTATCACTCCCATCACTCCTGTGCTCCAATGGCACTTTGTGCTGTCTATTTCAAGTTGAACGAGTTTATATTGCCATGGTTAACGGCAGAAACTTTTATAGCATTTAAATCACAAGGAGACGTTTCTTTTAAGATGGGTTCAGGGGACATCTCTGGAGACCAAGGACATGTCTCAACCGGGGGGCTGCCTCCTGAACACTTTGACATCTATTCACTCAGCCCCCCATCAGGAGAAACGGATAAATAGGGCTTTGCCGGTTGGTTCTACAGGATATGGAAAAGCATTAGGATAGCAGATATTTAGAAAAAGATACATTCAATATGTTCCCAATTCTAGGGTTCATTCCCTAAGAACAAGTATCTGGGGTTTGTAATCCTGATTTTAATTATCCCAAGACAAATAGAAAGACCGCATTTGAGGTATGTATGACCATTACTTGCCAAAGACCCATCTAACAAGACACAGCTGTGGAGTAAGGCCCTAGGCCATGGTCCTGTCTTACGAATCACCCAGCACTGCTGGTGCACGTTATACTCAGTAATATAAATAAACTGGAGCCTAAAACACAGTAAATTCTAGCAATATTTATACATATTTCCAGGGGTACATCTTTTTTCCATTATTAACATGTATAGTTAGGTAATGAAGAGAAAAAATATTCCTCCTACAGAAGTTGGCGTTAAACTTGTATATAAAGGAATGTAAATAATAATATATGGAAATCTGATCTTTTCTGTAAAATCTTCAAACCATTCTTCGATTGTCCTGATGTTTCCTTCCTTGCCTTGGCGCGTTACCCAGACGTCGATTTCAAGGGCTGCTTCATTAAACTTCATACCCTCCCTGCCCTAATAAAGAAGTAACATCCATGTTGTATGTTCTATACATACAACATATAATATTCTACATGTGATATCCATGCTGGGTCTCAGGGTTGATTATCGCTGACTTGGTCTCAGTCCCATCCACAAACAAAATCAGAAGTTTGCATAAAGTCTGCTTCATGGATTATTACAAACGCCAATGAGAGGTCTCTGACGTTACGTACCTGGGGGGTTTGCGGGTTATTATGGACAATTTATTAATGGTCCCGATTAAATCTTTACTATAGGATACGGAAGGCAGTGTGAACAGGAATTACCGAACAAGTCCTGCTATCCTCTCTCATGTTAGCTGTCATGTTAGTTGTAAAACCAAGTTAACCCCTTAAGGACAATGGCCGGTCCCTAAACCGTGCGGATGTATGAGCCAAATATACCAGATAGTCCGCGCTTGTGATCTGGCAAGGCAGGGTGTGAGAGGTCACGGTTATAAAGGGAGATAACAAGGTGGTTGATGGGATAATAGCTACAAAAGGAATGGATATGCTCACCATCTTACATAAAATAGAAGTATATCGATCAAACAGGAAACAATGCAGAGCCAGATATATATATATAGAAACAGCACAAAAGAGTGTGTCGTTTTGGTGAAAATCACCTCTATCAGAAGTAGGGTCTAGTGTCCCTTTTGCCCACACGTGGAGTAAGTTGCTGCACTACGTCTCTGGGGTCACATACTATTGCGGTAAGTGACCCTGCCAAGAGGTGCGCAGCAGCCACTAGCACAGGGAATGACTAGTGACTCTTTTACTGGAAGAAAGAAAGTGTTTGCCTCACTGATGACTGTTAAATGTGTGAAGTACTGCCCTTTAAAAAAGTTAAATTCCCAACTGAAAGTTCTGCTTTACTAAGAGGGAGGTAGATAGGTGGAACAGTTTCCCAGCAGAAATGGTATATGCTAATATAGTGAGGAAATTTAAACATCTTTGGGTTAGGCATACATCTATCCTGAATCTAAGATAAGACCCAGGACTAGAGGGGCCAAATGGGTTTAATCCGCATTTAAATTTTAGGTTTCTGTGGTGAGAAAACCATAGCCCTTCATAAATGTATTTATTTCTTTATCTATGTATTTAGAACAGTTTTTTCCACACAAGTGTTTTTAGGGCAAGAAACAGACAGGATCTTTTCAGCAATAATAATAGTGCAGTAATACTAGCAGCTTTATTTATATATATAAAAAAAGGTAAAGTAAATGTAAGATACTCTGGGTGTTCTTTGTGTCACAAAGCTAAGCATCCTCAGCCATGACAGATACACTGGCTGTTCTATGACATCACAAACACATGAACACTCACAGCAGGAATAGATGAGCTGTGTGCGCATTCTGCTTGATCGATTCGAGGTGATAGTGGCTTGTTTTGTTGACCTGCAGCCATGCCCATCTGGGCATACTGCGGTATTTGTATAAGCCCTCTCGATGATACTTCCAACGTGGCAGCCATATGCTGCGGGCACACATTCCACCAAGAGTGCTTGCTGCAGTGGTTCCGCTCCTCTCCAAGGCCGACATGTCCACAGTGCAGAACTCAGTTGGGCAGCAGCCAAGATGTCATTAAAAAACTTTTCTTTGATATCAGAGAGCAGGAGGGTCCCACTCTTAATGAAGAGCTGCTAAAGAAGGAGGTGGAGAGATTGAACGCTCTTATCCTCTTAAAAGAGGAGAAGCAGAAACAATCCTATGACAAGGCATGTGCAGCGCATGACCTGCGGCAGAAGAAGAACACCAGGATGGAGGATTTACAGAAACATCTTAGGGAGCTGAAAACTTTGTACTCAAGACAAGAGGAGCAGCTGAAGATTCTAGAACAGCAGCTGTTGGAGAACAAAGTGGCCATAGAGGAAGCTGGGACGTTAAAAAAGAGGTTAACAACTTTGGAGAATGTGGAGATGCTGCAGACTCAGAGACCGGACATGGAGACGGCAATAAGAGGAATGGCGTCAGCGCCAGATGCCTTGGAACAATTGGCCGTATACTATGTGTCTGCAGCTAAAGAGTGTAACCATTTGATGGATGCACAAACAAAATCAGCAGAGATGACAATGAACTTGAAGAGGGAATTAGAGGCCTCAAACTACAGGGCTCAGAAGACCATGCATGAAATTCAGAGGTCACAGGAAGCCCTCAATAACACCCAGATGGAGCTTAGCGCCATGCAAAAGAAAAAGAAAGTGCAGCTCCATCACAAAACCTCACAGTCAGCACCCAGCGAAGCAACCGGACGCCTGCCATTTACCATCCCGGCTCGCGTTGGATTCCAGCTTCCAAAACTTCGCTCCCCCCGTCACGGGGCACGATATGGACCTTGAGTCCATCATTGACATTGAACCATATGAACTATTTATGGTCTTTAGTATTAGTGTTAGTATAAGTGTTAGTATAAGTATTAGTTTAAGTATTAGTAGTTAATAGATAAGTTAATAAATAGATTGTAGGCTATAGTGTTGTAGAGTTGTTCATTTTATATTTCTCTGGTCCAAGGAAAAGCAAGTGTTTGGTGGAGACAAGCCCCCAATAACATCTGTAATGCCTTTTTGCAGAAGATACAAAGGTTTGTAAGAGGGTAGGCGTCCCCAGTGGGGAAAAAAAGGTCAAATGACTAAAGATTTAGGTGAATTAGAAGAATAGTGGAGAGTGCGGGCAGCTGGAGTTCATTGTTGATAAAAAATGCAGTTTAGATGTAAAGGTAAAATATAGTATTAGCGTGTAGTGCTGTCAGCGACAACGGGAGAAAGAGACTTGGGAGAGGGAATTGAGGCAGACAGGAGGGTAATGCAAGAAAGAGGTAGAAAGCAGGCTGCTGGATTTTATAGCCAGAGGTATTAGCAGCAGAACAAAATGTGGTGGTTCTGCCACTTTAATATGTTTACAGCAGGATAGACGGGCTGACCTGTTTTTATCTATCATTAAATGAAATGTGTCTATAATCAAAAGATCATTCTCTTCCCAAAGAATATACGATAAAATATCAATTCTGTCACTTTGGTTTCCTTAACTGTTCCAACTCACTGTGTGTAGAAAAATGGATCTGATTGCAACAGTTAACAAATCTCGTCTTTCTCACATCTGCGTTCTGCTCAAACACTTTTCCAAGACTTCCTCAGGTTTATAGGGGGAGAGGCAAATCAGCGAGTCTTTGGTCTTATATTCTCTCGTTTGTAATAAACGATGAAGCAGAATTTATGCAAACTTCTGATTTTTTGTGGATGGGACTGAGACCAAGTCAGCAGCCCATGGAGCAGCGGCGCTCCTGAGATTGTGCGGTTCTCCTGGAATTGCGAGAATATGCCGCTGGTTGTGTGACCTGTCTATAATAATTCTCTCTCTCTTAAGCAGATCTGTTGCCTTCACCAAACCCTACACTAACAAAGATTTAAATCATACCTGGGAATCTTTGGGTTTGACTTCTGGGTGAAGCGCTCCTTCTCCAGGTCTCAGGGTCACTCTTCTCTTTCTCCAGGACAGTGTTAAATTATCCCCACTCCCTGCCCGATTCTCCTCCTACTACCAACCCATTTAACCCCTTCACGACAAAGCCTATACACGTACAGGCTCACATTGCAATGCAGTACAATGTGTGTAAAAAAAAACTACACGCACAAAAAACTACCAACACTGGTGTTTAAAATAAGTGCATGGAAATACCAGAATGTAAAATACCCTGGAGTGTCTAGTAGGCATGGGCAAATGGGCCAAAAACAATTTGGACATATTTTTTCGTTCGTTTTTGGCCGATTAGTTTAGGGACAACAAATTTTGTTCCTTGCCCACTCTTAATGTTTCCCTACCTTCTCAGCTGGAACTCCCCCAACATCAGCGGGAATGCCCCCTATGTCAGTGGGAACTCCCCCTACATCAGTGGGAACTCCCGTTAACATCAGCGGGACTGCCCACCGACGTCAACGGGACCACCGGGTAGCCGGAGCCCAGATGTTCCCGGGTATGCATATTGCCCTCAGTTGGCGCTTTCAGTGACATCCTCTTCTCTGATTGGGCAATTGGTTATGACATCACCGCGCGTCGACATTTTGGCAGAAGTTGCTGGGTTATGTCCGCAGAGATGTGGACGAAGAATGAGGGTATCAGACTAAGGATTGAGGATAGAATAGAAAAGAGACAGGAGAAGATAGAAAATGAAGAAGGAGAGGCAGAAGAAGATGCGGAAGTGGTCTGCAAAGAAGGTTGGGAAACATTTAGAGACCTTGAGAGAGTGAACGAGATTGAAAGTGTGAGAGAGTATGAGTGACCCACGAAGTTCAGAGCTTTTTGTTTCCTTTTCATCTGATTCCTGGGGGCTCTTGCCTCATTTTCAGGGCTTTGTATGAATGTCTGAATTTACTAAAATTCGGTACATTTGCATTTCCTAGGTATCTGAATGCACACGTCTAATAGAGAACATAAATAAGGTGTTCTCTAAGCAACAAACAGGTAAGTATAATAGTTTAAAAAAATTAAAAAGAGGAAGTTACTCTATTTTACTGCTTTTTGTAATGAGTTTTCATTAAATTGATTTTGCGCTGTTTCTTTTGTACCATTGCTTTCAATATTAAATATTTTCTATTATATCACTTTTTATATACCGTACATATAACCTCACATTAATGGCTTACTTTACTTTTCTGTTAAATCTGTTCGACATTCTATTTTGTAACGGAATACAAACGTACTGAAAAGTAAAACAATTATTAAGCTGCATTTAAAATAATTGCATAATTCCCAATGATTTTACTTTTAATTTAGAGATTGCGTTTAAATAATGACAGGTTATATTAATATGTGATGTCGATATTATTCCCATTTACACATACAAATACTTTTTTCTTCAGTTACATAATGCAGTAACGTCATCCCAACTGCAAACGAATGAGAAAATTGTAAATGGTAATCAATAGTAGTATAGAGGTTTAATATTATGATTGGCATCCAGGGTGCAAAAAAGGCAATCTGGTGACTCTTCCCAAATTACCCCCTAGAATAAACTAAAACAAACCTTAGAAAAGGTAGCTAAAAAGACTTGAGGAAACAGCACCATAAACCTGGCTATAGGTTATTTAGAGACACCCAGTGGCTACATGAAAAATAAGGCTCAAATTGTATAGAATTCTACAGAGCTACATGTACTGAGAGACCTTTACTTCATTCAGTGAGTCAAGTTACATTATGAGGAAGGGATTAATAAAAGTATTACATGCACATGGCAAATACAACAAAAAAGACTTGCTTGCAGCGAATTGATATGTATGAACAGAATTACTAGCCTATATACATCTTTTGTTGCATATGCAGTATAGTCATTAAGCGGTCGACGAGTATGACTACATTTTGTGAGTTATAGGTGAGGGCATGCTAGTTCAATATTGCCTTAAAAGTAACCAGCAAATTTTCCTGTTCCTTCTACATTAACATAAATATAATTTAAGAAATATTAACTAAATGAGTCCCCTTATTTACCAAGGAGAGTGAGTGACGTTTGCTCCCTTTCTTCTCCCAACCTGTACATGGTGGGAAGTAATTAAACAGTCCTTAAACAGTCATTATACCCCACACTCCCCTATCCCTGTACTAATGGGGATGGGGTAAATAATATAAAAAGCCTTATGAGAAGCATAATTGAAATCGGAAAATGTTGCAAGAAAAGAGTCATTTGCTACAGAGGAAAATGCTTGAGTGCTTCTATTACAAGCTAAAAAGAAACAATTATTAAAATGACATTTAATTTCCGGTGGAGTGGAGATTAAGGTATTGAATATCAGTAAAAAGCCATTGTATGCAAAAGTTTACAATATTACCATAAAAGTAATCACCTTTTCTTTTAGCCCTATTGATAAATCAAAAGAAGAATGACTAGTCACAGAAAGAAATGTTTAATGTCTGCAGAAGAGGATCCCGTAAAGCAGGCTAGGCCAGTTCTCAGCCAACAATACAGCGTGAACCCAAGGCAGGAGAACTGAAGGAGATGTGGTCAAGCGAGCTGGGTCAGAACCGAAGTAGAATCCGAAAGCCGAGTCAAAACAAGCTGGGTCAACAGGAACAGAAGCGGAGCCATATCAGGAACCAAGAAACAAAGTCAAGGGCAAGCCGGGTCACAACGGGTTAATCATATAAAAATCAAGCGGACAAGAGAGGCGTGGGACGGCCATGCGGGTAAGTCCTGACATACACATTATTTATGTTAGGTGGGACTGCAGCATCGGATTTGCACCAGGCATTTGCCCAGTGTGCCAGATGTCCAATACTGTGCCTTTTGTTATTTTACTAATTTATGAAAAAAGTCCTTAGTTGGCGCTCTACAATTTTTAAAGATCAAATTTTGGGGTTAGCAAAATAAATGCCTGTACACTAGAAATACTGGAATATATGTTAACTTATGATCTTGTAACACTTTAATGCTTATATATTTTGATCTGGATATCCTATGAGGCCTGGTCAAAAAGTTGGAAGGCTATGACCGATGGCAATGTGGAGGCTAAGCTGAGGTGTTTTTAATTTGAAATATGAACCCATTCCAGGAGCAGGCCATGTATCCATATCTTAGGACTGGGGGAGAAGATGTCACCAAAAGCACCACCATTTTGCCCTAATGTGAACTTCTACCAAAGTCGCACTGCTTTCAGTGACGTCCTCTTCCACGATTGGAGGAACGGGGCCGAGGATGTCAATGGAAGCGTCGCCTTTTTGGCGGAGGTTTGCACCTGGTAACGTCTGTGGGGATACATATGAAGATGGAAGAGAGAAGATGATAGATTAAAGAGAGAAGATGAAAGAGAGAAGATAGAAGATGAAGAACAAGAAGACACAGAAGCAGAAGTGCTCGGCAGAGATGGTAGGGAAACATTTATACAGCGTGAGAGAGAGTGAGCGAGAATGAGAGTGTAAAAGAAAGTAAGTAAAAAGGCCCAGGAATTTCGGATGAAAATTCAGAGCTTTTTTGCTTAGTTTTTGTTAAGCAGAATTTGGCAAAATCTGGTAAATTTGCAATTTGTACAAATCCGAATGTCTATTGCTTACTATTATTACGATTTAGTTATAGCATGTCATCATTTTCCCCGACGGTGCACATTGAGTAAACTGGATATAACATGTAATGCATCATGTGACAATTTGGATATACAAAAACAAAAAGGGTAAACAATATATCTAGAAAGTTTAGACATTTTATTCTCGTTCACGTGTATTGAGCGTGCAGTCTGCTCCGCCATTACTGTAAAGCATTAGCCTGCCTTTCCTCTGCACAGCATGGCGGGTTCTGTGAAAGACCCTCTGCTGTTTTTATAAAAAGCCTATTGAGGGAAATGCTGTGTTTAATTTAGCCGCAGTAAACATTGTGTTTGTGTTAAAAAAACCTGCCTTCCACCCTCTAGGTATCAGTACTTTGATAAAAACACTCTGTACTTTTAATGATAATAGGAACCTTTTGCACGTTTAAGGAGCTCTGTGTACCCTGTAGTGATCAGCATACTGATAGAGAATGCTCTGCACTGTACATTATACTTAGTATCTATGAACTGATAAAACTTTCATTTTATCCTGGTACTTAGCGGTTCAGGACCAGTACTTCATGAAATAGTGCCACACCAAGAATGCCATTTGTTGCCCCACAGATGCTAATATAGACATAGATCTCTTCAGGGCTGGACTGGAGATGATGGGGCGACCCAGTGGCTGCCCGATGCAATTAAAGTCGATGGGTGGATGTGGGCAACTACATGTATGTCACGTTTCCCCATGCGCTGACCGGACTTGTTTATATTTTACGTTGCTCATTTCATGTTTCCAGCCACTAGTGGCCGCCCTTGCATTTCAGAACCACTCAAACCAATTATCAGGTCCAGCTGCAGTTGCTTACCTGATTATCACAGCCTTTATAAGCCTGCCCAGCCCTGCAGTCTGGGCCTTGACATTGAAGTCAAAGGACTACCTGTTTGATTCCTGAGTGGCTCCAGAACCTGCCTTGCTCCAGAACCTGCCTTGCTCCAGAACCTGCCTTGCTCCAGAACCTGCCTTGCTCCAGAACCTGCCTTGCTCCAGAACCTGCCTTGCTCCAGAACCTGCCTTGCTCCAGAACCTGCCTTGCTCCAGAACCTGCCTTGTTCCAGAACCTGCCTTGCTCCACTACCTGCCTTGCTCCTGAGTTGCGGCCAGCGCCCCAGTAAGTGGACTCCAAAGTCGAGTACCCTGTAAGTGGGCAACCTGCCGTGTGCCCTGCAAGTGGGCAACCTGCCATGTTCCTGAGTTGCGGCCTGCGCCCCACTAAGTGGACTCCCAAGTAGAGTACCCTGCAAGTGGGCAACCTGCCATGTTCCTGAGTTGCGGCCAGCGCCCCAGTAAGTGGACTCCAAAGTCGAGTACCCGGTAAGTGGGCAACCTGCCGTGTGCCCTGCAAGTGGGCAACCTGCCATGTTCCTGAGTTGCGGCCAGCCATGTGCCCCGCAAGAGGGCTTGTCTGCCGTGTGCCCCGCAAGAGGGCTTGTCTGCCGTGTGCCCCGCAAGAGGGCTTGTCTGCCGTGTGCCCCGCAAGAGGGCTTGTCTGCCGTGTGCCCCGCAAGAGGGCTTGTCTGCCGTGTGCCCCGCAAGAGGGCTTGTCTGCCGTGTGCCCCGCAAGAGGGCTTGTCTGCCGTGTGCCCCGCAAGAGGGCTTGTCTGCCGTGTGCCCCGCAAGGGAGCTTATCTGCCGTGTGCCCCGCAAGGGAGCTTATCTGCCGTGTGCCCCGCAAGGGAGCTTATCTGCCGTGTGCCCCGCAAGGGGGCTTATCTGCCGTGTGCCCCGCAAGAGGGCTTATCTGCCGTGTGCCCCGCAAGAGGGCTTATCTGCCGTGTGCCCCGCAAGAGGGCTTATCTGCCGTGTGCCCCGCAAGAGGGCTTATCTGCCGTGTGCACCGCAAGAGGGCTTATCTGCCGTGTGCACCGCAAGAGGGCTTATCTGCCGTGTGCACCGCAAGAGGGCTTATCTGCCGTGTGCACCGCAATAGGGCTTATCTGCCGTGTGCCCCGCAAGAGGGCTTATCTGCCGTGTGCCCCGCAAGAGGGCTTCCTGCCAAGTGACATTCCTTGTTCAATTATTGTTGTACCATCACATGCAATACAGCTCTTAAACCTGATCTTCTGTCTGTGGTTCATTCCTGCGCCTGTCTGTAACAACCCCAGGCCGTCATGCATCGTGGGGTACAGACAGAGCCCCTCGTATCCCCTGCACCTGGGCTCCTTATCTATCTGTGTCCGCAGCTCGTGACAGAGTTACATTTGTATGCTTATGAAGCATGCAGCTGGGCATATTCAACACATGCTGCCGCCCCGGATCTGCACATGGAGTGGCAGAAAGTATGAGTGCATGGCGCTGTCGGCAAGCAGCCCGTCGCCGGGCATTTGCCAGTCCGGGCCTGGATCTATTGCAATCCTCCCTAATGCATCATGAAGGCTTATGTTGCACTCATTTTATATACCACCATCAGATTCTGCAGCTCTGTGCAAAAGGTAGACAGGACATAACAATTAGTACGTAACATAACGGGATGCCATACAGAACATATACATATACACATATACACCTATGGAAGGGCCGGCTCTGGGTATGTATATGGAGCTGTAAACCATGGTGGTGTAGTTGGCACACATTTCACCCTGCTGTAATAGTGAGTAAAATCACCAGCGTCTGCACTCCTGTCCAATAGATCGCTGGAAGGAGAGATAGCGAAGAAAGATGGACATTTTGTTATAAGAATGGTAATAAAACTTGCATTGTCTTGACGTATGCGGCCCAGAAGCTTCCAATGGTTGTTCATTACAGACAGTGGCCTTTTGCTAATTGAGCTGCGATATTAAGTAATACGAGTCTGCCTGACATATACGGTATTTAATACAATGAAAGCGGTATTCATTCTCTCTTTATGTAGTTCTTTTATAATTCATAGGAACACGCTGTGCTAGTTAGAACCGACCGCATGTGTTATAAAATACAGACGCTCGGTTCCTTACATAAATTAGAAAACAATATTTTATGTGAATTTCGCTATTGCTTTATGACAAAGCTTTGAAAGGCAACATATTGTACGCTGTCTACATGCACTGACAGCACTAATGTGCTTAATACCATATTATTTTTCAGGTTCGTTAGCCAGACTTTAAAAGTAGCTACTATTGAGGGGAAAAAAAGCAAATACATTTTAGAATACCTTAACTTCACAACTATAACAAGTACTAGTAATAGTAAACATTAGCACTAAAAAAATCTAATATATAATTATCCAGTTGGAAGTGAATAGATAGATAGAAAGAAAGCATACCGATGCATGTAAATGTGCACAAAAATAAACACCATTAAAAAAACATATCAATTCAGATTCCGGGGTGCAGCTGAAATCCCCAACATGTACCCACACCCCAAAAAATCAGCGCACACCCAGCAAATACTATTTAAAGGCACTTTTCTGATGCATACAGTAAATATTGGGTATTCTGTCACACTATATAGCCATGTATTGCTTAGCCCTCCCCTACAAGAAGGAAATAGAGTCGTATTCAATGTCACGTGATACATATAAAACCTGAAGCAGTTAATAATACTTTAAAACATTGCTATGTGAAAGGTCTGCTAAACGTTGAAGACACAGACATTTGTAAACATACCAGAGAATCCGTTGGTTTGACCTGGAGTCTCCAGCTGGAGCCCTGCTTCCCTGGGTCATTGGGTCAGCATGTGGCTAAACCCACTCCCCACCCACTTCCCACACTAACTCCGCCTCCATGCACATCTAGTCCCACCTCTTCATAAAGCCATTCCCCCAGAAGAGGGATAGCTCCATATAGCCTACCGTGGGGAGGTCTCATATAATAAACTCCTCTTAGTAAATTGCTTTTTAGCCTTTTTTTTTAAATTAGTTATTTGTTTTATTGAGAAGCACATTCTGATTGGAAAATAATGGACCTAAATTTGGGATGCATTGAACAATATTGAAATGTCCAGGCCTCTACATGTCTAATGTATGAGGATCAATTTCCCGTATGGTAAACCTGTAATACTTTTTCGGTGACACAGGAGGCCAGTGAGTGGAACTTTGAAGGTCTGGTAGAACTCAGGAGAAGACTAAACAGAAGATACTTAACAGATATCAATAGGTTGTTAGGATATAGCCTTTGTTTCTTAGAGATTTTTAATCTGATGGAAAATTTGGAGCACCCCAAAAGAGTCTTCTTTTAAGAGCACAGTAAGGTGCTAGTGAAGGTGTGTAGAGAAGCTCTTCAGAAGCTCTCAAGGGTCTTAAAGGCTAAGGGATCAGTGACCCTAAACTGACTGATCCCTTTCTTCCTCAGATTCTGATGACAATCATCTGATCACTACCACCTTTATTGTTTTTTTTAAAATAATAATAATGAGGAAATGGCGTTTATTCACAAGTTAATGTAATGGCCTGAGACGTAAAGGTCTACAATTTATTCCTAAATAAATGGCAGTTAGGTTGCAGGTTTGTTAATACCTAAATAGGGAATTATTCACCATCCCAATAATGAATGCAATGATTCAAACTGGGAAAAAAGTAAAAATAAAAAAAGCGTCTGGTTTCCGTATGGGATCTGAAATCACAAACTAAAGCTATTATATGCAACCAATAAAGAATAAAAGTGGATTAATTTAATGTATTAATATTTGATAAATATATGTATTTCTTTCCATTTGTAGATTAATTAAATGCAGGGGAAGTTTTGTGCTTCCTAGGTGCAGTATTACCTTAGTCCCCTTGTAATACATACATTAACACACACTATACACTTTCACACCATACGGTAACATCCACGCACTCACCTACACTAACACATGCCTGCTAACACAACATGTTCACACACATATGCTGTCACTATACAGTAACACACACTAACACTATACAGTTGTGCAGAAACACCTTCACAATGTACACTAACATATAGAAACATCATACTCTTACACACAAACATACACTAACATACAAACACTATAAACGTACACACACACTAACCAATACACACTCACTCTAACACTATGTGTACATATCCCTTTCTATTAGTTATCTCGTACGAACTCTATCTTCAGGGTCTTCAGGATCAGGCACCTGCCGCACCAGCCTTAGTATGTCCGGCTCCATGGCACACATAATGCTCAGAGGAGTCTTTGAGACTAAAATTGGAGTTTTCACATCTGAAATAAAGCCCTGGCAATGATTACCCACTGGTTCATGTCTTTTTCTTTAATATATGGTATATAGGCAAAGAATCAGTGGTCATCTGATAATAATAATTCCTTTAGAAATTGATTGGTCTGGTTAAGAGCCCTGCGCGGGACGGCTTTTTTAATCCCGCTCTCGCTGATTTTTTGCCCAATCCTGTGCGCTCCCGCAATGTGGTTGTTCCACTCCCGCCCCCTCCCGCCACATTTGTGGCCAATCCCGCCCGCTCCCGCCACATTTGTGGCCAATCACGCCCACCTCCTTACCTGAACTGCAGATTTCCCGCGCAGTCCCTCAAGGCTGCCCTCGAGTTGCTCCCTCACAGCGTCTCTTCTCTTGCTCCGCCCAAGAACAAGGCGGAGTCATGGGAAGTGACATCACATCACGTGACTCCATTTTGTTCCGGGGCGGAGCAAGAGAGGAGACACTGTAAGGAAGCAGCGAGAAGGCAGCCTTGCGGGACTGCGCGGGATTACCGGGACCCGCAGGTACTGTGTCTGACCGCCCGCTCCCGCCCGCAGCCCCAGCAAGACCGCCCGCGCCCGCAAATTTTTGGGCCTCCCAATGCAGTCCTCTAGTCTGGTTCACCACTCATTCCAGGGGTTCAATTATAAGGACATAAAGGAAATGAAACATTACCCTATTGTTACATCACTTTATTACATACCCTTATATACCGGTATTGCCACATTCCTTAAGACCCCCAAAAGCCCATATTTGAGTTTCTCTGTAATAGATCAGGGTATTTGTTTACAACTGTACAAAAGACAAAATTCCATTTCTTACGTTATCGGTCCTTTCTATGCTAAAGAATAGATACAAATTCCAGGATACAATATCCAAAACTGCGAATGTGCAGGCGGACAGAGCTAGCAATCAGTGGATGATGTATTCTGACAGCCCCAACCTACGCTCATGTGAATATATTAAAAATATGTACTTTAGTGATTAGTCAACAATAGAATACACCTAAATTATTTGTTAAAACGTGTTAATTTACACTAAAAATTGTTGTTACTGTAGCATTCTCTTTGATACACTGTTGCATTCTTAGGAAATAAGTAAATTTACAAAAATAAGACTAAAATGCACCATAATATTTAAAGAGAAAACAAAAAAGTGTGAATGACCTTGTTTATGTTGAGAAATAACCTTTTCTGCCAGGGTTTTTCTTTTCAAGGACTGTAGAAATCGCTGTCTATTCATTTGTTTCCATAACACCTTCCAGAATGGTAACATAAAATTTAAGTGTTTATTATTTGAGATCGTTCAGCTGATGTGGCACAGAAGACCCAAACACATTACGGCGATTTTAATTGGACACACGGAAGGAAAGGTAGTTCATTAGATTGCACGCTTCATTAAGACAACCAAGCGTGTTGGTCCAATGTCATGGTTATTAGGGCTACACTAAGGTCACTAAGGTCACTAAAAAGGTTGCAACATGACCGGGTAACACCATGAGAAAAAGTGTACATACAGTATATAACCAAAATACATTATTAGTTACCCAAAAATAGTGTATAAACATATATATATAATCATAGTGTGTGTACTACTATGTATTGTGCAATTGGGGGCAATGGACACAGGAGCGTAAGAATCGTATTAATACTATTTAAAGCTTTGATTTATAATTACCTTGACCCTAATTGGATTCCAAACATGGACCTTTCAGAAATGAACGCAAAATATATTAACAACTCTGAACCTGGGGCTCACAACCATTATACGACGTGCTTCCTAAGGAGTTAAATCACTAATGCAGTTTGCAGGGAGCCAAAGTAGAGAATTTAAGATCAATTCTACAAGTACATTTGTAGAGTGTTCCACCTCTCCGGGAGGCTGATTCTAAAGCTGTTGGGGACATGTTTTTAGGTTTCATAAAAAGAAGAAGAAGAAAAAAGACATATGTATATACTTTTCTGTTTTTGTAATTTAGAAATGAATTGAGGTTCATGTTGAAGGATAAATGAAAATATAAAATAAGTTGCAACTTGTTCCTTTGGCAACTATAATGATATTTGTATTTATTACCTTTTATTTGAAACTATTATTTTTTTAATTTCTTATATTTTACAACGGATACGTTGGAAGTCTTTAAATCTTCTTTACAGGTGTGAACTTAGGCAGGTGTAGCAGGTGCATGGCATCGAGTCACCCAGTTAGTTCACGTAATGAGTAAAAGGTTACCCCCTGGTAGTAGAGTGGCAGCTCACAGGGTGCGAGCTGCACTATAGACATGGCTCTGCATGAGGTAAGGGGAGGGGGAGTAAGAATGGCAGCAGTGACAATGGGAGAGAGGGAGAGAAGCAGAGGTTGTACGTGGGTAAGAGTGTGTGTGTATAATTGCATGATGTCAGAGAATTTGGTAGAATGCATATAGTGGTATAGTGTGTGTATGTCATTGTATGGTGTTAGTAAAAGTGTATTTACGTTAGTTAGTGCATGTTTGTGTATGGTGTTAAAGTAAATTAGAGTGTTAGTATGTGTGTATGTGTGTATGTGTTAGTTACTCGGCGGAAGGTGCAGGTGCCTGTTGGGGGATGCTGAAGGAATACTGCACCCAGGTGCCACAACCCTAAGCTCACTCCTGCTTCTTTATATATATATATATATTTTTGCCGGCATATGTCCAAATGATATAATAATTATGTTTTATTTGTTATTATTGCCAGTATTACCCAGGTGCCACAACCCTAAGCTCACTCCTGCTTCTTTATATATATATATATATTTTTGCCGGCATATGTCCAAATGATATAATAATTATGTTTTATTTGTTATTATTGCCAGTATTATTATTTAAAAGGGTATTATGTTAACTCTCTGCTTACATGCTAATGAAACTACAAAGGCAATCACAATTCATGAACTCAATAGGACCGTGCACAGGCATTTTTTACTTTTGTGGATATGCATAGTCTAGCTTAACTTCTACAGCAATCAAGACACTATAATTATTACTTCTGTTAATTAAAACACAAATTTGAGAAAAAGAAGAACACATCTGTCGCTCTCTTTGGGTTTAGTGCTGTCTTGAGTTGCCCTACCTTCTCCACCTGTCCTCCTTCCACGTTCTCTTTGGAATGGGCATCATTTTTTCACTTTTATGGCAATATTACAACAGGAGCGTTAAGACTCACCGCGAGCAACTGAATTAATGCAGATATTTTCACAACACATTTTTGGCTCCAGGTTTAATATCTGTTTTAAAATGCTACAGTATCATCTAGATCCCCAATGGGAACCATAATTTCATTATGCAAAGTATGTTTACACATACTAATTTCCATGTAATGATTTTCCTGTAATGTCTTCCATATGCAATGCGTGTATAATCCCTTTTTTTCGTCAAAGCCAATCTAATTTCTCTAGGTCAAACTTTTACAGAATGATCTAACTTTAGCACCAAGCAAATCATTCAAGTTTGTAGAACTTTGTTTTATTACTAAAGAAACAGAAAATGTTACAAAATGTGGCTGGGTGAAAGCTTTATATTTTATGTACTGATACCGAATTACTGGATTGTAAACTATGTGCTCGCTTGAAATAGTGGCCATGCGTTTGTATAAAAGTTTACTAATGTGATTTACTTCACTCTTACTAGACAGTAAGTTACTTTAAAAAGGTGTTGGTGTAGTTTAGTAAGGCTTTAATGTGGAAGGGTTCAAGGTTTCCATACACCACCCGACGCTTGTGTTCTTCCATGTCATGAGCCATAGGCCCCAGAGGTTCCCAGTCACTGATAGGAGGGAAATGGAATCTCCCAGAGCTTAGAGGAACCATTACATAATAACTCATAATAACTCAGACTCCAACAGCCGCACTGTGCTAAGGACTGGAAGTCTTTCTTGGTAGAACAACCTCTTCCACCTCATTGTCAGGAGCGCATCCTGATTCAAACCAACAGTGGTCAGGGGCCCCAGTGCAAAAATGAGCCCTGCCCCTCCCTTTACCAAGCAATATGTCCCACAGTGGCATATTTGCCCCCTCAAACAGTTTGTAAACACACTTACATAAATTTACACATGCTAACACACACTCACTAAGAAACATGTACACTCATTCTAACACACACACACTCCTTCTCACACCACACATGCTAACACATACTCATCCATGCTCACACCCAAACACATACATATCCATGCACATTCACACATATACATTCATGCTCACATACACTTATACATAGACATTCATGCTCACATACATACAAACATAAATATCCCCTCCCCTCCACCAACACCCCCTTATTTCTCCTGCAGACTTCAGTCCTCTGCTTGCACATTGTGCAAGGAACCTTCGGTTTCACCGTGCTGTCATGTGACATAAAGCAACATGACCCTGCTGCGTTCCTTTTGCCGTATGTTAGTTCAAAATTGTTTAGAAGGGGCTCATCCTACCTGGAGCGGTCCAGTCCAAGTCGGAAGGGCCCTTTCTAAACAATTCCGAAGCCACATGAGGAGATGGGAACAAATGGTCGTAGGTGACCCCTGTAGTTATGCCACTGTCAACGGTGTCTCATGCCATCAACACGGTGGGCGTTCCTGCATCAGAGGGGTGTGTGATTGGCGTCCGTACCACCTTACTTGCCCAGCTTCTCAGTCAGTGGCGTCTCCAGCTTTCATATTTAGGGGGGGCACATGGGGGGCCAGGGACCAAAGTAGGGGGGCCAATTATAAAACGGTACATATACACTATATATATATATATATATATATATACACATATACACACACACGTTAGGCAGTTATTTCTCATTCTTTAATATTAGCCCCTGCTGACAATATATATAAATATAGGACCCTGCTGCTGATATATAGAAATATTACACCCTGCTTCTGATATATATTAATATTAGCCCCTGCTGCGGATATATACTTATATTATACCCTGCTGCCGATATACATAAAAATTATACCCTGCTGCCGATATATATTAATATTTGACCCTGCTACCAGTATATATTAATATTAGCCCCTACTGCCAATATACATTATTAGTCCCTGCAGCCAATATATATAAAATTAGCCCCTGCTGCCGATATATATATAAATACTAGACCCTGCTGCCAATATGAATATAAATACTAGACCCTGCGGCCAATATGAATATAAATACTAGACCCTGCTGCCAATATGAATATAAATACTAGACCCTGCTGCCAATAAATATTAATATTAGCCCCTGCTGCCAATATATGTTAATATCTCCATCTCCCTCCCTATCTATCCTATCTATCCCCTCTCCCTCCCAATCTATCCCCTCTCCCTCCCAATCTATCCTATCTATCCCCTCTCCCTCCCAATCTATCCTAACTACCCCCTCTCCCTCCCAATCTATCCTATCTATCCCCTCTCCCTCCCAATCTATCCTATCTATCCCCTCTCCCTCCCAATCTATCCTAACTACCCCCTCTCCCTCCCAATCTATCCTAACTACCCCCTCTCCCTCCCAATCTATCCCTATCTACCTCTTCTCACTTCCTATCTACCTCTTTTCACTCTCTAACCCCCTCCTAACTTTCTACCCTCCCCCCCTTTGAAGTTCACTTACCTTGGGCTTGTAGAAGTCCAGCGGCGGGATCGCGAGGTCTCTGTCTTCCTGGTTCTGCCGCAGTGTGCGCGGCTTCATTGCTGAGCGCCGGATATGACATCATATACCGGCGCTCGGCTTGAAATGCCGGCACTGTGACCAAGGCAGAGGCCTCGCGGTCGCCGAGAAGAGTGAGAGGCGCCGAACGGTCGCTGAGAACTTATTCCTCAGCGACCGCTAGGCGCCTCTCTCTCTCCTCCGGATCTATAAAAAAAAAAAAAAAAAAAAAGACGGCGTTTCAATTGGGGGGGCACACCGGGGGGCACAGCATGATGTAGGGGGGGCCATGGCCCCCTCTGCCCCCCCCTGCCGACGCCACTGTTCTCAGTGACATGCCACCGACCACTTGAGACACTGTTGACCGACCCTTGCACCCAGCATCGCCACTTGCACATTTCTTATAGGGGATGCCTCCACATTTTATGTTTGCAGGTATGTGGTACTTGCCAGTCAACTTGCATGAACTTGTCTGCCATTTGTGAAACTAATTGTTGCTTCACAAGTTGCAGTATGCAGCTTAAGTTTAGTCTGGTCAGTCGGGTTAACCCTTAACTTATTTAAGTGTAGTTAGACCAAAATGATGTTATTGTGCTCTGTGCCTGAATTGATCTTTTTATGACTCAAATTGATTGAATTATTAAAATATCCAGCAGAAATGGTAGCGGTAATACAGGTTTTTCTGTTCAAGGTTCCTGAGAATATCATTTTTTCTAAAAGATTCACAAATTAGGGGCCCAAGTCATGCACAAGACAAACAGCTGGCTCATCTATGGTATGAAGCAAGAACTAAGACCAAGCCAGCTTAAATTGCTTCTTCCCTTCCAAAATTGGGTTCTTTTGCATTGTTTCTGGCACTTTAAGGCCAATAAGACATAAATTGCCAGAGTATGGCCACCGGCTGGATGAAGGTGGCTTTCTGCCACCATTTTACAGCATGTGGCCGCGTATATCCGGCAGGAGGTCACAGGCTAAAGGATTACTGAGACAGGTAGGTGGGAGACACCTGTTGGGCGCTGATCCATCAGACATTTGCCTGGTGATTAGACTTGTGCATTCGTCTTCGGGCGAACATGAAAACGAGCACGAAGAGGCCGTTTTTTTGTTCGTTCCGAAGGAACGTAGAACAGAATACAGTGCCGGCAAACCGTAGGCGAAGACGAAGACTCACAATCACGAAGAATCGAAGATTCTTCGTGATCGTCTTCGTTTTTGCCGCGCAACCGCCAAAATTTCAAACAGGAGTGAGCTGATCCTCGTCTGTCCAATCAGCTCACTCTTGTGACGTAACGCTAAGGGTCTCGTCCAATGCCTGTGCTGCTGTTTTTTGAATTCTGAAGGCGCCTTTATAAGACCAGAGCTTGCCTGAGAGATCCATTCATTTTTCGCTGTGACTGCTTTGGCAACACTGCTGTGCTGCATCCGAGCGTTACAGAGAGAGATTGTTCTGTTCTGTGTGAGACTGGTAAGCCTTTCTCACAGTGTACTTCATCCTCACTTCAGTGCTACTTAATATAATTAATTTAATAATAATAATTTGATTAATTTAATTTTTTTAAAATTAATTTGTCATCAACTTTAGTGTAAGTGCTGTTGAGTTGACAGTGCACCCAGTGCCTCAGTGGCACTGGGGTGCCCTTGCCCTGGGCTGGCACTAGTGCCTATTGCCTGTCCTGCTTAAATAAATTAAATAGAATTTATAAATTACAATTTAATAGAATCTATAATTTAATAGTTCATTATAATATTATATATATATATATATTTGTCAGTCATATATATATATATACTATAGTATACTAGTGTAGAGTGTACTGTAGACATTCATCTACTAGTGTCTAATTTAAAATCAGTAATATTAATTAATATAATTAATAATTGAATTCATTATAAAATATATATATTTGTCAGTTATAGTTAGTAATAGTATACTAGTGTAGAGTGTACTGTAGACATTCAGAACATCTACTAGTGTCTAATCTAAAATCAGTAATATCAATAATTCTCTAATTCTTTCTTATCTTAATAGTTAATTAAATTAGCTATAAATAAAAGTAATAATATTAATTAATTACTACTAGCGTATAGTTCAGCTAATCTTATTAGTACTGGTGCTGCAGCTCTATAGTTTGTGCTTTGTTTTAGCAACAGTAAGAGACCAAGTCAATTTTTCTTAATTAATCTTTCATTTTATTTCATTTGTTTTGCTCACCTCAGTCCATCAGTGAAGTGAACTTGTTGGGCTAGTGAGTGCAGCCGCATAAGTGCTGTGTTTTTTTTTGATCAGCAAGCAGTGACGTTAACTGTTTTGCAAAGATTTTCTCATTTATTTTACATTTTATTTCAATTTTATTAAAAGTACCCTTAGTGTTTTGCTCACCTCAGTCCATCAGTGAAGTGAACTTGTTGGGCTAGTGAGTGCAGCAAGCAGTGAAGATAACTGTTTTGCTGTGACATTTTATTTTATTTCTAATTCTTTTCAAGAAAAATTGACTGTGACGAGCTGTACTAAGCAAAGCTTCAAGCTACTAGCTGTAGTACTAAAATAATTCTAATCTTCTTTAATCTTAATCTATAATATATTATAAATAATAATATTCTAATTCATAATCTATAATATAAGTAATTCTAATTCTAAATTCTAATTCATAATCTATATTCTTCTATCTATAATACATAATATATAAGTAAATTAGTTCTAATCTATTAATATTATATAACTTAATATTAATTAATAAATCATATACTGAATCTGATTTAACCTCACTTTAGCTTAGTGGGTTTGAGAGCGTCTGCCTAGAGGTAGACTTATAGTAAGGAAATATAGCTTTAGGCTAGCATAGTAGTAGGCTAAGCTCTTAGGCCCGTGTAAATTCAAATTAAAAATAAAATACTGCTAGTTATTAAATAGTTAATCTTGAGTTAATAATTTAAATAACTTTAGGATTTTGGCAGATTGCACACAGCACAGTGCAGTAGTGCATAGTTTTACTTTTTAAGCAGTAGCACTGAAGAGAACTTCCTCTAATTTTTTTGTCTTTAATTCGTTTTTCCTTTTTTTTATTTTTATTTTTTTATTTTTTTTTTATAGTTTTTTAAACACTACACTACACTACACTACACTACACTACACACACAACACAAAATTTGAAATGGATCCTCCTTTTGGGACTAAGGAGGGACAAGCTCCATCTACCACCACCACCACCACCACCACCACCACCAGCACCACCACCAGCACCACCACCAGCTCTAAGATGCAGCCTTTGCGTCAGTCTAGTCGGCCAAGTAGGCCAAGCTCTCGCTTATCATTTGGGGAAGCATTGCTTGAAGGATCATCAAGTAAAGGAAAGGCACCAAAAGCAGGCAGTAGTAGTGCGGCTAGGCCCACAAGCTCTATGGTTTTTTACGGAAAGCCTAAAGCACCAGAAGCACGTTCAAAGTTAAAGGGTAGCACAAGTAGTACCAGCCCAGTGACTAAAAAGAAGTGCCTTTTGCCCCAAGCAGCATCTTCCCCATCCACCAGCAGCATGCAAGGTACCAAGCAGAGCCAAATTAGCAGCAAGACTCAGAGGGGTCCCAAACCAAAGCGATCTCATTCCTTTGTAGGGAAAACCACCACCACCACCACCCCCGCCTCTACCACCACTAGTGCTGCGCCTACTGTTCCCACTGGTACCGCCACGCCATGTCCTCCTAGTACCTCTAGCAAGCCACCAAGTCCTTACAAAATTTTTGTAAAGACAGTTAGAGAGAGGGCTACACATAGTGGAACTCCACCTAGCGAGGTAGCAGAGGAGCCTGAGACTGAGAGGCCAAGTGCAGAGTCTATTCTTCCTGCTCGCACTACTACTAGTCACGAGTCTCACGACGATATCAGTCTTAGCTCCAGCCTAGCAGGAATTCCATTCGATCTGGCTAATGAAGAGCTAGACTATGAGCCAGAGGAAGTAGAGGAGATGAGTGGTCAGGAATCAGATTCCTCAGGGAGCAGTGTCCAAATGACTAGTGCACAATTTTCCCCTGAGCCTCCACCTTCTCCGCTACGATCATCACCATCACCACCACCAGCAGCAGCAGCAAAACCTAGCAAATCTAAAGCAATTAGCAGTCCCACTATGGCCAGTACTGTTACCACCAGTCCCACCACCACTAGTTCTGCCTCTGTTGATCCACCCCGAGCAGTAAGAGCAGCACCCAAGGCACACTCCAAGGCTATGCGCGCCCCAATTTGGGAGCACTTTGAAAATGTTGAAGAAGGGCGCTATGGAAAGTGCAAACATTGTGGGAAGCTAATAAGCAGAGGGAAAGTGTCTGGCCATTTTACCAGTGCTAGCATGAAGCATCACCTCAGCACTCAACACAACGCTGTGCTATTGGGGAAAGATGCAGAGGTAAAACTTAGTGCAGGCAGCATAGCTGGTGGCCGTGGAAAAACCCCAACAGCTTCTTCTTCTGAGCCAATAGCAGCAGCAGCAGCAGCAGCAACTAGTGCTGGCAGCCAGAGACCAAGGCAGGTTGGAGCACTGCATGTCCAGCCCACCCTGGAACAATTTGTGGCATTCCAATCCAAAAGGTCAATGCCCAAACAGCAGGCCAATAAAGTAACGCGACTGATTGGTCAGTTCATTGCTGTTGGAGGGGCATCCTTCTCTATGATCGAAGGGGAGCCTTTCAAACAATTGATGGCGGCTGTGGCTCCACAATATACAGTTCCGTCACGTTCCACTTTCAGCAGGAACATTGTCCCCTCATTGTATCGGTCCTGTGTTGCAGCAGTGAAAGAGGAGCTTTCCAAGGCTGCTGGTCAGTCTGTTCATTTCACTACAGATTTGTGGAGTGCACCTAGCGGCCAGCATGCCTTTCTTTCTTTGACAGCACACTGGTGGCAGCCCGGTGTGTCTAAGGAAGCTGCTGCAGCAGGCTACCGATCTTTCCTTCTCCATGCAGAAGTGATGGATGAAAAGCACACTTCCCAAAACATTCTGCATGCGATGAGGAAAATGTTTAGCCTTTGGGTGGGAGCAGAGGCGGGCACCAATGTTGAAGTTGGTTTTGTGGTAACTGACGGAGGTGCCAATATGGTGAAAGCGCTGCGAGATGGTCATATTGTTGGTGTGCGCTGTGCAGCCCACATCATCCATCTTGTAGTGAAGGCAGCAATGTCAGAAGGAACTAATGTGGCAGCAGTAGTTCTGTCCCGCTGCAGAAAGATCGCTGGGCACTTTCACCATAGTGTTAAGGCTAGCCAACTTTTGAGGGAAGAGCAAGAGAGGTCAGGTCTTCCCGTACACTGCCTACGTCAGGATGTCAGTACACGGTGGAACTCCACGTTAGACATGCTAGAGAGGATTTTGGAGCAGCAGAGGGCAATCCATAATCTTGCCTCAGAGCACAATATTGGGATTACCTCTCCATTGAATAGGGAGGATTGGACAGTGATCGCCCAGCTAGTGGCAGTCCTTAAACCATTCAGGGATGCCACAGAAAATTTAAGCTCAAACACTGCCAGTCTGGCCCAGGTAATCCCAGTGTTCTCCCATCTAGGCAGCAAGATGGATGTGTTCCTTGGAAACCGTGAGGCTGTTCAAGGTGGCACTCTACATCCTGACGTAGCAGCCATAGTCAGGAAGCTGAAGGATCTGCTAAAAGTACACCTTCGCAAGCGAATGGAAGAGAGTCCCGAAATGATGCTAGCGTGCCTTTGTGATCCAAGAATTAAGGGAAAGCTAGCTTTGAAATTCAATGTTCTCAGTAGCTACCGGGAGCAATTGGTCAACAAGGTGCGTGACTGGCAGCGTAAAATGGGAATGCTGTCCGAGGAGGGTGAGGTGCAGGAGGAGGAAGAGATGATGTGGTCTGCTACCCCTAGCAGCAGCATCAGCAGCAGTGCCACAAGCAGCACAACACAGCTGAGTGGAGCAGCTGCGTTTTGGGAAGAGGCACTTGGCAGTATAGTTGGACCATCTGACAGAGCTAGCAGCAGAAAGGAGAGTAGTGCTGCTGAAATGGTCAAACTTTACCTCTGTGAAGTTCCTTCTGCTCCTAATGTTGATCCTCTTAGCTACTGGGATGAAAAGAAGAGTGTGTGGCCTGCACTCTCATGGGTTGCGCAGCAGCTTCTATCATGTCCGCCAACCACTGTTCAAAGTGAGCGCGTGTTTTCTATGACTGGAAACATACTGAGTCCACAGCGCTCACGCATGGCACCTCATCTGATGGAGCAGATTGCCTTTCTTAAATTCAATCTGCCCAAATTGGGTTACCCAGCTCTTAGCTTGGAAAGTTAAATTTTTTCTCTCTAATGTTTAAGGTAGTTTCTCCCCCTGGTTGCACTTGCTGCGGTGTGGCAATGCCTGCTACCTCCGCTGGTGTAGCCAATTTACGCTAGGGCCTAGTGTCTGAGCTCTGTAAGTCCGCTCCCAAACGCCTAGGACTGACAGTCTTTGGATGCTTTGCCCTGGGGTGAAACAGGTGAGTGGGTCGTCAATTGCCCACTCATTCACCTTTTTCCGTTTCCAACGCTGCTGCTGGTGGTGGTGCCAGTATCTTTTGCCAGTTCGCTTCCTGGCTGAAATCATGCCTCAGATGTCCCTAATGGAAAGGGTAGTTTCTCCCCCCTGGTTGCACTTGCTGCGGTGTGGCAACGCCTGCTACCTCCGCCGGTGTAGCTAGCTTATGCTAGGGCCTTGTGTCTGAGTTCTGTAGGTCTGCTCCCAAACGCCAAGGACTGACAGTGCTTGGATGCTTTGCCCTGGGGTGAAACAGGTGAGCGGGTCGTCAATTGCCCACTCATTCGCCTTTCCCAATTCTGCTGCTGCTGGTGGTGGTGCCAGTGTCTCTCTTCAATGCCAGTTCGCTTCCTGGCTAGTGTCATGCCTCGAATGTCCCTGATGGTAAGGGTAGTTTCTCCCCCCTGGTTGCACTTGCTGCGGTGTGGCAACGCCTGCTACCTCCGCCGGTGTAGCCAGCTTACGCTAGGGCCTTGTGTCTGAGTTCTGTAGGTCTGCTCCCAAACGCCAAGGACTGACAGTGCTTGGATGCTTTGCCCTGGGGTGAAACAGGTGAGCGGGTCGTCAATTGCCCACTCATTTGCCTTTCCCAATTCTGCTGCTGCTGGTGGTGGTGCCAGTGTCTCTCTTCAATGCCAGTTCGCTTCCTGGCTAGTGTCATGCCTCGAATGTCCCTGATGGTGAGGGTAGTTTCTCCCCCCTGGTTGCACTTGCTGCGGTGTGGCAACGCCTGCTACCTCCGCCGGTGTAGCCAGCTTACGCTAGGGCCTTGTGTCTGAGTTCTGGAAGTCCGCTCCCAAACGCCAAGGACTGACAGTTTTTGGATGCTTTGCCCTGGGGTGAAACAGGTGAGCGGGTCGTCAATTGCCCACTCATTCGCCTTTCCCAATTCTGCTGCTGCTGGTGGTGGTGCCAGTGTCTCTCTTCAATGC